>NW_024070191.1:31262600-31604286 GCF_014754425.2 Oryx dammah | reverse complement strand
TTTCATCAAGAGGCTTTCTAGCTCCTCTTCACTTTCTGCCATAAGGGTGGTGTCATCTGCATATCTGAGGTGATTGATATTTCTCCCAGCAATCTTGATTCCAGCTTGTGCTTCTTCCAGCCCAGCGTTTCTCATGATGTACTCTGCATAGAAGTTAAATAAGCAGGGTGACAATATACAGCCTTGACGTACTCCTTTTCCTATTTGGAACCAGTCTGTTGTTCCATGTCCAGTTCTAACTGTTGCTTCCTGACCTGCATACAGATTTCTCAAGAGGCAGGTCAGGTGGTCTGGTATTCCCATCTCTTTCAGAATTTTCCACAGTTTATTGTGATCCACACAGTCAAAGGCTTTGGCATAGTCAAGAAAGCAGAAATAGATGTTTTTCTGGAACTCTCTTGCTTTTTCGATGATCCAGCGGATGTTGGCAATTTGATCTCTGGTTCCTCCGCCTTTTCTAAATCCAGCTTGAACATCAGGAAGTTCACGGTTCACGTATTGCTGAAGCCTGGCTTGGAGAATTTTGAGCATCACTTTACTAGCATATGAGATGAGTGCAATTGTGCAGTAGTTTGAGCATTCTTTGGCATTGCTGTTCTTTGGGATTGGAATGAAAACTGACGTTTTCCAGTCCTGTGGCCACTGCTGAGCTTTCCAAATTTGCTGGCATATTGAGTGTAGCACTTTTACAGCATCATCTTTCAGGATTTGAAACAGCTCAACTGGAATTCCATCACCTCCACTAGCTTTGTTCGTAGTGATGCTTTCTAAGGCCCACTTGACTTCACATTCCAGGATGTCTGGCTCTAGGTGAGTGATCACACCATCGTGATTATCTGGGTCATGAAGCTCTTTTTTGTACAGTTCTCGTGTGTATTTTTGCCATCTCTTCTTAATATCTTCTGCTTCTGTTAGGTCCATACCATTTCTGTCCTTTATCGAGCCCATCTTTGCATGAAATGTTCCCTTGGTATCTCTAATTTAGAGGTCTCTAAAGACTAGAGATCTCTAGTCTTCCCCATTCTGTTGTTTTCCTCTATTTCTTTGTGCTGATCACTGAAGAAGGCTTTCTTATCTCTCCTTGCTATTCTTTGGAACTCTGCATTCAGATGCTTATATCTTTCCTTTTCTCCTTTGCTTTTCGCCTCTCTTCTTTTCACAGGTATTTGTAAGGCTTCCTCAGACAGCCATTTTGCTTTTTTACATTTTTTTTCCATGGGGATGGTCTTGATCCCTGTCTCCTGTACAATGTCATGAACCTCCATCCATAGTTCATCAGGCACTCTATCAGATCTAGTCCCTTAAATCTATTTCTCACTTCCACTGTATAATCATAAGGGATTTGATTTAGGTCATACCTGAATGGTCTAGTGATTTTCCTCACTTTCTTCAATTTAAGTCTGAATTTGGCAATAAGGAGTTCATGATCTGAGCCACAGTCAGCTCCCGGTCTTGTTTTTTGTTGACTGTATAGAGCTTCTCCATCTTTGGCTGCAAAGAATGTATCAGTCTGATTTCGGTGTTGACCATCTGGTGATGTCCATGTGTAGAGTCTTCTCTTGTGTTGTGGGAAGAGGGTGTTTGCTATGACCAGTGTGTTCTCTTGGCAAAACTCTATTAGCCTTTGCCTTGCTTCATTCCGTACTCCAAGGCCAAATTTGCCTGTTACTCCAGGTGTTTCTTGACTTCCTACTTTTGCATTCCAGTCCCCTATAATGAAAAGGACATCTTTTTTGAGTGTTAGGTCTAAAAGGTCTTGTAGGTCTTCATAGAACTGTTCAGCGTCAGCTTCTTCAGTGTTACTGGTTGGGGCATAGACTTGGATTACAGTGATATTGAATGGTTTGCCTTGGAAACGAACACAGATCATTCTGTTGTTTTTGAGATTGCCTCCAAGTACTGCATTTTGGATTCTTGTTGACAATGATGGCTACTCCATTTCTTCTAAGGGATTCCTGCCCACAGTAGTAGATATAATGGTCATCTGAGTTAAATTCACCCATTCCAGTCCATTTTAGTTCACTGATTCCTAGAATGTTGACGTTCACTCTTGCCATCTCCTGTTTGACCACTTCCAATTTGCCTTGATTCATGGACCTGACATTCCAGGTTCCTATGCAATATTGCTCTTTACAGCATCGGACCTTGCTTCTATCACCAGTCACATCCACAGATGGGTGTTATTTTTGCTTTGGCTCCATCCCTTCATTCTTTCCGGAGTTATTTCTCCACTGATCTCCAGTAGCATATTGGGCACCTACTGACCTGAGGAGTTCCTCTTTCAGTATCCTATCATTTTGCCTTTTCATACTGGTTCTCAAGGCAAGAAAACTGAAGTGGTTTGCCATTCCCTTCTCCGGTGGACCACATTCTGTCAGACCTCTCCACCATGATCCACCCGTCCTGGGTGGCCCCACACGGCATGGCTTAGTTTCATTGAGTCAGACAAGGCTGTGGTCCATGTGATCAGATTGGCTAGTTTTCTGTGATTATGGTTTCAGTGTGTCTGCCCTCTGATGCCCTCTTGCACACCTACCGTCTTACTTGGGTTTGTCTTACTTTGGACGTGGGGTATCTCTTCACGGCTGCTCCAGCAAAGCGCAGCTGCTGCTCCTTACCTTGGACGAGGGGTATCTCCTCATGGCCGCCCCTCCTGACCTTGAATGTGGAGTAGCTCCTCTTGGCACTCCTGTCCCTGTGCAGCCACCGCTCCTTGGATTATCGATTTAAATACTTTTAAATGTCTTCTGTTCTGATCAAGCTCCTAGAGCCCAGAGGACAGGTTTTCAGGGGCTTGGGGGCTAGAAATCTTTCCTGTTATTTGTTCTCTGGAGCGTATCTGATGGTAAATTTTGAGAGCTTGACTTTGATAAGCATTCACTATCTGATATAAATGTCTGTCACTTATAGAGGCTCTATATGTCGTAGGATCATAATATTGTAGAGTCAGAGGAAAGTTAAAGTTCAAAGTCCAGGCTTTTGCTCAAGATCACAAAGCTAGTAAGAGGCAAAACTGTGATTGAACCGGCTGCACTTAGAAAACAAGCAAAAAAGCACCCCCCACTCAAACCAAACCAAACTAGAAAAAACCCTTGACAAAACAAAATGGCTGAAGACATCTCCGCACTGAAGTTAGAAGTATAGAAACACATGGCAGTACAGAGCTAAGGATGCTGTTTATGACATTAACTCTGAAAAGTCATCTATTTTTATTTCCAGAAATGCTCTTTGATTTTTGTCCTGAGTTGATTTTTTTTGGCTTATTTTATAGAACTTGTTCTGTCTAGTCTTTGTTTTTGAAGTCTGATAGCAGCCTTTGATGGTGAGCAGTTTAATTCTGATATGCAAATATTCTTGTAAGGATACATTATGCTTGATGCCTTCTTGGGCACCGATCTGAAAACAAACTCAGCCTCTACAGCGCCTAAGCTCAGCCTCATCCTCGAATCGACACTGGAGTGAGCTTTTTTAAAATTAGTTTTCACTGAAGTGTGATTGCTTTACAACGTGTCAGTTTCTACTGTACAGCAAGGCGAGGCAGCTGTATGTATACGTATATCTCATCTTCTCTGGATTTCCTTCCCATTCAGTTCACCACAGTGCACTGAGCAGAGTTGCCTGTGCTGCAAAGTAGGTTCTCATTATTTTAGACACAGTAGTGTATATACGTCAATCCCAATCTCCCAATACGTCTCACCCCACCCCCTTTGCCCCTTGGCATCCATATACTTGTTCTCTATGTCTGTGTCTCTATTTCTGCTTTGCAATTAAAGTAATTTATAACATTTTTCTAGATTCTACACATATGCATTAATATACGATATTTGCTTTTCTCTTTTTGACATACTTCATGAAGCGAACTTTTGAAACACAAATCTGATCAAATCCCGACCTCCTTGCTTAATCCTTGCCATGGCTTTCCATGGCTTCCTGTGGACGGAGAAATGTGCCTTGACTTGCTGCTTTAGCCCTCCCTTCTCTCTGCTCTCCTCGGAGAGCTGCTTCCCTTCCCTCCTCTTCCGTTCTGGCCACACCTGCCTCCAGATCCTGGTCCCCCTTATGCAGTCATCCTTCTGCCTGGTTGGCACCATCCACTCCTTGGGCTCCCAGTGCTGGTGGCACCTCCTCAGGGAAGCCTCCTGCGGCCCTCCTGACCCAGGCAGCTCCCTTTTAAGGTGGGACAGCACTATGCATGCTGGAGTCCTGGCGTGCTGCAGTCCACGTGGTCGCAAAGGGTCAGGCATGACTTGGCGACTGAACAACGACCCCAGCACCGTGCATGCCCCCTAAAGCGCTGCATCACTGCCGTAATGCATCTGTGTCACATGTGGTGCGTGAGGCAGAAACAGAGACTTATTCTCAACTGTATCCCCATCTCAGCATCTGGCCTCTATAGATGCTCAACAACACTTGCCGAGGGCTTCCCTGGTGGCTCAGTGGTGAAGAGTCTGCCTGCCAATGCAGGAGACACGGGTTCGATTCCTGGTCCGGGAAGACCCCACGTGCCATGGAACAACTAAGCCCACGTGCCACAACTATTGAGTCTGTGCTCTAGAGCCCGGGGAAACCACAACTGCTGAAGCGCAAGCACCCTAGAGCCTGCACGCCACAAGAGGAGCCACTGCCGTGAGAAGCCTGAGCACTGCAACTAGAGAAAAGCCCGTGCAGCCACGAAGATCTAGGCCAACCAAAAAGTGATAATTATAAATAAAAAGATACTTGCTGAGCTCTGAAAGAATGAATGAAATTGGGGAAACATTTTTGTGCAATTGCCAGCAGGATGTGTTGGGAAGAGAAACCAGTGTAGTTCAGTCACTTAGTCACATCCAACTCTTTGCGACCTCAAGGACTGCAGCACGCCAGGCCTCCCTGTCCATCACCAACTCCCGGAGCTTGCTCAAACTCATGTCCATCGAGTTGGTGATGCCATCCAACCATCTCATCCTCTGTTGTCCCCTTTTCCTCCTGCCTTCAATCTTTCCCAGCCTCAGGGTCTTTTCTAATGAGTCAGCTCTTCGCATCAAGTGGCCAAAGTATTGGAGTTTCAGCTTCACCATCAGTCCCTCCAATGAATATTCAGGACTGATTTCCTTTATGATGGACTGGTTGGATCTCCTTGCAGTCCAAGGGACTCTCAAGAGTCTGCTCCAACACCACAGTTCAAAAGCATCAATTCTTCGGCGTTCAGCTTTCTTTAAAGTCCAACTCTCACGTCCATACATGACTACTGGCAAAACCATAGCCTTGACTAGACGGACCTTTGTTGGCAAAGTAATGTCTCTGCTTTTTAATATGCTGTCTAGGTTGGTCATAGCTTTTCTTTCAAGGAGCAAGCATCTTTTAATTTCATGGCTGCAGTCACCAACCAGTTGGGAGTCACTAAAACCTTTATTCAAGTCTCTGGGTAAATTGGCCTCTCTGAGCCTCAATTAATTCATCTGATAAAGGGAGTGAGTCCTGACCCCCAGCGCACCGGTAATTGTGAAGAATACGCAGGCCACAATGAAAAACACCAGGTCTTCCCTTCTTTCATTCAGACTCAGACACAACAGACTGTTTCCTAGTTCAGACAGAAGCTTGGCCAACCTCAGACATCTGTTGTCCCCGGGTTTGCTCAGGGCTTTGAAAGCTGCTGGTGACCCACGACGGCAGGGTCCGCAGGTGGAGCCAGGTCGAAGCCTGGCTGCGGGAAGCAGCTTTGCCCCCAACCCAGGCTCAGGGAGCAGATGAGCTGGATCTGGTAGGGCAAGGGTTAAGCTGGAGCCACTTCAGATGGGCCCTTGCAAGGGTGAACCCGTTCATCATGATAAGTGTCATAGTAAAATCAATTCTCTGTGTACTTTTGGGAATTACAACTATCATTTTGGTGTGATTTATTTGGTGTATAACATGAACACGGCCATTTCTTTCATCATTCTGAAAGTTCATCTAAAATTGCTTTGAGTTTCTGGTTTTGGGGAGTGACATGTCCAATTGTTATCATCTTTCCCGTGAAATATGGATCGAGGGATACACTGCTGCTGGCCTCGTTCCCTCCCCGTTACCTGCCTTAGGTGGCAGGGAAGTTCTATGTGTCTAATTTCTCTTCCTTATTGCCCTCCCCACGTGGGACTCTGTCTTCAGACCGGTACAGGGTTAAACCCTGGGGCCTTCCTCCCTGCCAGCCCTTGGGAATGTCTCTCCCTCTTGGGCAAGGAAAAGGGGTGATCTCAGAAAAGTGAGGGCTCTCCACCTGCTCCCGCAGGTTCCCCAGGAGCTCTGTCCCTCCCACTCTACCCCAAGTCTGATCCTGGACCTTAAGACTGTTTGCATCTGGGCCCAGCAGTTTAAGGGTTTCCACGGTGGCTCAGCAGTAAAGAATCTGTTTGCAATGCAAGAGACGCAGGAGCCCTGGGTTCGATCCCTGGGTCAGGAAGATGCCCTGGAGGAGGGCGTGGCAGCCCACTCCAGTAGTCTTGCCTGGAGACTCCCATGGACAGAGGAGCCTGGTGGGCTACAGTCCAGAGGATCGCAAAGAGTTGGACATGACTGAAATGACTTAGCGTGCATGCGCGCATAACAGTTTAAAACTGCTTTTGGGTCAAAATGGGCGAGTCTGAGAGTTGCCCCTGCCCTGTAACTAGCTGTGTGACTTTGGGCAATTCCTTCAATTTCTCTGAGTTTTTCTGTCTATAAAGTGGCTGCTGCTGCTGCTAAGTCACTTCAGTCGTGTCCATCTCTGTGCAACCCCATAGACGGCAGCCCACCAGGCTCCCCCGTCCCTGAGATTCTCCAGGCAAGAATACTGAAGTGGGTTGCCATTTCCTTCTCCAATGCATGAAAGTGAAAAGGGAAAGTGAAGTCGCTCAGTCGTGTCTGACTCTTAGTGACCCCATGGACTGCAGCCCACCATCTATCAAGTGGAGATTATATTAATAATAAGGAGGACTGCAGGACTTAATAGCTGTAGCATGCATCTAGCGCCAGGCTAGGGTGGTAAATCCTACCTGTTACTGTGATAAGCACCTCTGGTTTTTGCTCTGAGCTAAGCACCTCTGGTTTTTGCTCTGAGCTAAGCTCTATGTCTGGGGCCACAGTTTTCCCCAATTGGCCTCCTTTAAAAAAAAAAAAACAATTTTTATGTGAACCATTTTTGAAGTCTTTATTGAATTTGTTTTACTCTTGCTTCTATTGTTTATGTTCTGGTTTTTCGGCCGCAAGGTGTGTGGGGTCTTAGCTCCCCAACCGGGGACCACACCTGCACCACCTTAATTACACTGGACCACGAGGGAAGTACCCCCACCAACTGGCCTCCTGAGGTGAGTTGCAGGTCTGCAGGAAGAAGGGAAATAGAAAATGTGGGTGAGTCATAAACCTGCCTTGGTGGGAGGCAAAGGGTGGTCCTTAAAGCTCTGGGTGATGCTTTGTCATTGTTCCTCCATCTTTATTTTGCTGATGGAAGCACTTTGTATCTAGGCCCCCTGGCGGGGTTTTGGGGGGAACCTGGGACACAGAGAATAAGTGAGGTCAAAATCCTGCCAGTCTTCCCATCTGGCTGTGGCATCTGTGGTGGGGCCTGTGGTTTATTCCTGACATCTTTTTACAATAATAACACCACCCACCATGTATCACATGCACAGACCCCTTAAAAATCAGCGTCAGGTTTTTTTTTTTTCCTCTGGGACACCTGTTCCATTTTCTTGAAATGGAGCAGCTATCTTTGTACACATTCCTCCCGACTTTTAGGTCAATGCCTGGCCCATCCAGGGTGTGCTGTTGTTGGGAACACTCTGTCACGCTTTCCCTCTCCCGAGTCCCTGCATTTTCTGTTCTTTCTGTGGAACATGCATGTCCCCGTCACCTCCCATCCGAATCATCTCATCCTTCAGGATTCCAATACCACCTCCTCCAGGAAGCCCTTCCTCATTCTCCCTGTGGACGATGGTTTTGCTCCCATGGCTATTTACCTGCCCCTCTCTTTCAGCATCTTTCACTTTTTTCCTTTCCAGCAGAGATCTGTACTCATACCTTATCTACCCAACTCTCTGTTAGTTCCTGTCTGGGGGGCTATGTTTTTTTTTTGCCTCTCATATCTAGCTCAGTGTCTGGCACCAAACAGAGCCTTCCTGCATCTTTCTTGACTGTTTAATGACTAGAAGTCAAGTGGTCATGCCTTGCTGCTTCTGCAGAACCTTTGTGGAAGCTGGCGCTTACTAACGTTGCCCGCACTTCCTCCCACTGAGAAGTCCTAGGCTTGCCTGCAGGTGATGAGTCCTGCTTTAGGTAAGTCTTTGCTTCAAATCCCTCCGGTTCTCCAGAAGGGACAAGCTGTCTCAAAGTCCCCAGGTGGAGCCAGGTAGGCTCCCTGTGGGTGGAAGGGGAGGACGCTGCAGTGAGGATGAAAAGGCTTGCAAGAACAGCGAGATTGAACGGGGAGAGCCCAAGAGCAGGTTTGTCCCAGCAGAGGGGCAGAGGCGAGCTGGTCCTGGGCTGAACAGGGAGGATGGTGAATCTGGCCTCATGCAGGGATTCATGCTCAGTTCGCAGTCAAGGGAAGGAGTTATGGTTTCGGCATCAACACCCCACCCCAACCCCTCCCGCAAGCACAGAGAGAGCCCAGCTTCCCAGCAGAGGTGAGCAGGGCTGCTTGAGACAAAGCATCCTCTGTCCATGCTTCCTCTGCTCCAGGGTGAGGGAGAAAACTCCCCGAGTTCCTTTCGTTCCAGGGAGGTCCCGGGAGAATGTTAGTGCAAGTCACGGGGCCCCCGGTTTGGATGGCAAGGTGGCTGGTGCCTCCCACCCCACCTTCCCCTTGGGTGCTTCAAAATGCACTTCTGACCTTTGAAACACGTCACTAATGCGGTGTCCCCTTATTGCCACTGGCTGGGAGCTGTCATTGGTACTCACGCCTATGACAGGTGTTTATTAGCAAAACTGGCAGGATGGTCATCACCCTGAAAGCTGTCTAGTCCTCAACGTAAAGGTGATGCTTGAGGGCTGGCACGTGGCCATGCTGAAGCTGGCTACAGCGGCCACAGGGGAGGCTGGGGGGGACCAGAGCTGCTCTGGGAGTTGCGGTGCCCGTTGCTGGGAGGAGGGTTTCAGGCCTGACTCCTCTCTTGGTCCCCAAGAGATTCTTCTTGTCCTTTCACCTCAACTGAGGCCCTGTCCAGAGGGTCACCTCGGTCCTTGACAAGCCCAGGACATTCTGCTGCCGGCCGTGCTGCTCTTTAGCAATGGCCCTTGGGCAGATGGGGGGGTGCCCTCAGGGACGAGGAGCCTGTGACCTCAGCCCCGCGGGGACCAGGCTTTGCAGGTGCCGTCCTGGGTGTGTTTGCCTTGCCTGCCCCAGGGGACTTGATTGGACAAGCTGGGGTAAAAAGCCTGGGAGGTGCCAAGGGTCTTCTGATTAACACACAGCAGAGAACAAGTGTGTGTTTAACTTCTTTCCACACCTTTTGGGGATTGGGGGGGTCCGGGAAAGGCATGGGGCTTGATCCACTGATGCTGAGTATTAAAGACAAACGTGATCTGGGGTTCATGGAATTCATGAGTCCTCAAATTTTTACACCCACTTTGTCAGAAGCAATTCTCCTAAGTTCTTTCTTTTTTAAAAAAATTTTATTGAAGTACAGTTGATTTTCACTGTTGTGTTAGTTTCAGGTATGTAGCAAAGTGAATCAGTTATACATATACATATATCCACTCTTTTTTAGATTCTTTTCCCATACAGGTCACTACAGAGGACTGAGTAGAGTTTCCCGTGCTATATAGCAAGTTCCTATTAGTTATCTATTTTGTATATAGTAATGTGTACATGTCAATCCAAATCTCTCAATTTATCTCCTCCTTTACCTTCAGCTTCCCTGGTGGCTCAGGTGATAAAAGCATCTGCTTGCAATGCAGGAGACACAGGTTCGATCCCTGGGTTGGGAAGATCTCCTGGAGAAGGAAATGGCAACCCACTCCAGTTCTCTTGCCTGGAAAATTCCATGGATGAAAGAGTCTCGTAGGCCACAGTTCATGGGGTTGCAGAGTTGGACAGGACTGAGCGACTTCACTTTCACTATCTCTACCTTCTGGTAAACATAAGTTTGCTTTCTACATCTGTAACTCCATTTCTGTTTTATAGATAAGTTCATTTGTACTCCTTTTAAATTTCTACATATAAGTGATATCATATGTTATTTGTCTTTCTCTGACTTACTTTATTCTAGGTTCATCCACATCTCTGCAAATGGCATTATTTCATTCCTTTTTTATGGTTGAGTAATATTGCATTGTGTATATGTACCATATCTTCTCTATCCATTCCTCTGCCGATGCACATCTGGGCTCCAAAATTACTGCGGATGGTGACTGCAGCCGTGAAATTGAAAGACACTTGCTCCTTGGAAGGAAAGTTATGACCAACCTAGACAGCATATTGAAAAGCAGAGACTTTGCCAACAAAGGTCTGTCTAGGCAAGGCTATTGTTTTTCCAGTGGTCACGTATGAATGTGAGAGTTGGACTGTGAAGAAAGCTGAGCACCGAAGAATTGATGCGTTTGAACTGTGTGGTGTTGGAGAAGACTCTTGAGAGTCCCTTGGACTGCAAGGAGATCCAACCAGTCCATCCTAAAGGAGATCAGTCCTGGGTGTTCATTGGAGGGACTGATGTTGAAGCTGAAACTCTAGTACTTTGGCCACTTAATGCGAAGAGCTGACTCATTTGAAAAGACTCTGATGCTGGTAAAAATTGGGGGAGGGAGGAAAAGGGGAAGACAGAGGATGGGATGGTTGGATGGCATCACCGACACAATGGACATGGGTTTGGGTGGACTCCGGGAGTTGGTGATGGACAGGGAGGCCTGGTGTGCTGTGGCTCATGGGGTTGCAAAGAGTCGGACATGACTGAGCGACTGAACTGAACTGAAGATTGCTTTTAGTTCAGATGGAAAAGAATCAGGAGATCCGGGTTCGATCTCTGGGTTGGGAAGATCCCTAGGAGAAGGGAATGGATACCCACTCCAGTATCCTTGCCTAGAGAATTCCATAGACAGAGAAGCCTGGTGGGCTACAGTTGATGGGGTCACAAAGAGTCGGATATGACTGAATGACTAACACCCTAATATTCCACTGTATGTACGTACTGCATCTTTACCCATTCCTCCGCTGATGCACATCCAGGTTGCCTCCATGTCCTGGCTATCCTGAATAGTGCTGCAATGAACACTGGGGTGCATGTATCTTTTTGAATTATGGTTTCCTAAATCATTTCTGTTCCAGCAGCTGTGGCTTGAATTCTCTATATCTCCTTCGTCCTTCACTCTGGGGATTAATAAGTGATAATAGTAATGGAAATGGCGACAACGTCCACCTCCGTGATTTTATTGCACGTTTGTTCATTATGTGCTGGGAGTTCTGTGAGTTGTGCTAACACTGCTGGGAACTTGGTCTCATCACCCTCACTTTACTGATGAAGCTCAGAGAGGAAGTTCCACTTGCTCAAGGTGGAGCCAGGGTCCAAACCCAGGTCCAAATGACCCCTGGTGCACTTAGCTAGTCCCCTCCCCTTCTTCAGCTCATGACAGAGTCATGTCCCAATAAACTCATCATAAGTTGAAAATACTGTAAGGCAAAAACCTACTGGACATCCTATGTGAGTCCAGCCTGCCTTAAAGGGGCTCAGAACACTTCAGTTAGCCTGCTGCTGCTAAGTCACTTCAGTCATGTCCGACTCTATGCGACCCCATAGACGGCAGCCCACCAGGCTCCCCCGTCCCTGGGATTCTCCAGGCAAGAACACTGGAGTGGGTTGCCATGTCCTTCTCCAATGCATGAAAGTGAAAAGTGAAAGTGAAGTCGCTTAGTCGTGTCCAACCCTTAGCATGGACTGCAGCCTACCAGGCTCCTCCATCCATGGGATTTTCCAGGCAAGAGTACTGGAGTGGGGTGCCCATCATCCAACATCAAGCTTATTTTATCATCATGGGTTGAATCTCTCCTGTGATTGATGGAGCACTGTACTGAAGATGGAGAACAGCCAACGGTTGTCTGGGTGCGGTGGTGATCACATCAACTATCTCCCCTATGTTGGCGGGGCTGGCAGGGAGCTGTGGCTGCGTGCCCTGCCCAGCACCACCAGAGCATCATGCCCAGATCGCAGGCCTGGGACAAGCTCAAAATGCAAAACTGGAATTACGGCTCCTACCGAATGTGTCTCGCCTTCACACCATCGTAAAGCTGAAAAATTGTACGTTGAACTGTCATAGGTTGGGGACCATCTGTGCTGTTGAGAGTGTAGCTTGTCACCCCCTCTGTGCCCTGGGTCAGGAAAGATGCTGAGCGCCTCAGATCAGAGAACTTAGGCTAAACAGGTGAGTGCCCACAGATGGCTGGTAGCTGAGCTGGCACTCTTCTTTACTAGCCAGAAGATGACATGGTTGTCCCCAGCCCTGTGCTGGACACTTTAGGTGGGTCCCAAAAGGAATATGTCCAAAACTCCATGAGCTGCCATTTGCTGGAAAAATCAAACTGTGCTCCTAGGTCACGTTTATTGGGCTTTGGCTGGGTGTCAGGCACGTGTTTTCATTTAGCTCTCGTAAGTATGAGGTTTATCTTGTCATTATCCCTCTTTGATAGCAAGGAGAAAGACCCAGAGATTGTAAGCAACTTCTCCAGTGTCACACAGCTAGCAAGGTGGAGACAGGAGTCACTCAAACCCATGACTGGCTGAGCACAGAGACTTTGTGCTCGTACTTGTCATGCAGAAAACAACTGTGAACCTCAGGTGCAACCCAACTCTTTAATGGACATGAGAGAGAGGAGAAAGATTGTGTGTGTGTGTGCGCGTGTGTGTGTTGGGTGGGGGTGCTGGGGGGAGGGGAGCTCCTCAGCCGAGGTGGGACTTGAGCTGGGCTTTGATTTTAATTAGGGAGATACCGGGGATGGTGTCTTGGGAGGAAAGAATATCCCAGACACAGGCTGGGAAGTAAGAAGGATAAATTAGGTGGCTGTGTGTGCTTGTTTGATGGCGGAGGGAGCCTCCTCTATTTGACTTTCAGCTTTTCCATCCTATTTGACTGTCAGCAATCAGTTGATTCCAAGCCTCCTTTTCAGTAGCTCACAAGCGTCAGTTTGCCGATTTGGGAGATAAGGGTGTGTATGTATCACGGAAGCTTGTGCGGCAGAGTCAAAGAGCGTCCAGCTTAGAACCGGGTTTAAGTCCAAAGCTGCTATTTACTGTGTGTCTTTGGGAGAGCCTTTGCTGCTGCTGCTAAGTCGCTTCAGTCGTGTCCGACTCTGTGTGACCCCATAGACGGCAGCCCACCAGGCTCCCCCGTCCCTGGGATCCTCCAGGCAAGAACACTGGAGTGGGTTGCCATTTCCTTCTCCAATGCATGAAAGTGAAAAGTGAAAGTGAAGTCGCTCAGTCGTGTCCGACTCTTCGTGACCCCATGGACTGCAGCCTACCAGCCTCCTCTGTCCATGGGATTTTCCAGGCAAGTGTACTGGAGTGGGGTGCCATCGCCTTCTCTGTGGGAGAACCTTTAGCTCAGTTTTATCGTTGGTGAAAACTGGATGGTAACAGGTAGCTTATCTACCTCTCGCCATCATTTTTGATAAGCAAATGAGATAAGGTTCGGGTAAGAAGCACTTTATAATTTACGAACTTTCCTCAGTTAGGATTATTAATTAAATGGAACTGCAGGAATGTTTGCGAGTAAAACAGGTTGTGCAAGCATTTGTGAGTTTCAGTGGTTATGTCTAGATTTATGTCTGCATAGATGTGACTATTGGTAACTATGTCTGTGGGGTGTGTGTGTGTACATCCTTTGGTCTTTGGAAAGTCACCTAGACAGCGTTACCTAGCAACAGACTCCCGTAGAGACGGCCCTTTGCCATGTAGTTATGTGTGTCGGGCACAGTGGCCCCCATTGATGATCTGAAGTCTCCCTATAGCCCTGTGAGTGTAATGCCATTGTAACTGTTCTTTCCCTCCCAGTATTATGGAGACATAATTGACATACAGCATTGTATAAGTTTAAGATATGCCATGATAACCATTTAATTTTTTAATTAAAATTTATTTATTTATATCAATTGAAATGTAGTTGTACAGTGTTATATATGTTACAAGTGTACAATATAGTGAGTCACAATTTTTAAAAGTTATGTTCCATTTATAGTTAATATAAAATATTGGCTATATGCCTCCTGTTATATAATATATCCTTGCAGCTCTTTTTATAAATAGTAGCTTATACCTCTTACTCCCCTGCCCCTATATTGCCCCTCCCCACTTTTCTCTCTCCAGTGTTTGTTTTCTCTATGAGTTTGTTTTCTATATCTGTGAGGCTGCTTCTTTTTGTTATATTCACTATTTCGTTGTACTTTTTAGGTTCCACATGTAACTGGTATCATTTGTCATTCTTTATCTGACTTATCCATCCACATTGCTGAAAAAAGGCAAACCTCCATTCTTTTTTATGACTGAGTAGTATTTCATTATATAAATAATTGTATGCACACATATGTAAATTGTACACACACTGAAAATATATATACATATATGGACTTCCCTGGTGGCTCAGATGGTAAATAATCTGCCTGCAATGCGAGAGATCTGGGTTTGATCCCTGGGTTGGGAAGACCCCCTGGAGAAGGGAATGGCAACCCACTCCAATATTCTTGCCTGGAGAATCCCATGGACGGAGAAGCCTGGCGGGCTACGCCCCATGGGGTCACAGATGATTGGCCATGACTGAGCGACTCAGCTCACACAGCACAGATACGTATAAAACACACCGTTTTATTTGTTCATCTGTTGATGGACACTTACGTTGCTTCTGGATCTTGGCTATTGTAAATAATGATGCTGTGAATACTGGGGTGCTTGTTACTTTTTGAAGTAGTCTTTTTGTTTTCTTTTGAACATGTACCCAGGAACAGATTTTCTGCATCATATGGTAGTTCTGTTTTTAGTTTTGGGGGAATTCCCTGGTGGTCCAGTGGTTAGGACTCTGCGCTTTCAGTCAGGCTGAGGGTGTGGGTTCAATCCCTGGTTAGGGAACTAAGAGCCTGCTGGCAGTGTGATACGGCCAAAAGAATAAAAATAAAAATAAATGTAGTTTTTAGAGGAATCGCCATACTGTTTTCCATAGTGGCTGCACCAATGTACATTCCCATTAACAGGGTACAAGAGTTCCCTTTTCTCTACAGGTTCGCCAATGCTTGTTTTGTGTGTTCTTTTTGAGATTAGCCATTCTGACAGGTGTGAGATGGCATCTCCTCATGCTTTTGGTTGGCATTTCCCTGATCACTAGTGATGTTGAGCATCTTTTTGTGTGCCCATTGGCCATCTGCATTTCCTATTTGGAAAAATGGCTATTCAGTTTTTCTGCCCATTTTTTAATCTGGGTTTTTTTTTTTTTAATGTCGAGTTGTGTGAGCTGTTTATATATGTTGGATGTTAATCCCTTATTGGTCATATCATTTGCCAACATTTTCTCCTATTCAGTAACTTGTCTTTTATTTTTGTCAATGGTTCCTTTTACTGTGCAAAAGCTTCGAAGTTTAATTAGGTCCCATTTGTTTATTTTTGCTTTTTATTTCCTTTGCTTTAGGAGATGAAGCCAAAAAAATATTGCTGCGATTTATGTCAAAGAGTGTTCCGCCTCTGTGTTCCTCTAGGAGTTTTATAGTATCCGGTCTTAACATTTAGGTCTTTAAAATGTGGTAGCCGTTTAAAACTAGTAACAGAGTCTGGATGTGAACTGGGGTGTGCTGGTTCTTCCAGCTGCTGTGGCTTTTTCCAGAAACCAGAAGGGGCCCCTCCAAGCACAGCTGGGGCCCCTGTGTTCTGGAGAAGCCCCTGCCAGGCAGACAGACACTTTTTCCTGGGGTCCCCCTGCCCCGTTTCCTTACTGCCTTCCTACCAGCGTGTTTTGACGGAGCTCAATTTGCTTCCCTGGGAGTAAGGACGGTGCCTCCCAGCTCACACCATCAGCAGAGCCCCCCCAAGCTCCTGACTGCTTGGGCGGGGGTCTTCGGGCCTTTTGGAGTCCCTATTTTAAACTGTGTCCTCTGAACTCCAACCTGGGGAACAGAGGTGGAAGGATAGCCGGCTTCCTTCTTTCCAGCCATCTTCTCCAGGACCTACCTCTGGCTCCACCCAGATGGCAGGGAAGCTGGGATGTGGCCCCAGGCCTGGGGCTCCGCCCGCAGACAAAGCACAGGAGGTTGGTAAGACCCTTAGAGCCCATCGGGAGACCCCACTGCCACCTACCGCGGGGTCTACAGGGGGATCACGCCCTTTCAGCCTCTATGACTTTGCTGTTACTTTCTGTTGGACTTGTATTATGGGCTGCTCCACAGGAAGCCAAGACCCCTCAGTGAGATCAGGTATTCCTGTTGAGAATTAGACTTCAAACATCTACCACCAGGCTCCGAGTGGAGCTGGGCTGGCCTTGGACGGTGGGCAGCCTCAAAGGAGCTCAGGGAGGGCTGCAGCTGGAGGCTGGTAGAGAGGCTGGTCGTCTGCACACCCGTGCGTAAGCCACAGACGGTGCCTGGGAGGTTAGTCCTATATACGGCACACCTACGGGGAGGGCTGCCCGTATCTCCATGCATGTTAGGAGGCATCGCGAATTTTCCTTTGATTATGGCAATAATGTACACCGAATGTAAGAAATTTACATGTGCACCTGTGTAAAAAAGAACTAAAACTAACCTGTCAGCCTACTATATAAAATGGCTACTCTTACCATCCTGTATTTCTTTCTACTCTCTTTCTGCGTGTGTGTGTGTGTGTGTGTGTGTGTGTGTGTGTGTGTGTGTGATAAGGATGTATGCATGTGTGTGTGCTCAGTCACTTCAGTCGTGCCTGACTCTTTTCGACCTCATGGACTGTAGTCCTCCAGACTCCTCTGTCCAAGGGATTCTCTAGGCAAGAATACTGGAGTGGGTTGCCATGCCCTCCTCCAGGGGATCTTCCCCACTCAGGGACTGAACCTGTGTCTCCTGCATTGCAGGCAGATTCTTTATTGCTGAATCTCCGGGGAAACCCCAGTAAGGATGCCTATGTATTAATATTTAACACTCTCCTGTTTTCTCCCAGATCAGAGAAGTGCCAGCCAGAGGCCTGGGAGTTACTCTTGCCCTGTGAGCCTAGGGCTCTGCATAGGGGACATATTTGTATGTGTGCATGTATGTGCGTGTGCGTGTGTGTGTGTGTGTGTGTGTGTGTGTGAGACAGAGAGAGAGAGACTGTCCAGCTCTTAGGGCTTGAGTGACACCAAGGAGGCTGTGGGGTCTTGTCCCATAGTGGAAAATGGAAAGGGCTTAGCCTGGAGCCAGACCTGAGTTTGAGCTCTGACTCAACTGCTTGTGAGCTGTGTGACTTTCTGCAGTCTGCTTGACTTCTCTGAGTCTTGATGTCCTTATTCGTAGATGGAGATGGTGTCTACCTCACAGTGTTATTATTGAGATTAAATATGTTCATTTAGGTCAATGCCTAGCATGTGGTAGGCTCAAAAACAAACATTATTTATCATCGCCTTTTCAATCATTCCAGGCAAGCTTTTTCCTCCATTTTCCAGAATATGCTCTCTTCCTGGGCACTTTGTCCTGTCATTTACTCAACATAAATGTCAGTTTCAGCCTCATCAAAGGATCACAGGCTTTAGGCAACATCCCTATCATCAGTTTTTGCACTGAATAAAGGTTAAGAGGAAGAGGGCCAGGCTTAACCCCAAAGTGTGCACGTGTGGTCAGTTGTTCAGCCGTGTCTGACTCTGTGACCCCATGACTGTAGCCTGATAGGCTCCTCTCAGGAATCCTGGAGTGGGCTGCCATGCCGTCCTCCAGGGGATCTTCCTGACCCAGGAATTGAACCTGTATCTCCTGCACTGGCAGCCGGATTCTTTGCTGCTGACCTACCTGGGAAACCCTCTCTAACTTCAAAGGACGAGACCTTAAAAAAGGCAAGAGTCACCCTGGTGCATCCTAGGGTTCCCCAACCTGTTGATTCTGCCTATGCGAGGAGCCTCTCCCTTCTGTGTCTTTAGACCTGGGCTTGAAGGCTTTGCTCAGAGCCTACTCTCTGCTGTGTCCCTGGGCCCTGTCCACTGCCTCTGGACATGGCTGGCCCAGCTGAGCCATCCTCGGAACTGTGAGCATGGGCGTGCGTGCTGGAATGCCGGCCTGGGGGGCTTCGGGAGGGAAGGTGCGAGAAGCAGGCAGGAATGTGCCAGGCTGGTTTGCATTGCCTGCCAGCATGGAAACTGCCCATAAATCACAGTGCACAGCTGCGGGTGCCCGGGGCAGGGGTGAGGAGGGAACGTTTACTGTCATGTGGGTGGGAGCAGGCTCTGGGCTCAGGCTGGGAGGTGCACCCTCCAGGGAGATGGCTTCTAACTCAAGGTAAAAACAAAGCAAAACAAAATGTACAGATGCACTCGATTCAGGTCAGTTGCTCAGTCGTGTCTGACTCTTTGCGACCCATGAATCGCAGCACGCCAGGCCTCCCTGTCCATCACCAACTCCCGGAGTTTACTCAAACTCATGTCCATCGAGTCGGTGATGCCATACAACCATCTTATCCTCTGTCATCCCCTTCTCCTCCTGCCTCCAATCCCTCCCAGCATCAGAGTCTTTTCCAGTGAGTGAGTTCTTCCCATCAGGTGGCCAAAGTATGGAAGTTTCAAATTCAGCATCAGTCCTTCCAATGAATATTCAGGACTGAAATCCTTTGTATATAAAATAGATAAGCAACAGGATCAACTGTATAGCACAGGGAACTACATTCAATATCTTATAATAACCTATCATGGAAAAGAATCTGAAAAAGAATACATATACATATGTATAACCGAATCACTTTGCTGAATACCTAAAATGTTGTAAATCAACTATATTTCAATTTTTTAAAAATGGCCTAACACTGGGATAGGCTTCTGTGAGGTCATGAGCTCCCCACCTTTAGAGGTATTCCAGTACCTGCTGCTCACCCTCGGGGGCCGTGGTTGAAAGGATTCGTGCTGGGAGGGAGATGGCTCTTTCCAACCTTGAGATTCTCTACGCTTGGGACTGGATTCTTGGTCTGTGATTTTAAAACTGAAGGGGATAAACTTTTACTTTCCCTTAATTACATGTATGTTGTACTAAGCACACAGCAGGCTCTGTTTTAATCTTGTACACGTATTAACTCACTTAATTAACGGGGTCCACGAGGTAGGTCCTCATATTTCCATTTTATAGATGAGGAAACTGGACTCCCAGGAGGTGCTTTTGGTAAAGAACCTGCCTGCCCATGCAGGAGACATGGGAGACCTGGGTTCAATTCCTGGGTTGGGAAGATCCCCTGGAGAAGGGAATGGCAACTCACTGCAGTATTCTTGCCTGGAGAATCCCACAGACAGAGGAGCCTGGCGGGCTACAGTCCATGGGGTTGCAAAGGGCTGGGCAGGACTGAGCAACTCGCGCTTGCCTGGACTTGAGGTAGGGCCTCATATTTCCATTTTATGATGAGGAAACTGAGGCATAGATAAGAAGCTGGCCCAGGGGTTTCCGACTAGTCAGTCCAACTCCAGAGTCTGTTCCCTTGCCTGCTTTGCTGCTGTGGTCCCGTCTAGGGTGTTTCCAGGAGCCCAGGTTGTGGTATCTGAGTCCAGGCATGGCTAGGGGCATCTGGCAAAGTCCAGCAGCAGGCTCTGCGAGGAGTCCTTTTCTGCAGGCATGTCTTTTAACCTGTAGGATGGTGTGACAGATGGGGTGGTCACCCAGGTAACAGAGAGGAGATGGCCCCTCCCCTGAAGCAGGAGGCTCATAGCATCAGAGAACCTGACTGCTTGGAAGCCCAGGTAGGCAAGGGGCTTGAAGGACATCTGTTCTAGGACCCAAGAACAGGGAAGGGGTGCTGCCAATCCCAGGGGACTTCACCGAGAAGGAGACTCAGGCCGGGGGACAAGATGAAGACCGTGATGTCAGAACTGGCAAGCGGTGTCGGGAGCATTCAGGAAGAGGGTTTGGTGTGGAGCCCCAGGGCTGGGCTGGGTCAGCTGCCCAGGAAAGGAGGGCCGGCTTTGGAGCACAGAGACTGGGCTCTGATCCCCAGACCTGCCACTTTTGCTGTTTGTGTGACTGGGACAGCATGGCCAACTTCTTTGACCCTTGGTTTCCTTCTCTTGAAAGGTGGGTAATGATAAGTCCTTGGTATGATGATTGCATGGGGTGGCGGGAATCAAATCAGCCCGTATTTGCTCCTGTAGAGACTTGCAAACAAGAGCTGCACGTTGGGTGTCTTTGAATGCCTTTCGGTTGGGTTGCCCTTGTCTTGGGTGGGGATTGACCTCAGAGCAGGAAGAGGAGTGTGCGGGGTAGGGGCTGGAGAAGGGAAAGGGCAGGAGGGCTTCGGAGAGAAGGCTGGGAAAGCCAGGCCCTTGGACCATCCCTCTGCCAACTCTGGGGCCTGCGATACCCCACGTTGCGATCAAGTTAGTCAAGGCTTTGAAGGACCCTCTGGGTACCAACCCCAGGATCAGGTAGCTGGGGGCTATGGAAGGAGTTAGGACTGCTAAGGAACAACCTGGTATTTCAAGTTAATAATGTGTTGAAAACCCCCAGGACCAGGGAGTGGGCTGGACCCCCCTCCCCCGGAACTGGAGTAGCCCAGAACTGCTCCTTAGCATCCCTTCCGATGTTCCCTGAGTGGCCGAGGACACCCCTTCATCTCCTCACCTGCAGAATGGGAGGATATCTAAGGTTAATTACATACCTTCCCTGGTCTCAGACAAAACATCTTTTTCCACTCATCTGAACATTTAGAATTACTTCCAAGTTAGAGGTCTTTGTGCAAGGCAGCTAGACTAACAGAAGTGTTCACAAACTGAGAATGACAATAGCATGGTCTAATGTTTAGATCCATCGAGTTCTAGAATGAGTGATGATACCCCACGTATTAGGTTTAGCATTCATAAAATTCCCACCTTGGAGACGAGGCTGTTGAGGACCACAGACGTTACCTGACTTGCCGGAGGTCACACAGCTGATTAGTGGTAAAGCCAAACTCCTTACTGGCGTTTTCCCATCCCAGCTCTGATTCAAAGTAACTGCCCATGGTGGGCCTCAGTCTCCCCATCTATGAGATGGGTGGATGGTTCCCTCTGGCAATAAAATGTTATGATCTTATGATTTCTCTGTTCCTGGGAGAGCAGGGCTTTCTCTCCGCTCTGGTTGATACGTTTCTGTCCTGGTCTCCAGAGCATTTGGAAATCAATCAATCTCCTCTTATTGTTGTTGCTTTTTAAGATTTTTTTTTCTTTTTTCAGATGTGGACCATTTAAAAAGTCTTTATTTACTTTGTGGTAATATTGCTTCTGTTTTATGTTTTGGTTTTTTGGCCACAAGACATGTGAGATCTTAGCTTCCCAACCAGGGAATAAGCCTGCATCAACTGCTTTGGAAGGTGAAGTCCTAACCCCTGGATGGCCAGGGAAGTCCCTTCTCCTCCTCTGATAGTGGAGGCTGGAAAGTAGGCCCCGAAGATTAGTCCCGAGATGTCTCCAGATTCTCTTCTCATCATGCAGGGTGTGGGGAGATTTTCAGGATCAACATTTCTGGTTATGAGGAGCCATCAAGGTCATCCTGTGTCCAGCAGGGCCTTGCCGGGCGAGTGTAGAGTCCAAGCCCTTGCCTTCAGTAGGATGGACCAGTTGACCTGGACAGATCCCTTGCCTTCCTTCTTCTTTCAAGCCTCCTTGAAGAAGGCATATCTATGGCAGGCCCTGAGACATACAGCCGTGTTTCCTAACCATCCTTGCCAGGAAGCTGTTCTTAATGTTGAACCTTAATCCCTCAGGCTGTAACTCAAGGCCCTTGCCTCTTGTTGAGTGCAAATGGGGAACAGCTGCTCCGGCTCAGGCTCTGACATCAGCTATTTCTCAAGATGACCCTGCGAGGCAGGCCAGGGTCATTAGGCCCAGTTTGGTGCTCAGCGCACACGTATCTGTTCCTGCTCACACTGCCTGAGACGGGCTTGATGGGCCCCTGAGTGGCTGTCAGTTTCTGGGGCGTGTCTCTTAAGATGCTTGTCTCCTGATATTGTTCCAGGTAGCCAGACCAACAGGTTCACACATTGAGAATAACAATAGCAAGTTCTCATGGTTAGAGCCATCAAGTTCTAGAATTGGTGATGGTGTCCTGCATATTAGGTTTAACATTTATAATATTCCCATCTTGGGGGCAAGGCTTCTGACTATGAGAGGAGTTCAGTGACTTGCTGGAGGTCACACAGGTGGTTAGGGGTGAAGCCAGATGGACTGTGGATTCTGAGGGCAGAGCTGCTGCCTGTTCAGCTGGCTTTATGAAGGCCCTTCTTGCTCTCCACGCTGGATGATCCTGCCTTCCCAAAGGGAGCAGTTATAGGGAAATAGCTGAAAATGAAAACTTGAGCCACCAATCCGAGGAAATGTCCAGATGACACTCTTGGGCATCTCCTTTGCCTTGTACATGGCCCTTTGTTGGGGAAATCTTCCCACTGGGCGAAGCTGGGGCTGTTCTATGAGGCTGCACGATTCCCCCCCTCCTAGGGGGCCCCACTCAGGGCCACGAGGGCTCTGTGGTCACCTGGCTATTGTCCTGCCTCTGTCCTCTCTGCAAGGAGGCAGGAATGGCATCTAATCCAGTGCTTTGCCACCTGCATCGTCGCTGAGAACAACAGTGTCACCAACAAGACCGGGGCCCATGGGCCTGGTGGGTGAAGAGTGCTTTTCTCAGCTCGTGTCCTATCTGGCGTGCTCTCTGCTCTCTGTTTAGGGAAACTGTGGGTAACATGTTTGGAAGAACAGGTGAGCACATGTGAGGGGATTTCAGTGGCCTGGCCTGGGCCAATGTGTCCTCTCTTCCCAGGTTCGCTTTTTGATGGGAACTCCACGACCCTCTGGAGTGTCCCTGGTGGTCTGTGGCCCGGCCCCTGCATCCTCTCCCCAGATGGCAGGGACTAACCCCGGCCAGAGGCTCTGCTTGATGAGGGGACTTCAAGGCCCGGCCTGCCCTAGCCACCCCCTCTGGGGGCTGTTTTATTCCCATCCATAAAGCTCCTTGGTGGGGGTAGGGTGTGGGGTTAGAGCCGGGCTGTTCCTGATGTTTATCAGAGGCCTGGATCAAAGCTGTCCAGGTCGTAAATCTCGGTGGCTGTCAGGCCCCAGGGCAGCTGAGGAGGGTTGACGGCCCTCTGGGCCTCAAAGGAAAAAATTCGCTCCACTCCGCCCACTGCCGTCTCTGCCAAGAAGCTGTCCTCAGCGGAGCCTCTGCCGGGCCCTTCCTTTCCCGGGAGCTGCTCTGGGGATGGGGCATGTGAGGGTGAGGGGTGAGGGGCCGGGCCCTGAGTGTCTGAGTGTGCACACGCGGGCGTTTTGTGTGTCTTCACCAGGGTGGCTGTGAGATGGCTGAGGGTCCCTCCACAGGCGGCCAGATCGGGGAGAGGGAGACAGAGCTCTGGAGCCCAAAGCCCTCACTTTACAGAAGAGGCTCAGGAGGAGGACACGCTCACTCGCTCACAGTCCTCCCAGCCAGGCTCCTCAGGAAACCAGACCACAAAACTGTGCCCTCGGTTCTCTGTCAGGAGCAGAGTGTCGAGGCCTTGGGAATCGTGGTCAGGATTCAAAACCTCGAGAAACGGCCCCTCAGCTCCGGGAAACCCTGCCTCACCCTTCTCTGGCATTCATGGAGCCGTGACTGTGGGTTTTGTAGGCACCTCGGGGGCTGTGTGGTGTGGGGCTGATGTGCTAAGTTACTCCGTGTCCGACTCTTTGCGACCCCACAGACTGTATCCCGCCAGGCTCCTCTGACTGTGGGATTTTTCCAGGCAAGAATACTGGAGTGGGTTGCCATGTCCCTCTCTAGGGGATCTTCCTGACCCAGGGATTGAACCTGTGACACCCATGAGAAATTTGAGGTTGGAGGAGAATATGAAATGAAGCTGGAGGGTCTCAGACACCGTCGGACGGTGAGGGGCTGCTGCCCCCTCCCTGGACGGACTGATTCTTGTTCAGCTGGTCATGGGTATGGAACTTTCTTGCCTGGGTATGTAGGAGGCCTTGATGGTCCTCTGCTTGCCTCAGGACACTGGCAGCTTTGGTCTAAAGTTTTAGCTCTCTTTGAAGGGGTAGAGGATTCTTTTAGGCAAAACTCACCATTTTCTGTCTTCTTCAGGGTTTTCTTAAGAATCAGAAATGCCAGTGGAGAAAGAGGTTGTAGAAACAACTTAGCTCGACTCTTTCATTTATCCCCCAGGAAAATGAGTCCAGAGAAAGGAAGGGACTTTTGGCAGAAGGAAAGCCATCAGCCCAGAGACCCTGGGGACTGGCCTGGGTTCCCAGGAACTCAAGTCTGAGCTGGCTCACCAAACAAACGCACACTAGCGTTGCTGTTGATAAACCATAGATGTGCTTATATAAAACACATAAATGTATATGGCCACGATTTTGGGAGAATGCCCCACAGATAAAAGTGGCTTTAAATCCCCTATAAAATGTTAAAGGCGAGTCCTTAACTCCCAGCCGCTCAGTAGGCTTTCAGAGGCGGGGGTGGTGTCAGCTACACTGTTGACCGTTCAGTATCTGGGCTTGCGAAGAGGAGGCTGAGAAGCGAAGGGGATGGAGTCAGGGGACTGGGGGGTCTCAGAGACTCGGGTTCCAGGCCAGGCCGGGCCCTAGTGAACCGTGGCCGTGGGCAGGCTCCCTCATGGTTTCCTGATGTACTTGCCTCGCAGGCGGTCCTACAGATGAAGCTGTGTCGGTTCTTAGAGCAGCACTGGGGACCTGATATGTGCCCAGTACATGTCCCTTTGTAGAGACGCCTTGGGATCTTGGTCCAGGTCACAGTGGAAATAATCTCACAGTGGGAGGCAGAAGCAAGGCGGCTCTTGGTCAGGAGGTGGGCACGCAGGTTCTGCGGAAGCTTAGGGACAGACCCCCCTCCAGGTGACGTGGGGCATGAGAGGGCTGGGTTCAGTTAACTCAGATTTATCCCAGTTGCAGTGGAATGGGTGGCTTTTAGGGTCTTTGTTCCATCTTGGCAGTGGGGTGGGTACCCCCTGGGCCGAGCTCTGGGGCTCCGTTACAGTCTGGATTGTGTAATACATATGTGTATGTTGAAGTCCCAACCTGCAGTCCCTCAGCATGCACTGTGTTTGGAGATGGAGGTCTTTGAAGAGGCCATTAAGTTAGCGTAGAGTCATTAGGAGGGGTCCTGGGAGAGGAGGGCATCTGGGCACTTGGCACAGACTCATAGGAAGGCCGCAGCAAGACACGGAGGAGAAGACAGCCGTCGGCAAGCCCGGAAAAGAGGCCTCACAAACAGTCCCGCCGACCCGGGGGTGCTGGACTTCCAGACCCGGGAACGATGAGAAAATACGCTTCATTTGCTGAGGCCACTCCGCCTGGGGCTCCTGGTTATACGGCAGGCAGGGCTGACTCACGGCCGTGCACCCAGCCCTCGCCCTGAGGCCGGAGCAGCAGCGACCGCGGCTCCTCCCCTGCGCCCAGATTCCTGGGCGGGACTGAGGCCCTCAGAGCCCGCGGCCGCACCCCCACCTCAAGCCCTAGCCGGTTACGTCTGGGGAGGCTCCCGGGGGCGGCTCTGATGACGGGTCCGCGTCCCTGGAGACGCCGCCTCCCACCTCAGGCCCACTCAGGCCTGCCTCCCTGGGGGTCAGTGCTGAGGGGACGCGGGCAGGTGTCGCTGCTCAGTCCCTGAGGAGGCCGGAAGCCTCTCCCCGCCCCCACCTCCCCGGTCTGCCGGCAGCGGGAGGCTTGGCGGCCATCGGCCCGGTGAGGGGAGACGGGCTGCCTCCCAGGCCACGGCAGGCGGGGAGCTTCACGGGCTGGCTGCTGGGATGGGCGCGGGGAAGGCCCGAACCTCGTGTGTCTCACTCCTGTCAGCTTCCAGCGTGACAGACGCACAAAGCTACCTTTTATAGGTGGGAAATTACAGGTGCTGCCACTTCAAAGGCCTTGGCAGCCAAAGCTCTTCTTTGATGGATGACAGTATTATGCATGGTGATTTATTGCTGGGGCCACTTTGACAACAGAAATAACCAGTTTCTCCACCTTCTTGGCCCCTCCCCGACACCTGGCTGGATTTTTTTTTTTGGTGGGGGAGTCGGTGGGGGGTGACCTCCCCATGCAGAGAGGCTAGGGCCTCTGTTTTACGCACACACGGTGAGGTTTCTGGCCTATTAACTTGTCATCGTGTGTCATAAAGTTTAGTGAAACGCTGGCAGATTGTAATCCTAAACAGGGCAATTACCCTATTATTAAAGCGGCTTGCTTTCTTTCTCTTTGTTTTATTTTGCTTTCTCTCTCTCTCCTCCACCTCCTTTCCTGGTTGGGTTTGATCTTACTTCTGTGCTACCTGCTCGATTAGTCACGGACAGGAGGCTCCTGCTCTGCAGTGATCCCAGTGACCCTGGCCTTGGCTGGGCGGAGCTCGAGGGGAAGCAGAGCATGGCAGCTCATTGCCTTGTTGCTGGCTGCAGTCAATGGAGAGACGGACAGACGGACCGGGATGGGGAGACAGGGAGCTGTCCCAGCCCCCCGGAGCTGTAGGCAGGAAGCAGAGAAAAGCAGGAGGCAGTGGGATGGTTTCAGGCTCCAGCGAATGAGGGTTTTTTTTGGAACCCATTGCTTTTGCAGGTCACTTGTGTTTCTCTCCAGGGTTTGTCTCCTTCTGCCCTTTTCTAGCTCACTTTCGGATCTGGAGGTTGCAGTAGGGTGACTGATGGAGTTTGAGTCCTGGCTACCACTTACTTGCTGCAATTCCTCTGCCAGAGCCTCAATTTCTAGTCTTTTTTGATTTTTAACATTTTTTTAATTTTTATTTTTATACCAAAAACATTTTGTATGGGAGTATAGCTGACATACAGTGTTGTGGTAGTTTCAGGTGAACAGCAAAGGGACTCAGCCATACATGGACATGTATCCATTTTCCCCCACAAACTCGCCTCCCATCCAGGCTGCCACATAACACTGAGCGGACTTCCATGTGCTAAACACTAGCGGGGAAGGGGTATTTAGGACTTTGGGAAGGTCATGTACACACACTGCTATATTTAAAATGGATAACTATTAAAAAAAATTTACTTATTTGGTTGCACCAGGTCTTAGTTGCAGCAAGCAGGATCTGGTTCCCCCACCAGGGATCAAACCCATGCCCCCTGCATTGGGAGTGTGGAATCTTTGCCACTGGACCACCAGGGAAGTTCCGAGACTCAGTTTCTAAGTCTATAAAATGGGAGTGGTGTTCTTGCCCTGTCTACTTCACTCGGATTTAGAGAAGATCAAATCAGATAATGGGTATGAAAGAGGGTGATTAATAACAAATCACTCTACAAATCTGGGGGATTACTGTAATTTCAAATGTGCCATCGCAGCATTTTGTTTTGTGTTTCATTAAGCCTCAGCTCCTGTTATTCCAAAGGATTGTAAGCATGGGGGGGATCAGTCTTCAGTTTCTCTTCTTGTTCTTCAAGGTTGTGATGACCTTGGTCTCTAAATTGACTTGGGAGTCATTGTTGAGCTCATGATCTGAACAATGGGGGTTTTCAGGCACCTTCCTGACGAACAGTTGCTCTGTATAAGTGCTAGGTTAAGAATACAGAACCACATAGGCAGGTGGCCAAACGGACATAACTGGATTGCAGTTTGCCAGATCTTATAAGGACCTTAGGGAATGACTAGTTTAATTAGCCCAATTTATAGACTTGTAAACTGAAGCTGAAGAGGTAGAATCATGTTCCAGATGTCAGCAGAGGTGGAACTAGGGTTCAAGTCGCTGACCCCCAGTCCAGTTCTTTCTCACTGGGAGAAGCCTCTTAATGACCTTGATTCTTGTTGCTCCTTCTCTTCCACCGTCAGGAGATTTCACCCGTCTCTTCAGGTATCCTCATCAATTTGCTTTCAGGGAAGGATCTGCTGGTAGTCTTTTATACCCTAGTATGAATTTAAGTCAATATTTAGCTCAATATTTGCTTTTGCAGCCTCATCCCTGGTTATACAGAGCTGGGCTTTGTTCCCTGTCAATAGGGATTCTAGCGCTGGTGAGAAGAGAGGTAATGCCTTTCAGAGGCAGAGACTTGTGATTCTCACCCCCTGAAATCACCTTAGTTGCTTACTCTTCAGGGCAGCCATGGCTGGGCCCTGCTTCGTGAATTATGCTGCTCTGGCCAAGATCTGTGTCCAGAGTTCAGAGCGTGTTTGTCAGGACCTGTCAAAGAGTAGAGTTGGGTAGATGGATGGAGTCAGACAGGTTTAAAAATGGAAAGAAGCCAGACAGAGCGGAAGTGGTCCTTAAATACCCTGTCCCTTCTGTTTGTTCCTGCTTTCTTTCCCATAGTTGGAAAAATGCTAGAAATGGACCAGTGTTAAGAACTGTAAGTTCCTATTGTACAGCAGAAATGAACGCGACATTGTAAAGCAACTATATTCCAATTAAAAAAAAGACTTTTAAATTCCAAGTGGTCAGTGTGGGGACAGTTTCTGAGCCCCTACTGTGTGCCAGGCATATGCTGTGTGCAGGGTGGCAAGGAAAAGAGATAACATCAACCTCATAGAGCTCAAGTCAGGGCCACAGGTAAGGGGAGTAGGGACTCCTCGTGGCAAATGTATTGGTTTTTCTGTCTTTGCCCATGAAGGGAGCAGTGATGCCCTTTCTGTAGGTCACCTTGAAACTTTGGTAGAATGTGATGAGATCTGACATCGAGAAAATGGAGACTTCCCCGGTGGTCCAGTGGTTTAGACTTTGCCTTCCAATGCTAGAGGTGTGGGTTCAACCCCTGGTGGGTGAGCTAATATCCCACGTCTTGCAGCCAAAAAAAAAAAAAAACACCCACCAAAACATAAAACAGAAGCAATATTGTAACAAATTCAGTAAAGGCTTTAAAAATGGCCCACATCAAAAAAATCTTTTAAAAAAAACAGAGAGAAAATGATGTCTGCAAATTTTGGTAGTTGGAAATTCAAAGGACCAGAGAGGATTTTGAGATGATGAGAGAGAAACACCCCAAAGGATACCAGAATCCCTTTTGTTTCAGGCTTGTAGCTTACCACAAGGCAAGGCATCCTGATGCAAACGTCCTTTATTTTTTTTATTTTTATTTTTTTAATTTATTTATTTTTTATTTTACTTTACAATTCTGTATTGGTTTTGCCATACATTGGCATGGCAAACGTCCTTAATGGCTTTAGAGATGGGGCCCGAGACTGACGTGAGGGCAGAGATGGCCATGCAAGGCTTCAGCCTAGAGGAGATAGGTGGTGCCTGAAGCCAGGAGAACAGCTGCTATCTCTGTGGGGAGAAGGAGGTTGCAACCCTGAGTCTGAGACTGCAAGTAGAGCCTGAGTTGGGATAGAGAGGAGCATTGTACTCTGCACTCAGTCCCTTGTTCCATGGGCATTTGAGAGTTCGCTGAGGTTGACCTGTTGCCTGGTCAGTCCTGTGCGCAGAGAAGAGCAGGAAATAAAGGAGAGCCAGGGCGGGGCTACTATCCTCCCCATCCCTTGAGACCACGATGGGACCTGTGGTCTTGCCGTCTGTGTGTGGTCCTGTCGAGAAACACTTCTCTGACTCCCCTGGGGCTTTGCCAGGTCAAGGCCGCCCTTTGCCCTTTGAATTCAAATGGAGAAGACCTGTGGTGTCTCATCGTTACTGGCAATTTTGGATGGACAGACCTAATATATATCAGTAGCTAATTATATGGTCTTGGACACTTTATCTCATTGTGACTCACCTGAAAATAAGGACATTGCACTTGTCCTGTGGACCTTGATGGATTGTTGTGAATAATATTGCTAATGAGATTATGGACAGCAGGTGTTTTGTAAACTTTATTAGCTGCACAGGCTAGTTCTCATGATGAAGGTTCTTGTTTTTTCAGTTGAAGCATAGTTGATTTGCGATGTTTCAAGTGTACAACAAAGTGATTCAGTTACACACACATATCTATGTCAATATATCTATCAGTATATCTACATCAATTCTTTGCAAAATTTTTCCATTATAGATTATTACAAGATGTTGACTATGGTGTCCTGGGCTATATGGTAGGTCCTTGTTGTGTATCTACTTTGCATACTGTAGTGTGTATCTGTTAATCCCAAATTTTGAATTTATCCTTACCACCCTTTCCCCTTTGGTAACTGGAAGCTTGTTTTCTATGTCTGTGAGTCTATTTCTGACTTGTAAATAAGGCCATCTGTATCACTTTTTAGATCTCACACATAATTGATATGATACTTGTCTTTGTCTGACTTAGTAAAATTATCTCTAGGTCCAACTGTATTGCTGCAAATGACATCATTTCACTCCTTTTATGGCTGAGTAATATTCCATTGTATGTGCACATCACATCAAAATGGGTTATAGACCTAAATGTAAGCCTGGATACTGTGAAACTCCTAGAGGAAAACGTAGACAGAGCACCTTTTGACATAAATTGCAGCACTACTTGTTTGGATCCACGATAAAGTCTCCCATTCTGTTACCCGGAACACTTGGAAGGCTGCCCCCCTTCCTCTGGGGAAGCTCCTGTCCTCAGATGCCCCGAAGGATTAGGTGCCTGGTTTACAGAGCAGGGTGGGCTTCTTCTTCCAAGGATGCAGGTGATGAAGGAGAATGCTGTCTTTGGGAGGATCTTCTGAGAACCAACCTCCCCCCCCCAACCCCACCATCTCTTCTCCATCTGAGTGGAAGCACCTTGCCTGGCCCTGGGGCCAGCCCCACGTTGCAAGGCCTTGGAGTTGTCAGACCTGAAAGGTAGCCTGTTGGCCCTGCAGGCTCTGGAGCTGACAGGTGTCTGCCAGGTGTACCAGCCGGAGCCTGGAGGTGAGGGAGATAGCCCAGTTAAGCTCCTTTCCTCCTGGAGTTGATAATTGCAGTGCAATAGCAGCTCTGTAACTGCTCAATAAAGCTTCTGCCCCTACCATGATAGAATGGAGGCTGAAACACCTTATCTGAGCTCAGGGTGTGTTGCGTGTGTTTATATGGGTGTGTTGAGGATGAGAAGGGAGACAAGACAGCTCTGAGCACATTTTCAGCTTCTCAGGACATTCCTAGCCCTGCTCCCTTCCCTACAGTGTTATCCAGAAGCTCTTTCTAGATCTGTCAGAATTTCTAGATCTATGGATCTCCTCCAGAGCGTAGCAGAGTGTAGACACGTCCTGTGATATTTACCTCTGATGATGATAATGATGATGAAGATGGCGTGGCCTGGAACAGGACTATGTTTTTGACAAGTTTAATTTAATTCAGTTTGATAAATATTTAACAAGTACCCATTCTTGCCTACAGCGAGGAAAGTTATAGTTATTATTTTGGGGAAGGAAGGAGGGAAAAGCCTCGAACATATTAAGAAAGATGACAGAAGCTGTTTTCTCCAGAATCCTGGCCTGTTTTGAGGGGCCAGGCCATGCACAGACTGGCTGGGTGGGATTGGGATGGGGCAGGTGGGGCTGGAGCTGTAACAACAGAGGGTCTAGAGTCTAGTTTTGGAAGGCAGACACACCTGGAGGATCCCGGCTCTGTCACTTACTATCTGTAGGATTCTGGGCTAGTTTTCCGTCTTTGGACTCTTCAATTTCCTCACCTCTAATATGGAGACAGTGATGTTCCCCGGGTCCCTGGGTTCACGTGAAGGTTTCATGATTTAGTGACTCGACAGCATCCTGGGTCAGCAGCTCAGTAGGAAACATTGCCAGCATGGTTGTGATGGAGAACAGGGATTCAGTGACGGAGCCAGATTGCAGATTCAAGGCTTTCTGTATGTATGTTGGCTCTACCATTCGTCTGCAATTTTTTTAAAATTTAGGACGAGTTCATTTAACTTTGGTTTTTATTTTTGGCCGTGTGGCTTGCAGGATCTTAGTTCCCCAACCAGGGATCGAACCCACATCCCCTGCATTGGAAGCTCAGAGTCCTAACCACGGGACCACCACGGAAGTCCCTAGAACCAATTCATTTTCATAGGTAATATACATCCATGTGGTTTAAAAGTTAAAAAGAACTGTGCAGAGAAAAGGCAAATTGCTGCCTTCCCTGTCCCCTAAGGACTCTATTCCCTCTTCCCAGAGGCAGCTGCTGTCACCAGTTTCTGGGGTATCAGCACATAATGATGATGACGATGATAAAAATAGCTAATACTCATTTAGACTTTCCATGTGCCCAGCATTATTTTAAACGCTTATATTAATTTGTTTAATTCATATGCACATGGATTAACTCATATTTATATTTATACATTCATATTCATATACATAACATATGAATTCATTTAATCCTTACAATAATGGCTTATAATGGTACCATTGTTATCACTAGTTGTTGGAACATATAACATATAATTAAACATCTTTTTTTTTTTTTCCATTGGAGACACTTATTTATACCTTTCCAAGGGCTTCCCTGGTGGCTTAGTGGTAAAGAATCTACCTGCCAATGAAGGAGACATAGGTTCGATCCCTGGGTTGGGAAGATCCCGTGGAGAAGGAAATGGCAAGCTACTCTAGAATTGTTGCCTGGGAAATCCCATGGACAAAGGAACCTGGTGGGCTACAGTTCATAGTGTAGTAAAGGGTTGGACATGGCTGAGTGATTACACAGCAAACAACAGCAAATCCTGATATATAAGAAAAATCCCCTGAACAACAATGCTGATTAGGGAAGAGGCTGGGCCATGGTCATGGGGGAGACTTCACAGAGGAAGTGGGCTGGGGAGGATGGCGAGGATATAGGTTGTGTTGTCAAATGTCTACAGAAAACTTCCCCAGAGTCTTGCAGCTCTTTACTCCATTTCCGCCACAACACAGCTGGGCAAGGTGAGGATGACCATCTCCTCTTTCATAGAGGAGAAGAGAAATCAGAGTTGCTGAGTGACTTGCCCCCAACCACACAGCAGGTCCTGGGCTGACACTCAGTGCACTCATCCTTTTGACCCGTAGCCTAGCATTTTTGCCATGGCAACATGGTGGGGTGGGGGATCAAGCCTGAGTAGAGGTGGGGCAAGTGAGAGAGCAGGGGTCCATGTGGATGCCAGACTGAGTAGAACTTCATGGGCAGGGAGAGAAAGAGAGGGAGGTGAGACAGGTGGGCTCTAGGGGGCTTCTCTTGGGTTTTAGCCTTCCAGAAAGGAAAAGGTCAGATATGCCATCCTCTGGCCTCTTGTCCTTGGGAGCCCCACCATCCAGGCCTCATAGGAACCCAAGCAGGGTGAGAGTGGAGCTTCTCAACATGCTTATCAGAGGGGTGCTGAAAGGTTTTGGACTTCTTTTGAGGGACAGAGAAATGGTCCCTCTCTTTGTTTGTAAAGGCTACAGAGGAGGGGCCACACTGGAGCTCAGAATTGGACAGCTGGGCTAATACCAAAAGTAGACCGGGTGAGCCGACCCCAGCGACACGTGGGTGGCCCAGGATGCAGGCACAGTGATTTTGCAGCAAAGTCTTCATTTCTGTAGCTATTTATTAAAACCTGCTGGGCTTCCCTGGTGGTCCAGTGGATAAGCATCTGCCTTGCAATGCAGGGGACACCTGTTCGATCCTTGGTCCAGGAAGATCCCACATGCCTCGGAGTAGCTAAGCCCATGAGCCACAACTATATTGCGACTGTGCTCTAGAGCCTGGGAACTGCAACTACTGAGCCTCTGCATCCTAGACCCTGTGCTCCACAAGAGAAGCCACTGCCGCCTCTCACACTGCAGCTAGAGAGGAGCCCCTGCTTGCTGTGACTAGCGAAAGCCCATGTGCAGCAATGCAGACCCAGCACAGCCAACAATAAAGTAAATAAATAATAAATAAAATTTAAAACCCTGCTATATAGATATATTATATATATGCTATATATGTATCATATATATATATATGGGCTTTCCTGGTAGCTCAGCTGGTAAAAAATCCTCCTGCAATGGAGGAGACCCTGATTCAATTCCTGGGGCAGGAAGATTCCCTGGAGAAGGGCTACGCTACCCACTCCAGTATTCTTGGGCTTCCCTGGTGGCTCAGATGGTAAAGAATCTGTTTGAAATGTGGGAGGCTTGGATTCGATCCCTGGGTCAGAAAGATCTCCTGGAGAAGGAAATGGCAACCCACTCCAGTATTTTTGCCTGGAGAATTCCATGGACAGAGGAACCTGGCAGGCTACAGTCTGGGGAGTCACAAAGAGTAGGACCCAACTGAGCGACTAACCACAGCACAGCACATATGTATATATGTCTCCTTCTCTTCTTTGAAAAAAATGTTTACTGAGCCTTGGATATACCATAGTGAGCAGTCCAGATCATATAATTATTATATCTTATCAAAAAGTGCTATCCTAAGAAATGGACAGATGCTATTGTGTGCCCATTGGCAGTGCCACCAACTCCAGGTAAAGAGGCTGACAAAGCTGCTCAGAGGAGACTCCCTGAAGCTGAGACCCTCAGAAGGAAAGAGAGGGTGTCTTAGGGGAAAGAGATGGGTGTCTTCTAAGCAAAGGGAGGCCTGGGTGAGAGGGATCACAATTCAAGAACCGAAAGCAGTTCATCTTGGCTGGACAGAGGGTGCAAAGAGGGGGGCACAGTGCCCTGTAAGTGCACTGAGTAGGTACTTGATAATTGTCTGTTACATGGATTAAAGAGATGTGCTTGAAGAGGTAGGTGGCAAATTGTACAAGGCCTTGAAGACCACGGTAAGGATTTTCGGTTTTACCTGAAGGGCAATATGGAAAGCCAGTCTATAATGCTGTATAATTTCCTCTTATCTGTGCTTGGTGATCCAGTGTAACAACGGTGAGGTCAGACAGTTGGGTGCTCTAGCATGGGATTCGGCCAGGTGTGTATGATGTGAGGACCTTGGGTAAGGCCAAGATGTCCCAGGGAAGCATGTCAGCTGGAGAGGTTGAAGCAGTGGACCATGGGATCTGGGCTGCAGTGGACCGTGAAGAGGGGGGATTAGGGAGAAATTAGTGTGTATGTGTTCATGGAGTAACAATCCTGCTGGGGTCAAAGATCCGGAGGCTTTGGAAAGATCACGGTAAGGATGGTGCTCTGTGAGTTTTTGACTTCAGGGTGATGTCTTAGAAAAAGGAGCTAAAGAAGAGTGGATGCGATGGAGTCTAGGAGATGAGGGGCCAAGTTGGAGAACGGGTCATCTGAGCAGAAGGGGAAGCACCCTGAATGATGGCTCTTGGTGGGGGATGGGGGGAGATTGCCACTGGGCCTGAGACTTCAATAGGATGGGGGGCTCTGATGCGGATGGCTAGAGGGTGGTGGCTGAGAAGGTCGAGGAGGGAAAGGTGGCATGATACTAGTCATGGTGGTGGGACGGAGGTGCCTAAGGTCCAGTTCTTAAGCTCAAGGGGATACCACCAAGCTGGGGCAACCCATCTGCCTCCTCTGGGGTCACCAGGACAGTCATTCCATGTACCAGGTGGATAAGTGGTTTGTAGGTTAGCACGGCACACTCATCATGGCAATAGCAGCTACTATTCAGTCCAGTGTTGGCCATACAGAAGGTCTGCTTGCATATACACATGGGAGGTGAAGGCCAGGGTCTGGGCTGGGTTTGAATTCCTTGCTGCACTTACTGGCTGTGTGACATCAGGCAAGTGTCTTCGCCTCTCACAGCCAGCTTTCCTCAGATGTGAAATGGTGGCACAAACATCAGAGTTGCCGTGAGGATTAGATGAGTTTATCTGTGTAAACACTGGACACAGACAAAGGCAAATAGACGTGAACTGTCTGTCCTTATCATATCACTGAGGAACTTGGAGTTTAGAGAGGTAAAGTGATCTGTGTGAGGTCACACACCTTAGAGGCGTCAGCTGCAATTCAAAGCCAGTCAGGCTGACATGAAACACTCTTGCCGTAAAATCACAGTGCCTTCCTTCCCCGTAATCCTGGGTGAGACTGAAACTTAGGAAAGGATATTGACTTGTTCTGGGTCAATGGCTTTGCAGTGGCTTTGCAGCCTGGGTCCAAGTGACTTTTGTTGTTCAGTTGCCAAATTGTGTCTGAGTTTTTGGGAACCCATGGGTTGCAGCACACCAGGCTCCCTGTCCTTCACTATCTCCCAGAGTTTGCTCAAACTCATGTCCATTGAACAGGGGTGACTTTACTCCACTGTTCTTTTTCTGTCACATCGTAACTGGCTTCCTAGGTAACGGGGCGGGATATGGACTTTTTGAGAACAGGAACCAGGAATGCATTTGCTCGGGGCTTTGGGCTGCTCATTCGTTTTTGTTTCCAAACCCAGAATCTCAGGGCGTGAGAGCTGAGAGCAATGCCTCTTAGAGTGGCAGGCAGGGTGCACTCTCAATTTCCTTATCTGTAAAATGGGAATGATAATTGCCCTGAGTATCCCAGAAAATTACAGTGGTGCTCAAATTAGATGATGTAAGGAAAAAACGCTTTGAAGACCAAACCACCTTGTCATCAGGTTCTCAGAGAGGCGTGCTTCACCTGGAGGGAAACTCCGGACTTGGTGCCAGGAGCCAGTCTCTTTCCTCATCCTGCTCGGCACCCAGACCAGCAGCAGCAGCTGGGCACCCCTCCGCCCCAACTCCGAGCTGCTCATCCCCCGCTGTGAGTTGTGTGGGGCAGGCTCAGCCTGTCTTGGGGACAGACGGTCCAGCTCACCGGGCAAGCTTGGAGGGGCCTTTTCTCCCCAGCCTCCTTGGCGCTGGGAAAGGGGTGAGAGGAGCCCGGATGCCCACGTCGGGAGAGTCATCGGCTCGTGAATCCCAGACGAGATTGGATGTCTCCGGTCACCGTTCGGACATACTTGGCCAAGGCAGCCCAGAGGCAGGGCAGGGGAGAGGCTGGGCCCCTGATCCCTGCCCAGCCCCCGTGGCTGAGAGACAGACATTCTTTAGGGTCTGATGATGGAGCAGAGCCTTCACCCGGGGGGTGTGAGAAACGGAAGTGCTTGCTGGGGTCTCGGGGTCAGGAACGTGTTTACTTTCCGGTTATACTTGTGCTGGCAACCTTCCGAAGAGTCGCCCAGGTTCTCTGGGAATTGACAGGCCGTTCTGCGATGTCAGCGCGCATGGGTATTTTCCTTTCTTTCATTTAGATGTGCCTTTTCGAGTGTAAACTGTTGGGGCTTCTTTCTGGCCCCCACCCCTCCCCCGCTTTCTCTCTCTTCTGTTATGTAACCCAGGAGGAGGAACTGGGAGCTGAGAACAGCTGTAGGAATGAAAGGGGACAGATGGAGGAAGGAAGCTGAATTTATCTGGGTACCTACAATGTGCTGGGTCCAGAAAAAATTTTATTGTATTTCCAGAGAAATCATGAAGAAGAATCATCATCTTAGGCTGGTTGTTCCCAACGGCTGGGGATTGAGGGAAGGAAGGGGAGGGAGGTTGGGGTTATCAGATGTCAGCTCTTATATATAGAGTAGATAAACAACAAGGTCCTACTGTATAGCAAAGAGAACTATATTCAATATCTTATGATAAACCATAATGGAAAAGAATATTTTATAAAAGAATGTATATATATATGTATGACTGAATTACTTTGCTGTATAGCAATAATTGACACAACATTGCAAACCATCTATACTTCTGTACATCTATAAAAAAACTTAAAAATTAAAAGAGATTTTAAAAATTAAAAAAAAAAAACTCAAAAAAAAAAAAAAAAGAATTGTTGCCTTAGAATCTGAAAGCATTTGAGCTAGAAGGGAAGTTAGGTACCCTGAACTCTAAACTCCTTCTCTTCCTGGTAAGGAAGAGACTTGCCCAAAGTTCCAGAACTTTCTTTTTTTTTTTTTTTTTTTTCTAGGAAAGAAAGCCTTGCCCTATAATAATCCTTCATTACAGACAAAAATGTTTTGTGATTCCCCTGCCGACTTGTCAGCTGCACAACTGTTTACACGGACTCCTGGGCTATCAGAGTTCTGGTCCGGCCTCCTCATTTCACATGGAGCCTGCAGAGGACCTGCCCTCTCAGCACCCATCTTCCCTGCTCCCTCATGTTGTACCCCTTTGCCCCCAGTCCTAGGGCTTGCACTCTGGTTCCCCACATGGTTGCCTCTTGGCAATTCATCCCCCTTGGGACTCAAACGGCTGCCAGTATCAGTGGTCATCAGTTCCTGCTAAAGTGTCAACAGGGGAAGTTTGGGGAGGCTTCCAGTTTAGAGAGATTTCACTTGGTGTTATGGGATGAATGGTGTCCCTTCTCAAACTCATATATTGAAGTCCTAACCCTGGGTACCCCAGAAGGTGACTCTTTTTGCAGACAGGGGGTCTTTAAAGAGGTCATTAAAATGAAGTTATTAGGTGGGCCCCCATCTGATAGTCCTGGTGCTGTTATATGAAGAGTAAATACAGACATAGGTGCAGAGAGAGGATTGTGTGAAGATGCAGGGAGAAGACAGACCAAGGAGAGAGGCCTCAGAAGAAACAACCCTCCCCACACTTGACCTTGGACTTCTAGCCTTCAGAGGTATGCAACAACACATCTGAGTTGTGTAAGTCACCCACCCATCTATAATATGCTGTTAAGGCGACCCTAGCTAGCTAATACACCTGGCCTCTTTTGCAACCACCTGGCTGGGAGAGGGTCCAGCCAGGAAGTTCTGAGACCAGGCAGAGGGTAGGAAGTTCCCAGGTAGGGAGAAGGTTTGGGGTAACAGGAAGGCCACTGTGGCTTCTCAAATCCTTGGCACAATAGCCTGGGCCTTCGAATGTGCCGGTGGGATCTGGTGTGAGTGAGCAAACTGAGTGCCAGGAGACCTGGGCTTGATCTGCAGTTGGCTGGTCCTTCCCATTGCAGGTCTTCTGCAAATTCCTTCACGCCTGTGGGTCTCAGTTTCCTCATCTGTGGCAGAGAGAGAATAATGCCTGCCCAGTTTACCTCCCAGGCTGGGGTGTGGATTTAAAGGGAAATTGTGTAAGCACTCCGCCCATGTTAGGGATGGTTTGAAGGTGATGGTTGTTTCCCTTCTGACCCGCAATGCTGGTACCCACCTCTGGTTTCGCTCTGGTTTGGAGGAGGAAAGAAGGCTGTCCTAGAAACTCAGGGACGGCTGTCATGTGTGGCATCCGGGTCTCGTGCAGAGAGCCCAAGTAGAGGCCAGACTCCTTCTGTGAGTCTGTTTCTCTTCATTAAGGAGAAAGTTCCAAACCAGCCTCCCTCGGGCAGACAGTAAAGCACGTGTGTATCTGTGTCCATTTCCCTCTGAGTCTTACTTTTTCTAAATTACAAATGCAATAGTGTGTTTTGTGGGAAAAATTAGAAAATACAGGCAAGACAAAAGAATTGTAAAAATGTATTATTTCTACTATGGTTGACACCGAGTGTATAGGCACTCTCAGTTTCTTTTCTTTGTGTGTGTAGGTATGGGTGGTAGCTCAGCTGGTAAAGAATCCACTTGCAATGCAGGAGACCCTGGCTTGATTCCTGAGTGGGGAAGATCCCCTGGAGAAGGGATAGGCTACCCACTCCAGTATTCTTGGGCCGATGGGACCTGGTGTGAGTGAGCAAACCTGGGCTTGACTCATAGCTATGTGGTCCTTCCCATTGCAGGGTCTTCTAAAAATTCTTGCCTGGTGACTCAGACAGTACAGAATCTGCCTGCAATGTGGGAGACCTGGGTTCAATCCCTGGGTCGGGAAGATCCCCTGGAGGAGGGCATGGTAACCCACTCCAGTATTCTTGCCTGGAGAATCCCATGGACAGAGGAGCCTGGCAGGTTATAGTCCATGGGTCACAAAGAGTCGGACACGGGTAAGCAACTAAGCATAGCACGTGGGTATTTTCACAAAAATGAAATCTCATTGTATGTAATATTTTATAATCTATTTTTAAGATCAACTACGTACCACAAGCCTCCCTTTCCTCCAGAATTCATCTCCATCACCCTGTTAAGTTTGCACTAGTGGCAAAGAACCTGCCTGCTAATGCAGGAGACGTAAGAGACGTGGGTTCGATCCCTGGGTCAGAAAGGTCCCCTGGAGGAGGGCATGGCAGCCCACTCCGGTGTTCTGGCCTCAAGAATCCCATGGACAGAGGAGCCTGGCAGGCTACAGTCCATAGGGTCGCACAAAGTTGAACTTGACTGAAGCGACTTAGCACATGCACCCTTTTAAGACTTTGTTCTGATGGGCAGCTCCAGAGACCCTTGAGAGGAAAAAGGGTGACCTAGAAGTGACTTCTCCCCAATAGCCAGTGTTTGTTCTCAGATGTGCAATCTCCTGAGTCTCCCTGGAGGCAGGTGAGGTTTGGAGAACACTGAACTTAGAGTCAGATAGGCCAGGAGTCCAGCTGCAGCTTTGCCATTTACAAGCTGTAATCAGGAAAGGAAAGGACCCCGGGTGACTCACTTATCATTTCCAGGCCTCCATAAAGGATTAACAGCAGAGTGTAAGTAAAAAAGAGCTCTGGAAACTGGCAGCAGTTATTAATACAAACTCATGGATGAACAAAGGCTATTTTGTTGCTTTGGCAGGAGAAAATCCAATGTCTTGAGGATCATAAAATACCATGAATGAATGAGTCTGGTCTATAGGAAATAGCAGAGCTTGAGAAAGAAAAATCATTTTAGTTTTGAGAAATGATTTGGACTTTGAGAACATACTTCTTGGTGAGTAAAGAGGTGGGGCAGCCTGATTTGGTAGGAGAGAAGAACGAGATGAATATTCAGGAAGCCAGAAACAAGGGCTCCTAATAAACAGTAATAGTGATGATGATGATGGTGATAATGATGATGGTGGTGGTGGTGATGGTGATGATAGTGATGATGGTGGTAATGGTGATGATTGTGGTGGTGATGATGGTGATGGTGGTGGTGATGTTGTTGGTGATGATTGTGATGGCAGCTAATACAGAGCATGGACTATGTCTCAATGTGCTAAGAGCTTTGCAAATGTGAACTCAACTAATCCCCTGAACATCCCTATTTGGTAAATACAATTATCATTCGCATTTTACAGATGAGGACAAACAAGGCACAGAAGAAAGATTAACCAACTTGCTCCAGGTCACACAGCTGGTAAATGAGGGAGCTAGGATTTGAGCCCAAGGCCAGACGTTTCCATAGATTCCACATACCTGGGACCAGACGGGAGCTCAGAGGAGCTGCAAAGCCGGAGTGCTTGAGACAGACAGACTTTGAAGACAAACGCTGTGTTTATGAGTCAGCGTCTATTTGGAGACAACTTGCAATGAGTGAGTCGTTTTGCTTACAGTCAAGGAGACCAGCTGGAAAGCATTTTCATCTGTGACAACTTGGGAAGTGGGGTGGTGAGGAAGGGAGGGGGAGGCGCCTGCATTCATTATTTCTCCAGGGCCCTGGGGAGGTGACCGGTGGGAGGGAGCGTCTGCTAGGATGCTGAGCCATGACATTCTTTTTTTCCTGCCCCCTCCCTCCCCAAGACATTCTTGACCGACAGCCTCCACCAGAAGGAACTGAGATTGCCCAGAACTTCCCCTGCGGTTCAAGATGGACTCTGGCGTGGAAAGTTGGGGCCCTTCTGCGGGTGTGCCCTTGGCTGGTGTCTCTTGGTTCACCCAGAGGCAGTCTCCCCTTCTCCTTCCTCTGATCTCTCTTCTCCTGCCCACCTGCTCCCCCTCCCCCAAGCACAGTTGGGTCAGGCCAGTCATGGGATGGAGAGAGTGCTCTCTCTGTGGCGGGGGGCGGGCAGTGGGCATGAAGGACCCCTGGGAGTTGCCCTGAAGCCCTGCACAGGTTTGAAGGAAGTTCTGTTTCTTCTGTGGCATCATTAACATGGGGTAGAAAATGGCCAGCTGACATCGGCGGCGGGAGGGGGCCTGGTTGTTTGATCCTGTTTGTACTGCTGCCAGAACCGGTCCTGAGAGGAGGACAAGTTCCCCTCCTGCTGATGGCAGGCAGGCTGGGGTGCCCCCCATGTGAGCACCTGTCAGGGTCATGTGAGCATACTTGGCCAAAACGGGACCTGAAACCCTCCCAAACCTCTGACAAGGCTTAGTAGAGATGCTGGTCTCCTGTGATGGAGGTGGCAGCCTGTGGGAGCTGGGCCTGAGAGGTTGCATGGCAGGGAGAGACATCAGAGGACAGAAGGTGTTGGAACCTGGAGGGAGGTCACAGCAGAGCAGTTGTGAGCAGAGGACTTGCTGATTCCATCAGTGACGTGCTGCTCTGTGTGGAGCTGGGTGCCTGGGACCCAGGTCTCTGCAGCACCCTAGAGCCTTGAGCTCTGAGGGCTGGAGGAGGAGGCAGGTAAATGATGAACGATCATCCTGAGTGCTCAGTGTGAGCTGGGGGCTGGGGGCAGGAGGAGTCGTCGCTGGGTGCATGTGGAGGAAATCAGGTGGACTCTGTAGGGAAGAGTCTTTGCAGACAGGGAGCCCTTGTGCAGAGAGATCTGTCCTGCCCACTGCTGATCCGTTTTCAGGAATTTGTCCCTTCTCTGTGTGCAGGCTAAATCACTTTAGTCCTGTCCGACTCTTTGTGACCCTTTGGATTGTAATCCACCAGACTCCTCTGATTCTCCAGGCAAGAATACTGGAGTGGGCTGGCATGCCCTCCTTCTTCAAGACCTAGGGATTGAAGCCAAGTCTCTCACATCTCGTGCATTGGCAGGTGGGTTCTTTGCCACCAGCATCACCTGGGCAGCCCTGGTCCCTTCCCTGGAGGTTTGAAAACCTATTTTATTTTAAGGAACTATTTTGAGTGCACCAAGCAGTTTGTGGGGTCTTAGTTCCTGGACCAGCTATTGAACCTGGGCTCTTGGCAGTGAAAATGAGTAGTCCTAACCACTGGACTTCCAGGGAAGTCGCTGATAACCTACTTTAAAAACCAACAGTGTATCACAAACATCTTTTCATGTTGACCCAAATTCATCGCCATCAGCATTTTTTGGTTAAGACTCTGTTCCAATGGACAGGTCTGCGGACTCCTAAATGTGTTAGATGGGAAGGGTTCACTGGGAAATGACTTCTCCTCTCTGTACAGACACACACACACACCCCTCATCTGCACACTCACACACATACTTCTAAAATGTCTATACTTTTTGGCTCAATGCATTTTATTTAAAAAAAATTCGGTTTTGCAAATTTCACATATACATAAGATTTGAGAGAACAGCATAGGGAATCCCCACGAACTCATCTCCCAGCATCTGCAGTTATCAGCATTTTGACAATTTTATTTCATCGACCTCCCCTGCGTATTATAAAAACCAGTCACACGTCCCTGCATTCCATCAGTGCTTCAGGATGCATCATCTCACACCACCCTTACAGCAATCCTGTTGAGTTAAACAGTGATTATTTTGATCTTCATGTTATAAAGAGAAAACCAAGGCTCAGAGAGGCTAAGGAACTTTTCCAAGGTCACACAGCTAGACAACCCAGGACTTCTGATGCCTAATCAGGTTCCCTCTCACTGGATCATTCTAACTGCATTTTAGGATGCAGGCAGGGCAAGTGGGGGGTGGCAGGGGAGGCAGTAGTTGGGGGTGTGGGGGAAGGAGTCGAGGGGGCTTTTTCCTGAGACTCTCAGCTTACGAGGTTGCCGGTCTAAGGCCTTCCTTTTAACCCCTTTGCTAGTCCCGCTGCGCTGCCCTGCTGATCAGAGCAGTTGAGACAGGGCAGGGCAAATTAAGCTCCCCCAAGTTTTCCACTGGTGGCTTCCTCGGATCATGGCTGCAGGATGTTTATAAAACTCGGAATCAATTTGAGGCGCAGAGATTTTCAATCAGGGAGGCAGATTGCACTGATAGGGTCAAAAGGCCTGTCGCCAGCGAGGATCACAGCATCTGACATATTAATTTGAGCTGTCAGAACCAATATGTGTAACAGAGGCGGGGATTCACAGGCCCTGTTTGGGGAAAAGAGTGGGAAAAGGAAAAAATGGGGGAAGGTACGACCCTGTGACGGACTAACATTTCACAGATTCCTGGAACTCAGTCCCGCTGCTTGTAACCAAGGTACCCCTCCCCGCACCCCCCCTTCCCATCCTGGGGAGGCAGGCGGTGGAGAGGGGAGGTGGCTGGCGGGAGGACCAGAGCCTTCTCTGTAGGATGCTGGCTGCATCACGGCGATCATCTCTCTATAAGTAAACTCTGCCTGGCTTTTTTTTTTTTTTTTCTTTTGGCTGTACTGGGTGGCAGGTGGTATCTTAACTCCCCAACCAGGGATCGAACCCACGTCATCTACAGTGGAAGCGTGGTATCCTAACCATTGGACCACCAGGGAAATCTGTCTCCCTGGCTTTGCACACACCCACTCCCTGGCTCTTTCCTTGCCCCCACACCAGTTGAGCTCCAGAGCTCTGAGCTGTGGCAGGAAGTACATTTGTTCCTGAGAACCCTTTGAAATCTGCAGCTAGAGTCAGCTCCTGGCGGGGAATGGAAATGAACCTTGTGTCTCTGGAGACTCACGCTCAGCCCGCCTCAGGTCTAGCACCTTCCTCCTCTTTCCCACCCTCCCGCTCCCTGTCCTCCTGTTGGCTGTCTCCATCCTCATTTTCCCCACCCCCATTTCTTTGGGCAACCCTAATGCTCCCTCAAGACCCCATACCTTCCCTGAGATCTGAGTGCCATGTCCTCAAATGAATCTGAGTCAACGCACCATGGGGCAGTCTGCATGGGTCCTGGGTGTGCAGGGTACACACCGTGTTTCCGGGGACCCCGTCTTGTTGGGGTACGCACGTAAAGCGGGGTGGGCCCAGAAAAGTCCAGCAAACTCCATGCTTCTTAGACCAAGTGATCAGGCAACAGTGGGAAGGCGCAGCATTGTGGCCAAAGCATCGTAAAGACTTCATTTCTGGGAGCCCCCAGGAGCCCCCGAACCTTGACTTGGGGTGATCTGTGTCACGGAAAGGAAGAATTATTCTCTGGTCAGTGGAAGCAATGAATACAGGCAGACCTCATCTTATTACACTTGAGCTCATTGCGCTTCGCAGATACTGTGATTTTTACAAACACACGTTTGTGAAGTTTGGGGTGACCCTGCATTAAGCAGTCTGTTGGCACCATTTTTCCAATGGCATTGGCTCACTTCATGTCTCGGTGTCACATTTTCGTAATTCTCAAAATATTTCAAACTTTCTCATTAGTGTTATATTTGTCATAAGGATCCGTGACCAGTGATCCTTGGTGTTGCTACTATGATTCGCTGAAGGCTCAGAGGATGGGTGGCATTTTTTTTTTTAGTAATAAAGTAATTTTTAATTAAGCTAGGTGCATTATTTTCCCCCCACCAAAGACATACATTCACTCCTTTAAAAGATACATGTTTAGATAGATGTTTATAACCAGAGTTCCCACGGTTGTCTCTAGTTTCAGTCTCATAGCCGGGGGAAACCTTTGATACTTTGGTCTTGTCCTCTGATGGGAGAGCTGGCTCACTGTCTCCATCTTCCTGTGTACAGTCAATGTCCTCCTTCTTGTGCCCTGTTTTTCTTAGCCAGAATGCTACTGCACACTTACTAGACTACAGTGTAGTATAAACATAACTTTTATGTGCCCTGGGGAACTAAAAAATTCGGGTGACTGGCTTTGATACTCGCTTTATTGCGGAGGTGTGCAGCTGAACTCCCAATGTCTCCAAGGTAGGCCTGCATTCCTTACACTAGGCGCGGTGGAGAGGTGAGCCTGAGAGGGACACAGCAGCGCTCTGTTAACTAACACGTGAGCGAATCTCACACTGAGATTCCAAAGCTTGTGGTCCCCTCGGGCATCTCCATGTGGCTGGGCCTCTAGCAACGTCTGGAGCCTTCCTCCAACGTCTGATGGGAGACAACCGGGCTTTCCGTTTTCCTGGGCAGTGGTGCCGGAGAGCCTCCCTTGGGGGCACAGGAGTTGACCCTCCAGCTCCTTCCCCAGACCAGCACCCTCCAACTCTGCCTGCCTGACGTTACTTCTGATCCAGCTCTGACCCATCCCGTAACCTGTGTAGTACCCAGTGTGAAACAGTCAAGAGTTTGTTCTCAAAACATTTTGTGCTGGACAGATCTTTGAAGAAACTAGCTCCTGAGAAAATCTTGTATGCATTGTGTGAAGGAACACAGATGTCCTTGCCCTGAGGAAAGACCCCAGTTTTGAAAAGAAAGTAAATGGGGGACAGGGGTGATCAAAAAGATGAGGACTTCCCTGGAGGTGCAGTGGTTAAGATTCCACACTTCCACTGCAGGGGGTGTGGGTTTGATCCCTGGCCTGGGGACTAAGACCCCATGTGCTGTGGGGTGAGGCCAGAAAGTAAAAAAAGAAAGAGTTAAAAAAAAAGAAAGGAAAATGATGAGTGAGATTTATAGGAAAAGCTGTGTTTCTTCTCCTGATTAGCCTTTCCCTCCTCCTGTAACGTACAAGTCAAAACAAACAATGCAGGCACACACACACACACACACACACACACACAGAGGAAGTACGCTTATAAGAATCCGCTTTGGGGTGATAGCTAAACAATATGAAGTTTCTTCTTGAGATGACGATAATGTTCTAAAATTGACTAATGGTGGCACATATCCCTGAATATACTAAAAACCATTAAATTTTACACTTTAAATGGTGACTGTATGGTATGTGAATTATATTTAAATAAAGATGTTAAAGGGGGGGGGGGGTGGGAAAACCTCTTTCTACCAGGGCCTGGCCTGGGACTTGAACTCGAAAGGGCATGAGGGTTCGTCGTTGGTCCCAGGAGTAGGGTCACCCAGAGTCCAGGAGGCAGTGGTGAGGCTGGAAAAGGGGCTCCATCTCTAAACCGAGCCATGTTACAGGTCCAGCTAGAGACTAGTGGCAGTCGGTTCCCAGGACGGCACTGCTGGAAGGGATGTTAAAGGCCACAAGGTCAAATCCCCATTTCCCAGATGCAGAAACTGAGGCCCAGGAAGGGGAGTGATTTGTCCACAGAATACAGTTTGTTAGAGTCAATTCTGGGACCAGCCCTGTCTTCTGAAGCTTAATCTAATGTGTTTTCCTTTTTCCTTCCAAAAAGAAGGGCTAAAATATGTCCAGGGATCTGTATGTTCACAGTCGGCCTTAGAGAGTATGGAGGGCATGGAGGGGCGGGTAGAAGTAAACAGGCCGCTGCATCACAGTTTGAGACACTTTGATGGCGGGGGGCAGGGGAAATAGAGGAGGTTATAGGTAGACCTCGGAGAAGGCAATGGCACCCCACTCCAGTACTCTTGCCTGGAAAATCCCATGGACAGAGGAGCCTGGTAGGCTGCAGCCCATGGGGTCACTAAGAGTCGGACACAACTGAGCAACTTCACTTTGACTTTTCACTTTCATGCATTGGAGAAGGACATGGCAACCCACTCCAGTGCTCTTGCCTGCAGAATCCCAGGGACGGGGGAGCCTGGTGGGCTGCCATCTGTGGGGTCGCACAGAGTCGGACACGACTGAAGCGACTTAGCATAGCAGCAGCAGCATAGGTAGACCTAGGGAGGGATGACACACCTCTGTGTGTGTGTGTGTCGGGGTGGGGGTCGTGGTGGCCAAGGATGGTTTCCTAAAGAAGTTATTTCCCACCTGAGATCGAACCGATGAGTAGGAATCAGGTGCCAACTGGGGACTCTGGGAGGGGGGGGCGGGAGGGTGGGGGTGAGCTGGGGTGTCCACGTCATTCAGGAGACATTCAGTCTGTTACAGAAGACTATCTGGAGAGTGAGCAGAGAATGTGGAAATGAGGCTGAAGAGTTCTAGATGCTCTGTGCATGCTTAGTCACTGAGTCATGTCTGACTCTTTTCGACCCCCTGGACTGTAGCCCGCCAGGCTCCTCTGTCCATGGGATTCTCCAGGCAAGAATACTGGAGTGGGTTGCCATTCCCTCCTCCAGGGGATCTTCCCGACCCAGGGAAGCATCTCCTGCTTCTCCTGCACTGCAGGTGGATTCTTTACCGCTGAGCCACCGGGGAAAACCCGTGGTGGCTAGATAGATGCTCTAGGGCCTTCTGAAACTCCTTATAGTGTTTGGGCTTTACCTTGAGGTTAACAAGAACCCTTGATGAGTTTGCTGCAAATTACTCTGGAATTCAAATTGTGCTAGGGTTCTCTCCTCTGGTCCAGCACCCCCATCTGGGGCCTTGGGTCAGCACCGTAACAACTCTCTTTTACTGAACATGTACTGCATGGCTGGCTCTGGACTCAAGTGGGTATTTAACACCGAAGAACTCATTTAATCTCCATAACAACCCAATAAAGTATTTACCGTAATTATTCACGTTTTACAGATGTTAATAGCTGACACTTATTTAGATTAACCGGGTGCCAGGCATGTTCTAAGGACTTTATATATCACCTAACTTATTCCTCATGGAGACCAGCCAGGAGATGGAGGCATGAGGAAGACAAATAACTTATTTGAAGTTGCACTAGCCATTCAGGCCTTGATTGTCTCCTTTCCTCTGTCCCCTCCCAGTAGAAGAAAACTAAAAGGAAGATGTAAAATATAGAGGAAAATAAAGCATTCCCCCGTATTGTTAAATTCTTTGCCATCCTCCAAATAAACAAAGAAACAACCAAACAACCTTCCCAAACCCAACCTGGGAAACTTCTTGTCCAGGAAAGTGGGGAGGGGTGGTGGGTGAGGAGGAGGGGGTGTAGACAGAATTCCAAAATGACCCCGTGACCTTCACCCCTTGGTGTTATCCCCATGACCATGTTATAGGATGCAGAAAAAGAGGTTTTGTCGATGTAATTAAGCTTACTAATCAGATGACCTTATAATTGGGAGATAATCCAGGTGCTCGGTCTCACTTAAAGTCACATGTGGGCTCAGTTGTGTCTGACTCTTTGCAACCCCATGGACAGTAGCCCACCAGGCCAGGATCTTCTGTCCATGGGATTCTCCAGGCAAGAATACTGGAGTGGGTTCCCATTTCTTCCTTCAGAGGATCTTCCCAAACCAGGGATTAAACTTCGTTTCCTGTGTCTCCTGCATTGACAGGCAGATTCTTTACCACCGAGCCACCTTATCCAAGTGGGCCTAACCCAAACTTGTCAGCCCTTTAAGAGCAGAGAATTTTCTCCAGCAAAGGTAGAAAAGGTCATCAAAGTGACTGAAGTGAGAGAGGGATCTGATGCCAGGGAAGTCCTCTGTTGGTGATTTTAAAATTTTACCTTTCCTTCTGCACCTATTAGTTGGAATTCTTTTGAAAAGTATCAAGAGTTTATATAGGAACAGCAGCATAGACATTTGATTTTCCCCCTTATATATCAATTTTCAAAGAAGCTTTTTAAAAATGCCATTATGTCAATCAAAGGGTTGAGGTCCAGAATGGATAGGTTGCAGAGTGTGAGAGCCAAGATTTGAATCTAAGTTTTCTCAGAGTCCAGCCTGTGGGCTTAATTACTATACCTCATTGCTTCCCAGAAAGGAAAATGGTCTTGAGATAACATTGTTAAGCTAATCAGTCAGAATATGAAGGCATATCACTATGAATCTGTTGAGATATTTATAGATGCATAGAAAAGATGGAGGGAAACACTGAACACACCACCATTTTTAGGTATTATCGCCAGAAAGTTTAAAAACAAAAGCACCCAGTACGTTTGGGTTCCTTTGCTTCTGGACTTTTCTCAAAGGCTGCTGAGAGCCTACAGATGGTATTATTTTTGTACAACAAACAGAACACTTTTCTTGTTTATAAAGGCCCCTGCCATCTTGGTCCTTGAACACTGGCAAATGTCCCACGGGGGAGCTTGGAAGTGTCTTTCTCTAAGGAGAGAGGGATTGTATTCCTTCAAGGATTTCCATACACTTTCTGTGGCTACAGTCAGTACGGTTTAATTGGGAAGAGACAAATCTGACATCATCTGGGTTCATGCCTTGCCTTAGCCACTTCCTAGCTGTGCCATCTTGGACAAGTCAACCTCTTTGTGCCTCAGTTTACTCATCCTTGAAGTGGGGAGGGTCACAGAGTCCTAGGGTTCGGGAGGGTCATATGAGTTAATGCCAGAAAGATGCTGTCCTTAAAAAGTGCCCAGTGAATGTTAGCTCTTCTTATGCAGGAGAGGCTGGAAGAGTCATTGGCTCTGGATAGTCATGCTGTTACAAGAATAAGAGGTAGGACCGCTTCTCCAGGTGCCAGATGCCAGGACTGCGGCCAAGCCCAGGCTCTGCCTCTCGGACACACATTCCCCCCCCCCCATCCAATTTACCTTGGCACAAAAGGATAATTCATTGGTATGTCCACATCCTGGTCCTCAACATAAATCTTCCCTGCTCACGCGGGTGGTGACAGCTTCCCAGGTCTCCTGGACTCTCTTCTCTGAGTTTCCCATTAATGTTGTCTACATGCAGAGAGACCTGGGGCTTGTTTTCCCCTGAAGCTATTTTTCTTTTGAGAAGAGAAGGTAGGGTGAGGAATGGGGGGCCTGAAGAGGAGGGAGGTGGGAGAAAGACCCTCCCAAGATATCACTGTGATCTTGAGATCCAGCGGCCTGGTGGAAAAATACACAGGCCATCTATCTCCCATCAAGGCCTACCTGGTACCAGTCCTGCCCATCCTGGTGGCCAGGAGAAGGCAGGTCGAGGTGAAGCTGGCCCTGCCCTGGGGAAGGGGTGAATGGTTACTTGTGAAGCTAGTTCTTGATTTGATTTCCTGCTCAAGCACCTTATTACTTCCTCTTCAACAGATAAGTGCATGCTGTTTGGCAATTTCCAACCATTCCCAGCCCTTGTAATTGACCCAGTAGGCTTGTGTAAACAGCTTTCTCCTGAGGGCCTGCTGAGTTCTGGATGCTCAGTTGAGACCTAGGAGTGAGGACGATCATTTTATTTCTTTCCCAAATGTTTGGACTTTGAGTCAGAAGCTGCCATGGAAAAGGGAAAAAGAGAAAACACTTCTTGATGAAATGTTTTTTGTGCAAGACTCTGGGTATGTACTCCCTGGAGGCTCAGTTGGTAAAGAGTCTGTCTGCAATGTAGGAGACTCGGACTCTATCCCTGGGTGGGGAAGATCCCCTGGAGAAGGAAATGACAACCCACTCCAGTATTCTTGCCTGGGAAGTCTCATGGACAGAGGAGCCTGCTGGGCTACAGTCCATGGGGTCGCAAAGAGTCAGACACACCGGATGTGTTAGGAATGGAAGTGACATTTTCTCATTCGTTCATTCATCTCATTCACTTATTTATTCATTCATTGGAGAAATGTGTAAATTGGTTATTCTATTTTATTAAAAAAATTGTTTTGGGTCACACTGCACAGCACGTGGTATCTTACTTCCTCCAAGAGATGGAACCTGCGCCCCCTGCAGTGGAAGCGTGGAGTCCTAACCATTGGACTACCGGGAAAGTCCCTGTATTGATACTTCTAGATAGTGCTTTTTAGACTTTTGTTTTTAGCCTCAGAACCCCAATTTAATAAAATCTTCATGACACCCAATACGTAAGAGACTGAACTAAGGTTCAGAGAGATTCAGGGTCTTGCCTGAGACATCCACGCCCGTTAAAGGGGTGCTGGGTGGCATCCAGATATGCTCCTTTCTAACCCTTTGATCAGATATGCCCTTGCTATTTGGAACATTTATAGAGAAGTACAGGCAGTCTTAAACTTACAAATGAGTTCTGTTCCAAAAGTTCATCAGGAAGTCAGCTGCCTGAATCCGGAATACATTTCCCTATAGAGACAGAGGTACGGATGGTGGCGAGGTGCCCAGACTGGCCCACAAAAGCCGATTTAATCCACAATGTGTTGGAATTCTAGAACTAACAGTCCTCCATTAGCTTTGTGCTCATAACGGCACTGTGGAACTTGTGTACTTGGACGGTAAGCCCTCCCGTGTGGGGAGCACGGCTGTGAGTTCCCACCCGTGTGGACACAGTAAGGAGCCAGGCGGTGAGCAAAAACGGCCTTTGCATGTTTAGAATAGATGCTGCAGTTTTCTTTGGTCTTAGTAGAATGTCAAGTCCGCAAAAGAAGGGATTTTTGTTAATTTTATTTCCTGCCATATTTTCCGGATATAGTGGCCCCTAAGAAGTGCTTGATAAATGATTGTTGAATGAATCGATGCCCTAAAGTTTCATGAAGTTCTTGAAGACGAGTCCTCTGGACCCTCACTTGGAATCTAGGCAGTGTGTTCTTTAAACACACATCTCCAGGAAACCTGCTTATTTGGAAACAAATAAATCCCCAGCCCATTCTATTTAGAAACAGCAAAGTAATGGCTGATATAGAGAGATCACATTGACAGCAGGGACAGGTGACCAGCTTTCAAGGAGGAGACAGAAAAACCAGGAAAAGCTGATACAGGAAATCCCAAAGCACAATAGTCTGGGATCATTCAGGTCAGGAACCCTGGGAGTCATTACTGTAAAATAAACATTAATTAATGCATTACAATTTATCACCCTTGTTTAAGGAGGTAGGAGAGGGTGTGTGGAAACTGTGGAAAGCATAATAAAAAGTTATGTTTCTTAAAGAAACAAACTCTTCTGTTACGTGGAAAACGATTCTAAGACGCTTCAAGTTCTGAGTGCCTGCCTATGCTAGCCTGTAATGTTAGAAAAGCATTGGCAATTATCCTTTAGTTATCATGGGGACTCTTGGGTTTTTGTGGAGCTCTCAAGCTTCCCTGGTGGTTCAGACGGTAAAGTGTCTGCCTACAACGTGGGAGACCCGGGTTCAATCCCTGGGTTGGGAAGATCTCCTGGAGAAGGAAATGGCAACCCACTCCAGTATTCTTGCCTGGAAAATCCCATGGACAGAGGAACCTGGTAGGCTACAGTCCATGGGGTTGCAAAGAGTAGGATACAACTGAGCGACTTCACTTTCTTTCAGCCTTTTGGGCTGCAAATATGATTAGATAGCAAGTGAGAAATTTTGTTTCTAAAGCAGAAAAGAAACCGAAAGGGGCATCTTTGCTGCTGTGAACAGCAGTTCATCACAGGTGGTCCAGGGGGTGCTTCCGGGAGCCCAGGCAGTGGTAGCATCTCTGTGGAGTGTGCGTCCCTGGGGGGCTTTTGCTTGAAAACAGTCTGTGGGTTTCAGACCAAGGCAGACCTGCACTCAGTGGAGGACCTTCCACTTACTAGCTGTGTTACCTTGGACAAGTCGTTAACCACTCTGAGCCTTGGTTTTCTCTGCCTCCAGAAGGTAATACCTTCTTCTTCTTTTAAATGAATGAATTAATTTGTTTTTGACTGTGCTGGATCCTAGATGCTGCTTGCGGGCTTTCTCTTGTTGCAGTAGGCGGAGGCTACTCTCTAGTTGCGTTGTAGGGGCTTCTCACGTTGCTGTGGATTCTCTTGCTGCAGCTCTCAAGCTCCAGAGTGTAGGCTCAGTAGTTGTGGCCCATGAGCTTAGTTGTTCTAAGACATGTAGAATCTTCCTGGACTGGGGATAGAACTTGTGTCCCCTGCATTGGCAGGCGGATTTGTAACCACTGGACCACCAGGGAAGCCCAGATAAAGCCTTCTATATAGAGTTGTGAGGTTTAACTGAAATAGTTCCTTTAAAGGGCCTCGTATGGTGCTGTTACACGAAAGATACTCAACAAATGCAACTTCCTCTCTTACTATTTCCCAGGGATGCCCTCCTCTCCCTTCTGTGGTTGAGTTTGAGTGAAAGGTGGAATATGTATCGGTGAGTGGCTTACACACTCAACGACTATTCTCTATAGCAATTCCCCTTATTTCCTGCCTTACTCAATGTCTGGACGGGCGGTTGGGCCAATGAACATAGTCTAAAAATGCTTTGCAAAGTTTTGGTAAATATTGGGTTGGCCAAAAATTTCATTCAGGGTTTTTCTTGAAACATTTGAATGAACTTTTTGGTCAACCCAATATTTGACCACTGCAAATATAATTGGATTAACAAATGAGAAATCTTGCTTTTAAAGAAAAATAAAGGTTTAAAATCATGGTTTACGTGATAATTTGAGTTTGAGAACTAGTGACAGAGCATCATTTCCATGAACAGCTGTGCTCACAATGGAAAGAAGAAAAAGAAACATACCCCTCTATCTCCCTACTTCCTTTCCTAGACCACTGAATCCAGGAGGGCAGTGATCTGCGTGAGTCAAGGTAGTCTGAACATGTCTCTCCCTCCTCAAGCATCAAACCCTATAGCTTGGGAGTGCAGAGCAAAAGTTTTATACAAAGGTTTCATCAAGGACTTCCCTGGTGGCCCAATGGATAAGAGTCTGCCTGCCAATGCAGAGGGCATGGGTTCAAACTCTGGTCCGGGAAGATCCCACATGCCATGGAGCAACTAAGCGTGTGCACCACAACTACTGAAGCCTGGGCGCCTAGAGCCTGAGCTCCTCAACAAGAGAAACCACTGCAGTGAGAAGCCTGTGGAAAGCATTGGAGAGATGCCCCCACTCACTGCAACTAGAGAAAGCCCAAGCAAAGCAACAACGACCCAGTGCAGCCGATGAGTAAATGAATGAAACAAATAAAACCCACCAGGTCTTAGCTGTGGCACTTGGGATCTTTGATCTTCATTGCGGCGTGTGCGATTTTTAGTTGCAGGGTATGAACTCTTAGCTGTGGCATGTGAGCTCTAGTTTCCTGACTGGGGATTGAACCTGGGCCCCTGGCATTGGGAGCATGGAGTCTTAGCCACTGGACCACCAGGGAAATCCCGGAAGAGTTTTTGTTTGTTTTTATTTGTTTGCTAGGGGAACATTCTCCTCTTATTTAGGATTCAACCACACAATGAGAACCCTGGAAGTCAGTGCTAGCATGTGCTGCTAGGGAGACTCCTGGAAGCTTTGAGTAAGAATCGGCTAGTACTCAGTGAAGTAGAAATTCCAGAAGTGCCGTGGTGGACAGTTGAAGAATGTGGAAAGGGTTAAAGAAGGGCCTCACCAGAGTCTATTTGGTGGAAAATTCATACTGTCTGTTCTCTAAGGAAAACACAGGACTTCCTCCAACCTCACCCCCATTTTTTTCAATTTTTATTGAAATATAGTTGATTTGTAATGTTGTGCCAGTCTCAGGTGTATAGCAAAATTATTTAGTTATAAATTTTTATATATTCTTTTTCAGATTCTTTTCCCTTATGTGTTATTACAGTGTATTGAATAGGGTTCCCTCTGCTTACATACAGTAGGTATTTTTGGGCTATCTCTTTTATATACAGTAGTGTGTATCTGTTAATCCCAAACTCCTAATTTATCCCTCTCCCCTCCTTTTCTTCTTTGGTAACCATGTTTTTATTTTGTATGTCTGTGAGTCTATTTCTGCTCTGTAAATAAATAAAAGCAATAGCATACGGTATTTATCTTTGTCCGACTTTCTTCACTTAGTATGATCATCTCCAGGTTCATCCGTGTTGGTGTAAATGGCATTATTTCATTCTTTTTCATGGCTGAGTAATATTCCATTATGTACATACACCAAGTCTTCTTTACCCGTTTATCTGTCACTGGCACTTAGCCAACCCTCATTAACGAAAGTGATTAAGACTATTTCTGTATCATGAGTGCTGTCGAGAATCTCAGCAGTGGCTGTCCTCTGTAGGCTAGGGCCTGGCCATCAGAAATTCTATGACATAATTTCACTCCCTTATGTCAGTGGGGTTGATAGCATCCCCACATAAAAGGGGCCAGCTGGTGTTACAGTCTTCGGAATCCAGGTAGTCCAGTTATTGGGGGAGCAGGGATAGGGAGCAGGGAGTGGTGGAGGTTGGGGGAGGAGGGGCTGACTCCAGAGAACTATGAACACAGCTAACAGAATATAGACCCTCAGGGCAAACACACGGGCAGCTAACATGGGAATCACAACCGAGAGAAATGAAGTTCAGGAAGCTGCCCCCAATAGAAAGGCATGATTCCCTGCCTTGCTTTGGAAACACCTGAGCCAGTGTTTAGACCCGGGACCCTCAACGAAGGGAGAGATCAGCTCTCCACGGCAGAGGGCCCTGTAATGTCACAGCCAATACACAGTGGCAATGATCTCTTCAGTCCTTCCCCAAAGGTACAGATGGCTGTTTACTTGGGTAACCGTTCCCTGGGGCAGAGAGAATACGCAGACTTATCAAGGACTATTAGACACAGAATCTGTGTTGACTCCCAGGAAACTGAAGCATCAGTGTGGTTCCTCTGGCTAACTCTAGCTCACAGTGGGTCCTCTGATCCACCCGGGAGCCATTTCCTTGGTCCCTAAATGTATAATTGGAATAGATCTCATAGTTGGCAGGACCACAGGGTTGGTTCCTTGGTGTCTGGGTAAGAGATATTTGGAATAAGAATGGCCAAGTGGCTTCTGAGTCTTCTCCCGCCTCCTGGCCAAAATAGTAAGTAAAAACCAATATTGCATCCTGTGAGGAAGAACATGTCGTAAATCAGGGCTGTTTTTAAAGAACTAAAGGATGTTCAGACGACTGCCCAGATCACATTCTCATTCAACCCACTCATTTAGCCTCTACGAAAACCAGATGATCTCGGGGGAGGATAGTAAACTAGTACAAACTCAGTCAGGCGGGAACCCTGATGGCAATTGTTCTGTCAGATGTATTATCTGTGCTAGACGGATTAGTGTGGCCCCAGGTACAGGCCGCTGATCTGGGGAGCGCATTTTTTCCATACCTATCAGGGAGATCAAAGCACTTCACGTTCACATGAGGTGGACTACAGCATAAATTTATGTCTTGGCCTAGGGCTACCTTAGCTCTTCTGCCCTCTGTCATAACAAAGCCTGAAGGGACCTCGACCATCTGGATATTCCATAGGATGACACAGTGGTATGCTCAACGCCACAGTGATCGTCTTCCTGGGGATTAACAAGAGGCGGTGAGTATATTGGAGGCCTTGGTAAGACACTTACACTATAGACAGTGGGAAATACATCCGTCGACTTTGTACACGGAGATGCTTTGTCTCAGACTGTCTCCTGGGGAACCTTGCTTATGGTTGTTGCTGCTGCATCACCAAGTCGTGTCCAACTCTTTGTGACTCCAGGGACCGCAGCACCCCAGGCCTCCCTGTCCCTCACCATCCCCCAGAGTTCATGTCCATTGAATCGGTGATGCCCTGGTTTATGATAAAGATGTCTAAAAACTGAATCTTCACCCGAACAGGGTTACTTACCTCTGTCAGGATGGACTAATTGCTAAAGCTCTGGTGGCTTAACACAAAAACAGTGCTTTGACCACTAATGACAAATCCGATAGGGCTGTTTCTGATTGGTTGGTTGGTTGGCTCCCCGGAACCCTTGAGGATGATTCGGCGCCGTCATCACTGCCTGGCCTGCATAGTCGCTGGGGAGGGGTCTCGGTGCAGGGAGCGCACAAGGACTTGACCTCCTGGCCTGAACCTGACGCAGCCCTTTGGTTCACATTCTTGGTGAGAAGAGTCCCAGGGAACTGATCTAGATGCGGCAGGTGGGGAGAGGGTGTGGAAATCGCAGATGGGGCAGCCACTCCCCAGCAACCACGACGTGATGTGTCAAAGAGTGCATGAGCCTTGGGGGTCAGTAGTCGTGTCTACCACACTGCCCTAAGAAAAGTGGGGAAATAAGTGAGGTTAGTCCTTTTTAAAAAGAGTCTTTTATTTATTTGGCTGTGCTGGATCTTAGTTGTGGCACACAGGATCTTGTTCCCTGACCAGCGATGGAACCCAGGCCCCCTGCATTGGAAGCTCGGCGTCTTGGACACTGGACCACCAAGGAAGTCCCAGTGAGGTTGATCTTGCCTCCATCTAACTGAGTCCGCCATGGCCTCCCGGTTTGGTGATTCTCCCCTTCGAAGCTCTGATCTCTGATTATTCTTTGAAGACTTGCTCTCAGAGCACCGCTTAGTAACTAAGCCGTTAGCTGACAACCAGGCCATTGGCTCAATACCCAGCCCTTCCTAGATCTTGAAATTCTCTCCCATCTTCAGCAGGCCTTTCCAGAATTCTCTGCCTTTGCTGGTGCAGGGATGCCCTCCTGGAGCATGGTTATCTTCTGGCTAGGAAAGGACACCTCTTCTCATCCTTTAAGATCCAGCTCAGAAGTCACCTCCTTGGTGTTCCTGACCCCTTGAATATACTGGGATTATAGCACCTATCACACTAGAGCATAAAGAACCAGGTGTCCGTGTGTCTTCTGAACGTGGGGTGTTTCCATGTCACCAGAGTAGAAGCTCTGTGGGGTCAGAATTCTTTTCCACTCTGTGTCCCCAAGGCCCAGGACAGCACTTGGACCAGAGTAGACACTCGGTCAACAAGTATTGAATGAACAATCCTTTGTCACTTTCTTTTCCTGGCACTGTGCCCAGTAGGCAGAGCATCCTCAGCTGCTGGAGGACAAGGTTTACAAGGTCAGAAGTGTTTGCAGTCTCAAGTCATCCTTGGTGCTGGTGGGGTTTCAGATAGTGGCTTTGGTGAATGGTTCTGATTCTGGAAAATCCTAGGTCTGGCTGAAATTATTCTACCTAGACATACATGCACCTCCCCCCACCCCAACACATCTTTATTCCCAGATCCTTGCCCCAAATCCTTTTTGAAGATGGAGGCCCAAGGAAACTAGTTCTTGTATAACCATTTCCTTATTTTTCTACCCTGTCGAGTCTGCGCCTCCATCATGCCCACCCTGAGCCTTGGGGCCGGCACCTCCAAGGCTGGCTCCTCATCAGACAGACTTGTTCCCACAAAGGCCCAGAACCTGAGACTTAAATTGGATTTGCCTGTGGCTTTGCGCTCTCTGCATCTTCCCTCCTTTGTTTTTGATTTATCGTTTTAATCAGTTGTAGTCAATCATTCCCTCTCTGTCTTGCTTCACCATAAACACAACCCTTTGCCAAAAAAATTATGACTGTATTAAATGATTTTATGACAGTAAACTGCAGATTGTACAGTGTAAACACAGGTGTTGCTCAAACCCCACACCCTCCAGCTCTGCCCAGACCGGCACGGGTGCCGTGGAAGGAGGGCACCTTCGGGGCCGTGAGAAAGGAGCCGTCCCGGGGAGTCTGGGGACAGCAGGTCATGCGGTTCAATGCTTTGCCATAGAGGTGAAGAGACGAAGGTCTGGGAGGAGAAGCCACTGGTCTCAGGTGGCGCAGACGCCCGATGACTGAGCCAGGTGAGATCTGAAGTCGACGGGCGTCTACGATCCCTTCCGGGCCGCCTCATCTCCCTCCTCTCCTTCCCCAGGTTCGTTTTAGGCTCATTTCACTGTAGCACAAACGCTCGTGGCGGACATGGGAAGATGTGAGCACTGTAAGTTGTCTGAGGTTTTGGATATATATACACGTGGGTTTCCCAGGTGGTACAGTGGTAAAAACCTGCCTGACAATGCGGGAGATGTAAGGGACACGGGTTCGATCCCTGGGTCGGGAAGATCCCCTGGAGAAGGAAATGGCAACCCACTCCAGTATTCTTGCCTGAGAAATCCCATGGACAGAGGAGCCTGGCGGGCTAGAGTCCATATGGTTAACAGAGGGTTGGACATGACTTAGTGACTGAGAGTGCACACGCACACATATACACGCACACATGTGTGTATACACCCTGGACCTTAATCTTAGTGCTGCCATTGGAGTGGAAGTGGAACACAGGACCGTCGGCCGGGAAGCCTTCCTGCCTCCCATCCTCGCAGGGGAGTGATGGAGAGTCTGATGCTCTGGGGGTGGCTGCCTCCTGTCCTGAGAACTGGAATCGGGGGACAGACCCGAGAAAAAGAGGCTTTTCCCAGGCTTGAGGCTGTGGGGATGCTGCCCAGCCCAGCGCACTGCTCAGAAATGAGAGCTTTTCCCTGTGATGGCCTGGCTGCTCTGGAAGCCTTGGGAAGCCTGAGAGTCCAGAGTGGCTCACCCCAGAGCCCTCGGGGCATGGGGTTGAGTTTCTTTTGGTACAGGTACAGAAGAAGGAAGAGTAAGAAAGAGTTTGGAGGCTACTTTCCCCAGGGGAATTACCCTCTGTGATTTTCATCTCTAACCATGAGAAAGGCATTTTCCAAATAGGTAATTTATCAGATGGAGGAGTGGATTCCAAAGGCAGGACAGTTTGGGACAACTCAGGGATGATGTCATGGCCCCACTGGGACATTTCGTAGCCTAAGCTTTCGGGGCCCTCTGGGAATCAGCACATGTGTGTGCACACACACACGCAGGACATGTATGATATATATTCATATACAGTTTCATCTGAACACTGGTTGTTTCTCCTCCTTCCTGTTTGTTTCTTGGTTTTCGCTCACCTGGGCCTCTGCAGGAAACAGATCCAATATTTACCAAGCAGCTCCAAAGGTTACGTTTGCTTCCCAAAGTTTTTATTCCTCCTTCGTTTGGGTAAGTTTCAGCTCCCAAGAGAAGCTGTTTTTTGCTGAGCCTGGGCTGCACGAGTGAGGCAGGAACACAGGCCCATCTGGTGAAGACTGGAACATAAATAGCCCCCTTTAAAAATAAATCTCCGCTTTTAACTCTGTAGATAAAAATATCTGAATAAAGGACAATTCTTAATCTCCACCTTCTCCCCTGCTCGACTGGAGCATTTCTAAGAGGAGTTTTTTCCCCTTCTCCTTTTACAGGTTTCATTTTGGCTTTGATTCTAGCGACTTTACTGACAGATTACTTCATTTTAACTATATGGCTTTTCTGTCTAGCGGGAGGCATATTTCTAAGTATCATATTTATCAAAAGAGCTCTGCAAAACAAGGGCCAGAATTACTCTTTTGATGGTTCCCCTTCTAACTACAACCACAATAAATTTTGTAAGAAAGAATGCTCAACTGGGGACCTTTTATGTTAAAGCCGAGAACCGGGGTTCAGACATTGTCACTTTCAAACCTCCATCCGTAGGGCTGGTTCCCCCTCCTCCTCTCCCCTCCCCAGGCAGAGATCTCACATCTGGTCTCACTTGCATGGCTGGTCCTGGGCTCCCCGGGGCTCCATATTTTTCCCCCTATAACTTTAAATCAGAGGAGCATTTCAGTAAATCACAGGGAACACTTATTTATTGGACATAGTTTTGGGTCTCTTAAAGCATGGAAAATAAATTTAATGGAGCATTCGGAGCACTTCTCCAATCTTTTGAGGGATTACTTGGGGAATTTGTCAACTGCGCCAAGCCCGGCAGCCTGATCCAGAGAGATGGTGGGGGTTGGGGGGGAATGATGGGAGGATCTTCTCCCAGGGCCCAGGTGGGTCCTAAATCATCCCCAAGAAAGATGAGTACAAAGGGGCCTGGTTGCCAGCCAGGTGGAGGGGGCAGCGTCACCTTTTAGTTAATAAACTATCATTTCAGCTGGAGGGTGACTTTAATCTGAATTATATTTTGCTTTTGTCATCCATTCTCGCCAGGTAATTTATGGATGACTACGGCACGCTTCTTAATCTCAGTGAAGGAGGGAGTTGAAGATGGGGCGGGGAGAACGAGCAAAGGAAGACTGTGGACTCCGAGAAGGGAGGGTGCAGCTCTGGGAGACTTGGAGGCTTCCTTGAGAAGCCTGGAAGAGCAGGCCAGCGTGGGATGGGGCCGGAGAGGTGAGGGTCCCGCGCTTTCAGCTCCCAGACCTGGAAAGAGCCTTACCTGGTGGAGTGTCACATCCCTGGGACATGCTGCATGCGTTTTGGGACTGAGGGGTTTGAGTTTGGGAATGGGTTGGCCTGGGGAGTTACAGTGAATATATAGTTCAGTTCAGTGCATTCACGCAGTCGTGTCCGACTCTTTGTGACCCCATGAACCGCAGCACGCCAGGCCTCCCTGTCCATCACCAACTGCCAGAGTCTACCCAAACCCATGTCCATTGAGTTGGTGATGCCATCAAGCCATCTCATCCTCTGTTGTCCCCTTCTCCTCCTGCCCTCAATCTTTCCCAGCATCAGGGTCTTTTCAAATGAGTCAGCTCTTCTCATCTGGTGGCCAAAGTACTGGAGTTTCAGCTTCAACATCAGTCCCTCCAATGAACACCCAGGACTGATCTTTAGGATGGACTGGTTGGATCTTCTTGCAGTCCAAGGGACTCTCAAGATATACAGTAAATACAGTTTCATCCCAAGAGCATATACGCAATTCCAATTTGTTCAAAAAGTCCAACAAAGTTAGCCTAGGTACCCAACTAGCACAACTGGCTGTATACTGCTGCTTTGACGTCTGCTTCCGAATATCTAGGGCTTGAAATAAACCTACTATACTACTGTACTCTGTGCAGTAAAGTGCACAAAAGCACAGCCACTTGTAGTGGGGGAACTCATGTGACAGTGTGTGCCAACCACATGGATTAACTTACGTAACTGGACCCGTGAATGCACATTTGCATCTTTGATCGTTTGCAGCTTGAAGGTTCGCACGCAGGGGACTTGCTGTAGTGAAAGGTGAGGGCTTGATTGTGGAGTCTGACTTTCCCAGGATGGATGGGAACTGATGAAACTGATGAACGGATGGAGGACGCTCTTCCTGGGAAAGGCTGTTGCTAGCTGGGTGGGTGAGTTTCACTTGATGCCCTTGAGTGGGAAATGCGGATAGGGCTGGGGGCTGAGAATGCAGACAGTCAGGAGGAGGCGTTTCAAGGCTTTTAGGAATCTGGAACCTGGAGTTCAGGGCAGAAGGGCGCTTCTTTAGGAGAGGAAGATGGAAGGGGGGTGTGGAGGGAATCCCCAGAAGGATGTGCCCTCTTCAGATGGGAGCTGCTGGAGGCCCAAAGTGCAGCTCGTGAGGGCAGATAGGCTCTGTGTTTGGAGGCAGAGTGACAGTGACATTGTGTCATTATTAGTATTGGCTGCAGCAACAACCATGCCCTCCCCTCCCACCCCCCGACTCTGGATGCTGGGTCCTTGCCTTTTGCCTTGTGCTCATCTCAGTCTCTGTTAAGAGGGAAGGGGGCTAGTGTTCTTATTTTTAGGCTCAGATGGGTAAAGTGATGCATAACAAGGAACAAAGGTTGGTGGAGATGCTCAGGTCACAGGCGCGGCCCCTTTCCAACTTTCATGCCCTCAGGGTCCCCAGGTGATGGAGAGAATTCTGCTCCAGAAGCCAGTTTCTTTTGACGTTTCTGTGCTGTCTTGGCGCTAGTGGTGTAGAACCTGCCTGCCAATGCAAGGAGACACGAGATGAGAGTTTGATCCCTGGGCCGGGAAGATCCCCTGGAGGAAAGCATGGCAACCTACTCCAGGATTCTTGCCTGGACAATCCCATGACAGAGGAGCCTGGGGGGCTACAGTCCATGGGGTCACAAAGAGTTGGACACAACTGAATCAAGTTAGCACACATGCACACGTGCTGTCTTGAGGACCGAGCTTTTCTCTGGAATTTCCCATCCTTGCTAGTTCTTTCTATCCTGAGATGATCGCCCTCTTCATTGTTTCTTTGTTCTTTGCTTTTTCAGCTTTGCAGACCAGCCCTGGTCTGAGACTTAGCAGATGGGGCTGGGGGCTGAGAGCACACACTCATCGCAGAGGAGGAGAGTGGGGGGCTGCAGGAACACAGGAGGGGTGGTGTCCCTATCCTCCCGGAGGCACAGGCTAAGGGGCAGGTGGACCCTGCTGCAGTTGTGTGTCTGTCCACACTCAAAGCTGAGCACCAGCTGGGATCACAGCCATCTGGGGGTACACTAGATGGCTTGTTAGGCGTGAGGATGAAATTTACAAAATTACTGGTTGGAGGCTTCACCAGTTAGCAGGAATCTAAGCCCTGATCTTCATGTGACCCTCCCAGCACTGAGTGCACTTTCTCCTCGACTGATGGAGATCTTCTGGGGCTCCGGCCACTGTTCTGCCTGGCTTCCCCTCCCTTCTCCCCATCTCTAACCTTTCTCCCCTCACAGTCTCAGAAACACACCAGACTCCAGTTTACCTTCTCTCTGTGCTTTCTGTGGCCCTTCTCTTCCCGTCCATCAGTCTGTTCTGCACATGCTTCAAGGTCCAGATCAAGTTTTATTTTCTCCTGGTACATGTCTCTGACTGATTGGCTCTCTCTGACTAGTCTCCAGTGGCCACTGCATTCTGCAGCATAAAATTAAACAGGCAACCTAAATGTTCATTGACAGAGGAATGGATAAAGAAGACCTGTGTATATATATGCAATGGAATATTACTCAACCATCAGAAAGAACAGAACAATGCCACTTGAACTGGCATGAATGAACTTAGAGATTATTATACGGAGGGAAGTAAGTCAGACAGAGAAAGACAAATATTATATGTTATGGATTATATGTGTAATCTAAAAATACGGCTCCAATGAACCTATTTACAAAACAGAAATAGAGTCACCAATGTAGGAAAAAAGATATGGTTAGCAAGGGGAAAGGGGGAAGGATAGGTTGGGAGATTGGGATTGCCACCTACCTACTACTTTATATAAAACAGGTGACTAATAATAGCAGACTGTATGACACAGAGAACTCTACTCAGTACTCTGCAGTGGCCTACATGGGAAAGGAATCTAAAGGTATATGTATACGTACAACTGATTCACTTAGCTGTACGGCAGAAACTAACACAACATTGTAAATCAACTATACCCCAACAAAAATTAATTTAAAAAACTGCTATTGCCTGGAAAATATAGTTTGCTTTGAAGAACTTAAAAAAAAAATACTGTTTCAGTTTTACCCCATTTGAATCACCGTTTCTCTGAACTGTCCCATCTCCTCCCTGATAAGTGAGGGGTTTAGATGGATGATCTCTAAGGTCCTTGACAGCTATGACATTCTGCCAAGGATTCTAGATATGTTTCTCTAGTCTCCTCATCTGGAGACTTTTCAAAAGCAGTGACAACATCTTTTGCTCACCCTGACTCCCGCAATATTCGAGCCTAGTGTGGACTCTGAGTGGACAGTCCCTAAGTTCTTTTGTTTTCCTGGCCTTTTTGTGTCCTTTTTCCTACCGACAATGGAAGGCATGAGGCATAGCCCAGATGCCCTGGAAAGCCTGGCCCAAAGAGAAATTGTTCCATAATTTATGGATATGGTAAAAATTGCTGTGATGTCTTAACACTCAATGTCCTCTGTGGCAGAAAATTTATTGATACCCTGGGGACTCTGCCCAGCATAGGGAGACGTCATTTTTAAAGGGGATCAGGGAGCACTCCCTGCCCACTTAAAAAAAAAATGCTCAGCTTGGTTAAGACCTTGGCTTGGACACTTACCACCCACAAGACTGGGGCAAATCACGTGGCTTGTGTGAGGCTGGGTTGTTCACCCCTTCAATGGCCACTGCCAATAGTGGGAATAAAAAGACGTGATGTGTGAAAACATTCTGTAAATTGTGAAGCTAATAGCCGTAGGTGTGAAGTGGCCGAGGAGGCCTGGCGTGTGGTTACTTCACATGCCATCATAAAAAAGTCAGAAATCAAACAGAAAAACACAACCTAAAAAGAAAGTAGTGAAAGGTTTATTTTTTCTCTCTCTCTTTCACTCTGGGACAAAAGAACAACTTCTGTCCTCTGGTTAACACTCTGTAGACACTCCCCCTTCCCCACCCCTGGCCATGCCCTCCCCACAAAAGAAAAGAGAGAAAGAAATTAAAAGAAAGTCCAGGAGTAAGAAGAAATATCCTGGTATATTCTGAAAGTTGACTCTGGGAAGAGAGGAAAATATGAGCAAACAAAAGCTGTCACTCACTGGCAAGCCACTTCCTCTGGGGAATCGTTACTGGGAAGAAAAACTAAAGATCTGAATGTTGCCTGGAGCTGTGCGGAGCCCAGGGCTCAGGCTGGTAGAACAAGGCCCTCCGGAATGGAGGCTTCCGGCTCGTTCTGGGGGTTTTAGTGGCTCCGACGAGTTGTGTTGTTGAAGAGTCTGCCTGCTGCCCGCTGCGTGGTCACTGTGCCGCACTGCTCAGCACCCCAGCAGATCTCATGAATGGGCCTGTATGGTGGGGCCAGGCCTCGCCAGAGACATCAGTGCAAGCCTCCACCCGTAGCTTGTGGGATACACGCATGCCTCTCTCTCCTTCCCCTGCCCCCAAATCCACTCTCTTCCCACATCCATCCACCTTGCCTGTCAATTTCCTCCCCACCAATCAGACGTCAGGGCCCCCTCCACCCCCAAAGCTGGCAACTGGGGCTCCAACCTTCCAGAAACCTGTTTGTGAGCACACAGACAAAGGCCTCCCCCTCACCCACCCCGCCTCAACACACCATCACGACTTTCCAAGATGGGTGATTGAGTTTTTCCCCTGTTCTGCTTGATATTTCTGCCAAAGCAAGAAAAATCCTCGTTGAAGTCTAGCAGGAAATCCAATAAAAATTCTTCAAAAGATGGGCTTGACATTGAAAAACAGCAAAATTATAAAATAGGCTTTAGAAAAGAGAGCGGAGAGTTATTATATCTGGCACCAAGCGAAAGCCCTGAGACCCCGTCCAAATGAGCCATCACAGACTGAAAGTGTTTAGCTTCCCGTTGATTAAATATGGAGAAGGACCCAGGGCTGCCAAGCCTCGGGGATCCAGAGTTTGTTTTCAGTCAGAATGTGTTTTCAGTCAATGGAAAAAATGGTCGGCCCGCGCTGGGCTGTGTAACCAAGAAGCCCCAGGTTTGGGCTGAAAAATGGCTGTGAAGCAGAAAACCATGAGGGCAGTTAATCATCCCTCCAGACCCCTGTAATTTAGCTCAGCGACTCACTCCACTTGAAAAGCTCCCTCCACCTCCTTTCTTTCTTCTTCTCTCAGTTCATTTCACTCAAGGGGGAATAGATGAGCCCTACTGAGGCTCGTCTCTCTCTCTATGTTTCAGCTGTTAAAACTCCTTACCCCCAAGGCACCGCCCCCCACGCCTTCATGCCCCCCGGCCCGCTGCTCTGAACACCCTGGGGTGTAAGAACAGTCGGAGGAGGCCATTCACACGGATGGAGATGGGGTTCCTTCAGGGAAATCTCTTTGTCCCAGGAGCTCCCTGGAATGGGAGCCTGGAAAAATCGCTTCCTTAGCCGCTGCCTTTCCAAGAAGGGCTCTTTTTCAGAGGTGTTGGCTGATGTTCTTGAAACAGGGTGATCTTACTCCACGCTTGTCCTTTTCTCTTTTCCTGGGTTCTCATCTGCCCCAGTGCATTTCAGTGCAGTGGAAAGTATAGGATATGGCATGAGCGCATGCTCAGTTGTGTCCGACTCGTTGCAACTCCAGGGACTGTAGCCTGTCAGGCTCCTCTGTCCGTGGGATTCTCCAGGCAAGAATACTGGAGTGGGTTGCATGCCCTCCTGAAGGGGAATCTTCCCCACCCAGGGATGGAACCTGAGTCTCCTGCATTGGCAGGCAGATTCTTTACCACTGGGCCACCAGCGAAGCTCATATAGGATATTACTTGGCTGTTAAAAAAGAGTGAAAGAATGCCATTTGCAGCAACATGGATGGGCCTAAAAATGATCATCCTAAGTGAAATAGGTCAGATAGAGAAAGGCAAATACATAACATCACATTTATGTGGAATCTTAAAAATGATATAAATGAACTTATTCATAAAACACAAATAAACTCACAGACATAGAAAACAAACTTATGGTTATTAAAGGGGAACAGGGAGGGAAAGGATAGTTTAGGAGTTTGGGATTAACAGATACACACTACTATGTCTAAAACAGATAAACAACAAGGACTTACCATATAGTTTAGGGAACTATACTCAGTATCTTGTAATAACCTGTAATAACCGGGAAAGAATCTGAAAAAGAAGAGATACTATACATGTATATGTATAACTGAATCACTTTGCTGTATGCCTAACACAATATTGTACATAAACTGTCAACAGAAAAATTTTAAAAACTCAAGTATAGGAAGTCTGGTTTTGGCTGTCATGAAGGCCCCATCAGTGAGGATCTGGAAGAGAAAGAGAGAGAAAGTGAAGGACTTCTGTCTTGTGGAGCTGGAGTCTGAGGTGCTAAACCTCCATCCTTGTCAAATGCAAACACCTATCGACTTCTGCGCTTCATGTTTTACACTTGGTGAGTAGCCTCAAGGGAGCAGTAAGGCTGGAGAGTTTCCGACCTTCTTCCTTGCACTCCCAGAGCTATCACTGGCCCTGTGGCTTTCATCAGTTCATCTCTCCGATAACTGCTACCCATGGACCCCCCTGCATGGAAATCTGTGAGAAATCGCAGGGCGTGGGCTCAGCAGAGGCTTCATTTAGTCTTCTGGTTGTTTCAGAGTGGTGGTGGACCCATCTCTAAGCCTCTTGAGGTCTTTCAGCCGGGCACCCAAACTCACTAACAGGAAGTCACCTCAACCAAATATATTTTTTGAGGGCTAGACACATAAACTCGAGACAATAAGTAAATAAACGGCTTGGAAATGGTGCTATGAGAAACGCTCAGTGGTTTCACGCAGACAGATTCTTTCGTGAGAACGGCAAATTTGCTGCGGCCAGACGGGGAGGACGTGAGCCTGGGCAGCAAATGGCCCGGATGACCGAGAGGAAGGAGGAGGAGACAGGTCTATGGGGTTAGGTTGTCTCAGAGAGCCAGCCTGAGGCTTTCTGGGCAGGGAGAAGGTTAAGTAAAGAGTCGTGGATGGGACGTGGGGTGTGTGTGTGTGTGTGTGTTTGTGACCATTCTGGGGATGGAGATCAAGGAGATTATATTATAAGAAGGAGAAGGTGGACAGAACAGTCAATTTGTCCTTATGTCCAACCTTCTGCCTCCACATTCATCTAATTCCCCCCCTTTCTCCATGGTCATCACTTACTGAGGAATTACAGTAGGACAGCCTGGGGCCCAGAGGCCTTGTGTATTACCTCAAGTTACCCTTTCACTGGCTTGCTGGGCCACACCTTTTCTTCCTTCTTCATAATAAGGAATCTGAGATTTGGAGTCTGGGAGAACACAAAGCTTGAACGTGGCAGAGTTGGGATTTGAACCTGGTCCGTCTAGCTTCATGCCCTGAACCCACACAGGCAGGCTGTTGGAGGCAGCGATTCCCGGGCTGGATGCTTGGAGAGAACCCAGTGGGGTCCACATCAAAGATTCCACTTCACAAGGGGAAGAAAGCCAGCAGGCCCCGTCAGGTCAGGTGGGGAGCCTGCATTTCAAAAGCCGTGGAGGCTGCCGAGGGCCTCATGGGCAGCGGCAAGCCCAGGTTGGAAGGGTCAGTGGCGGGTCACTGTCACCATCAATCACCCACAAGCCCTTTGTCCTCTGGGGTCAGCAGGAGGGGCGGGAGCTGGGCACCAAGCGGAGCAGGTGAACCAGCGGAATGTAAAGGCCTCTGCTGGGGGCAGGAGATGCGAAGGGGCATTGAGAATTTTAAGGGGAATCGTCATGGTTTGGGGAATACCCTGGTGGCAGTGGGAGAAAATGTCTGTTCTGGGTCCCGGAACTCTGCAGATAAACAGCATTCCAAGAACAAGCGAGTTCATCCCAGTGCTGGGTCACTAGCAATACTAGTTATCCATTTACATACCTGTTCATCCATTCCATAAAGCCTCCTAGACCCCCCTCACCACAGTTCTAGAAGTTACCAAGACACACATCATTATACTTGCATTCAGGGAAACCTACCGATGTGAAAAATATGTACATGAAGCATATAATATTGAATAATGGCACATAGTAAATGGGGCTTCCCAGGCAATTCAGTGGTAAAGAATTTGCTTGTCAATGCAGGAGATGCGGGTTCAATCCCTGGGTCGGGAAAATCCCCTGGAGGAGGAAATGGCGACTCACTCCAGTATTCTTGCCTGGAGAATTCATGGACAGAGGAGCCTGGTGGACTCTCATCCACGGGGTCGCAAAGAGTTGGACACAGCTGAGTGAGCACGCACCCGTGCGCGCGCGCGCGCACACACACACACACACACACACGCACACAGTAAATATATATACACAAGCCAACTTCCTTTTATAGCACTTTGCTTTACTGTGCTTTACAGATACTACTTTCTTTTTCCACAATTTTAAGTTTTGTGGCCACCCTGCACTGAGCTAGTCCATCAATGCCATTTTTCCAACAGCATTTGGCCCATTTCATGTCTCTGTGTCATATTTTGGTAATTCTTACAATATTTCCAATTTTTCATTTCTTATATATGTAAGTGATCTTTGATGGTGCTACTATGACTCGCTGAAGGCTCAGAGGATGGGTAACGTTTCTTAGGAATCAAGTATTTTTAAGGGATGTGTATTCTTTTCTTAGACATAACGCAGTAGTCATGTATGGATGTGAGAGCTGGACAATACAAAAGGCTGAGCGATGAAGAATTGATGCGTTAGAACTGTGGTGTTGGGGAAGACTCTTGAGAGTCCCTTAGACTGCAAGGAGATCCAACCAGTTCATCCTAAAGGAAATCAGTCCTGAATATTCACTAGAAGGACTGATGCTGAACTTGAAACTCCAATACTTTGGCCACCTGATGTGAAGAACTGACTCATTTGAAAAGACCTTGATGCTGGGGAAGATTGAAGGCAGGAGGAGAAGGGGATGACAGCAGATGAGATGGTTGGATGCCATCCCCAACTAGATGGACATGAGTTTGAGTAAACTCCAGGAGTTGGTTATGGACAGGTAGGCCTGGCGTGCCTTAGTCCATGGAGTTGCAAAGAGTCAGACATGACTGAACAACTCAACAACCAGTGCTATTTCACACTTATTTGACTACTGTAGAGTGTGAATGTAACTTTTATATGCATTGGGAAATCAAACAGTTCCTATGACCAGTTTTATTGCAGTTTTACTTTATTGCATCAGTCTGGAATGGAACCTGCAGCATCTCAGGTCTGCCTGTGTATATGTGCCATGTGGCAGGCACAGTTTTAAGGACGTGCATGCATCAGAGGGTCTCGTGCTGCTGCTGCTGTGTCGCTTCAGTCGTGTCTGACTCTGTGTGACCTCATAGATGGCAGCCCACCAGGCTCCCCCATCCCTGGGATTCTCCAGGCAAGAACACTGGAGTGGGTTGCCATTTCCTTCTCCAATGCATGAAAGTGAAAAGTGAAAGTGAAGTCGCTCAGTTGTGTCCAACTCTTAGCGACCCCATAGACTGCAGCCTGCCAGGCTCCTCCGTCCATGGGATTTTCCAGGCAAGAGTACTGGAGTTGGGTGCCATTGCCTTCTCCAGAGGGTCTCCTAACCGTGGCTAAATGAGGTCGGAGCTCCTGTCATCCCCTCTTTTCCTACAAAGAGACGGAGGCTCAGGAAGTGAAGTAACTTGCCTGTGGGGCCAGGATGCAGCTGCAAGCTATCGGGGTCCACGGTGGCTCCCAGCGGGAGTGGTCCACTGTCTATGGCATGGGTGGTGGTGACGGTGGTGGTGGTGATGGCTTCAAAAACAGGATCGGAAGCTAAGTGAGCAGGCGAGACTCAGAGGTCAGGATGGCAGGGCAGGAAGCTCTGGGGAGAGAGTGTACTTGGGCAGGTTGTAGGATAGGACCTTTAGGAGCAGAGACTAGGGTGGGGGGACCCAATCCTGAGATTTGCTGGGAAGAGGGTGAGTTGACTGAAGAGCCCGGTGGTCAACAGGGGACAGTTATCCGTTATATATATACAGATTCCCTCTTTTTTAGATTTCCTTCCCATGAAAGTCACACAGAACGCAGAGTAGAGTTCCCTGTGTTATGCAGTAGGTTCTCATTAGTTATGTATTTTATACACGTGTGCTGCTTGCTAAGTTGCTTCGGTCGTGTCTGACTCTTCACTACGCCATGGCCTGTAGCCCGCCAGGCTCCTCTGTCCATGGGATTCTCCGGGCAAGAATACTGGAGCAGATTGCCATTTCCTCCTCCAGGGGATCTTCCTGACCCAGGGATGGAACCCATGTCTCTTAGCCTCCTGCATTTGGCAGGTGGGTTCTTTACCACTAGTGCCACTCACAGTAGGGTATATATGTCAACCCCAGTCTCCCAGTTCATTCCGTCCCTCTCTTTTCCCCTTGGCATCCATCTTTTTGTTCTCTGCATCTGTGTCTCTGTTTTTGCTTTGCAGATAAGTTCATCTGTACCCTTATTCTAGATTCCATATATAAGCAATACTGTACGATATTTGTGATTCACTTTGCTGTAGAGAAGAAACTAACACATCGTTATAAGGCAACCATACTCAAATTATAGAGAAGGAAACGGCAACCCACTCCAATATTCTTGCCCAAAGAATCCCATGGACAGAGGCGCCTGATGGGCTATATAGTCCATAAGATCACGAAGAGTTAGACACGACTGAGCAACTAACACAAACTCAAATTAAATTAAAAAAAGAAAAGAGTACAGGCCAGTGGGCAGGCTGTGGGCAGGTGGTCTTGAACGCTTGAACTCTGACCTGTCTCCTCTGAGGAGGTGGCATTCTCTGAGGCACGTGGAGCCTACAGCTGGCCCAGCATAAAGGACACGGTCTTTTATGATTCCAGCCTCCTGTCTCTTAGCCTTCTGCATTTGGCAGGCGGGTTCCAGCCTTTTACGATTCCAGCCCTGACTGTGCCTCCAGGTGTCTGACTCCAGGTCACTCAGATGAACTATCATCTGTCTGCATTCCAGCTATCTCATTTTATAAATGAGAGGCTTATGCTGGGTGCATCCCTCTGGCTCTAAAGTTGGTGGTAAAACCGGAAGCATCTAGCCAGGTTTTTGAGGAGGACGGGGCCTGGAGGGCGGAAAAGAAACTGGAGGCAGATGGAGAACTTGGAACTGGAGGCTGTAGAAGAGGTTATCTTATGGACCTCCTCTTCCCCGCCCTGTTTAACAAGTGGAGAAACTGAGGCCCAGGAAGATAAGCGGTTCTCAAGCCGCACAGCTCATCACTGTGCAGCTGACAAGGCCATCCAGTCCCTGGCCCTGAGGGACTTGTCTCTCCCTTTGGGAGGGTTCTTCCGGGAAGCTTGGCTTGGAGCAGGGTTGGGGGACAGGGAGGCTCGGCCTAGGGGTGCCGTCCCCCTTCATTCCAGGTCCATTTGTCAGCGCTGGCTGGATGGCCATCCCCTAAGGGGCCCAGCTCAAACAGTTCTCAACTCCCCGGTTCCAGGCCTTACTCTGCCTGGAAAAGCCCTGACTCTTTGGGGAAACTCTTAGACCATCATCTGTCAGAGGTCAGAGGTCAGTGCAGGCTGTGAGCTGAGGCCATCAGAGTAGGGGAATTTGAAGGGCCAGCCTGGGTGCCCCTCTGCTTCTTGGGGCCTGAGAGCTGCCACAGGGTGGGGTAGGGTGGGCAGTGAGGCTGTGGGGGCAGCGCTGAGCCTCTGACACTTGAGTGAAGCCCCCTCCCAGGTTCTTCTTAGCACTCCATGTCAAAGGAGTCTGGTAAAAGTTAACAGGCCTCTCTGCCTTGAGCAGATCAGAGGCACCCCGGGGGTCAGGGAGAGGTCACTGAAACCTGCTTGATGGCAATCCCTGGAGCTGACCCCTCCCCTAATGCAGAACCTGGGGCTCCTACCAAGGAGCTGGGCCCGAGCCCTCCTTTGTCTGAAAGTCCCTTGGATCACGTCCGAGGCCTTCTTTATAGGGGCCCCCTTTCTGTGGCCCCTTCCCAAGCCCTGCGCCCAACTGTGTGTGTGTGTCTATGTGTGTGTGTGGGAGGGGGTGGGGTGGGGTGCGGGCAGTGCAGGGGAGCGGGGAGCAGGGTGATCTGTGGATGAGATGCCAGACTGATCTGGGCCTGGCCAGGTGTGACCCTGGTCCCTGACCCCTGGTAGCCCAGAGAGGGAGGAGGTGAGGCTTGAGGGGTGGAGAGAGGCTGCTGGCTAACATTTACCAGGGTCTTTGAAGATGTAAATGCTTCCCCAGGCCCTGATGGGATGGATGAGGTCAGAGTTCACAGGCATGGTTGCCTGCTTCTCCCAGTGAGCTGGAAATCTTGTAGGCAGATGGGTTAGGGTCCCCTGTGATGGGACTCTCCCCAGGGCGTCTGCTCTTTCTGGGGCTTTTGGAGATCAGACCTAGTGGCTTGGAGGCCTCTGAGTGAGGGATCTGATGGGAGCTGTCTTTTTCAAATGCCTGCATTTCTCTTGGGTGTGCTTTCCAGGGTATATTTGGCCCCACTAAGATCAGTCACTGGACAACCTGGGATAGAGAGACTCATCTCCTGCCTATTCCTATCCTTTTTTATTCTACAAATACTAGATTACCTGAAGTTTCCTTTCACACCATGCTCCTTCACACCTGGTGCTCCCCAATGCTAGTTGCTCTACAGGCATTCCCTTCCCCACCTTCCTGCTCAGGATGACTAACCCTATCCACCATTCTGTATCGCCTCCTCCAGGAAGCCTTCCTGGAATGGAATCTGCCCCTCTGCTTGATTCCCCTGTAGGACCAAATCAACTAATACTTATGTGATATGTACTAGGCCCTGTTCTATTGGGAATCCATCAGTGCATGAAACAGACAAAAATCCTTCCTTTAAAGAACTTACATTCTAGAGGGCAATAAGAGCAGTGACATTACCCTATTTAAAATGCCTTACATGTACTAATAAATTTAATCCTCAGCACATCCCTATGAGTTGGGACAATTATCCACATTTCACATTTGAGATTACACTGCTGATAATAGGCATTTTTAATTGAACTTAATTTAATCCTGATGATAGCCCAATGAGAGATGTTATTTCCTTCATTTTTCTGATGAGGAAACCAAGACTTAGAGGGATTAACTATTTGATCCAACGTCATTTTGTCAGTAAGGAGCACCATGAGTTTGAGCAAACTCTGGGAGATAGTGGTCCTTGGGGATCGCAGAGTTGGACACGACTTAGTGACTAAACAATAACAACAAGCATCCTAAGCTGGGTGAGTCTAAGCCTGCGAAGGACCATATTGCTTCCCTCTCATAACAGGACTCTGTGTCTGTTTTGAAGCCATTTCTCTTTCTATTAAATGATCTGCTCATCTTATCACTCTGGGCGCTCTCCCGAGGTAGCGACCTTGGCTTATGCTCTGTATCCTTTGACCTCTCATTGTGTTGGGCACTGAATTGGCTTCTAACAAATACTTGTCTATGACTTGATTGACAGCTATATGTGGGTGGAGATGAGAATAAAGCAGCTAATATTTATTGCACATACTGTGTGCTGGATTCTGCCTTGGTTTTTGTTAAGCATGAGCTCTTTTGGTCCTTTCAAAGTTCTACAAATTATGTCACTACTCAGAAGCTGGCAGTTAGGATGTGCTGAAGGTAGGACTCGAGTCACAACTTTCTCTAACTCCAAAATTCCGTGTTCTTTCCTCAGCACCACAGGAAGCTGATCAGAGGACAGATGGCCACTGTGAAGGAGCCCAAGCCTCTTGCCTGTTGCTTTTCTATCCCCACTTGGCTGGGAGGCGAATAGGAATTAAGACGGGCCTTTGAAGCTAGGGGTCGCATCCTCCTTAGGCTGCAAGGCATCTGGAGAAATTGATTCTTCGATTCTAAGATTATTCCTACCCGATGAAATATTTGAAGTAGTTGAAGGGAGTGACCAGACACACCAAAGGTGTTCAGTGAATTTTTACTGCTCATTGTGGAATCATTTTCTGTTCCAGAGAGACAGCCAGATTCCGACTAAGCCGGCAGACCCTCAGGGTGTTTTTGCCTTTGGAGGAGGAGGATTACGGCAGAATAGACTTCAGTCCTTAGGTCTGCAGCAGAAATGGGAGAGTTCTATTATATGTGTGTTTGGTTCCTTTGTTCTGACATCTTTTTTTTTCCCTTTCCCAATTAGGAGGGGAATCTTCTGATTCATCTGCCCACAGGGCTTAGCAGACTGGCCAACTGGATGTATGTATGGGGAGAGAAGGTCACACTGCAGAGCAGGGGACCAGACCCCCAGCTTTTCATTCATTCTTGCCAGCAGGACTCATTTGCTTCTAGAACCCCCTCCCCCACAGTAGACAGGCACGTTAGACACCCCCCGCCCCACCCACCTCTTGGTTAATCCCTTATTTTGCTTGACTAAGAGTCAAAATGCAGGACTGCACCCAAACGAACTAAGCTCGCTTAAATCATTGGCAGGTAATCTGATAGATGTTGGCCGGCGCCCACTTTGGGAATTAGGCAAAGCCTGAGCCGTGGAGACGGAGGGAAACAAGCTTGAGTGGTAAGAAGGTGGCCTCATTTCACCCAGAGACAGCTCCGGCCCCTGCCCCACACCTCAGACTGGAAGCCTGGTGTGGATTGACTTTTCTCTCTCAGCCTCTTCCTCAGGAAGGCAGGACCAATGGACCCTTGGTCCCAGCTCTGACTCACCTGGGGTTGGAGTACCCGACTCCTGAGTGTCTACAACTTTAACTCCTCCAGCCCCGGTCTTATTTCCCAGAGCCCACCTGGGGAATAACCAGTGAATGTCATTGGCTATGCTCACTTGTTTGCTGAGCTAACCCAGAAAAGACAAGGGTTTTTCGGCAGATGGGCATGGTGTCCTACAGATGAGTGTTTTATGGGCACGTGCAGAACCCGACCGGTTATGGAAGGCAGTGCCCAACTGCCAAGAGGCCAGTTGCAAGAGAGAAACTTCTAGGTCTTTTCATCACGGTGAGGATTGTTAGCACTCACTTCAGATAAGCAGAACAAACAGGCCTTGGCCAAAGTGGGAACTAGTTCTGCCCCTTTCTTTGCTTTTCTAAGTCATCAAAGCCAAGTTCCTAAAGGCTGACTGTCTCACGGTCCTTTCTGATGGCTTCATTGTTTTGTTTATTGTGCTTATGACAAGTGCTAACAGACCACTTTCAAAGTGTGTTGATATTTCGGTTGTTTTTGAATGGCCCTTCTGTTTTCCTGCATCTGGACAGCATTAGAGGCTGACCCCAGGGAGCCACTGGGTTCCTATAAAAGTGTACCAGGTCCCCTCTTGCAGAAAACACCCGCCATGGCAAGATCAGACACCCCATCTGGACAGGAACAAATACCCAAAATGAGCAGAATTAGGAGATAGTATTTAGCAGCCAGGGAAGACAGGCCCAGGCTGGGAAGGGGCCAACAGGCATTGCCAGCTGGACTGTGGGTGTTCCTTCTGTCCACGGACATATTGTGATCTTCCCACGGGAGGACGCTCCCTAGCAGAGGACCTGGCACACGGCGATGCCACCAAACTCTGGTCATCGGAAGTCTCCTTCTCTGTCTTCTTCACTCAGGTTGCCTGGTAAACACCAGGAGAGTGTCCAAATAAGGAGTTCCCAGGGACTGGGCAAGGAACAAGAGCTGGAAGACGAAGAAGAGCATGGTCTGGGAGGACCGGAAGAGGCAGGGCAGCCTGCCCCACAGCTCCTACCCACTTCCCTCTACAGCTCTCTTGGGGCATCTTTGGTTTTCATGCTCTTTTCCTTCTGACTTCTGCTCTGTCCCCAACCCCAGACCATGCCACAGGCTGTGCTAGAACCAGCTTCCTCCAGGGTGAGAGAATCTTGGGGCATAGACCAGGCTCAGAGGAAGTGAGTGACACACACAGTCTCACTTGATAAGTTCAGCACAAACTCAAAGTCGTTTCTTCAAGGTCGTCTGTGGTTTCCTTCTTTCGAGCTGGCCGAGGTTTTTCTGTAGCCCACATGCTTTAGCAGCTTGTACATGGTTCTCTCTTGCTGGGTTTCAGGAGTGGCACAGTCCCATTCTGACTGCCCTCCAGGTAGGCATGTGGCTTGATGTCTGAAGCCCATGGAGCTTGAATTCAGAGTCCAATGGATCAAGATCGAGGGGATGGCAGGGAGCTTTGGTGCCTCAGAGCTGCAGTGGGGAGCATCTGGGCAGGTCAGATGGGGGAAAGTATTCAAGCTACCGTGAATCCTCAGAACCATGGGAGGCTCATAGACCCATGGTCAGTGTGCTCATGCCTATGGAAGTGTTGGGTGGGTTGGGGGCTGCATGATCACTGTCTCCACCCACCAGGCCTCAAAGTTCTTGATGTCTTCACGGTCACCCTCCTTGGCATTTCCTTCTAGGCACATACTGTCTGGTCAAAAATTCCCATTTAAATAGCCTCTCCTGTCCTGGATCTTTTTCCTTTAATTTTTAGCATCCTGAGAATTGTATATGTCCCTTCACTTATTTTGGCTGGTCTAGGAGGCCCGATTGAGTGCTCAGTGGCGCCATTTTCTTCCTCCAGGACTGGGACTGCATTGAGGACTTCCTTGGTGACTCAGACCGTAAACAATCAGCCTGAAATGCAGGAGACTTGGCTTCGATCCCTGATTTGGGAAGACCCCCTGGAGGGGGAAATGGCCACCTGCCCTCGTATTCTTGCCTGGAGAATTCCACGGACCGAGGAGCCTGGCAGGCTATAGTCCATGGACCTGCAGAGAGTTGGACATGACTGAGTGACCAACACTTGGATCTGACAAGGAGACAAAGAGAGGCTCTGGATCCAGGGCCTGGAACAGGCTGGACTGATTGGCCGCTGAGAAGCTGAACATGTCTGCCCTAAAGGTATGAACATTCTATTGGAAAACTCCCTGTTTTCCAATGAGGTTTTCTGGATAGGCTTGCTAGAGGTGGTGGTCTTCTGTCTGACATCCCGAGTGTGTGACTGCGAGGGTGTGAATGCTTGTCATTTTGAAAAATTTCAAACTTTATACAGTGGTTTCTTTTCTCACCAGGGTCTCTGCTTGTGTGAAACTTTCATTTTACAGCTTTGGCTGTTAATTCATCACAGGCACTACCATCAATAAATATTTATTGGGCTTTCACTGGGCTCAGCATGTTGAAATAAGAATTCTATATTTGACTCAAGGGGAACCAATAGCAGTTGGGGGTAGGTTTGGGGAGGCGGGGGGACCGGGAGAAACACTCATTGCCATTTCTGACAACCCTAAGGTTTGGTGACTTTATAACAAAAGTGATGGGGTCCACCTGATACCCATTAGGCCATCAGCTATGGGACGCATGAGTCGTCATGAACGTAGTCACCTTCAGAAAACCCACCCATCTGGGGATTCAGTGCTGCAAAGGGATTGCAAAGGGATGAAGTGGGCCTTCATCACCTTCTTGGCCTTTCCCATTGTGCCTGTAAAAGCAAATACAGTGGGCCCTTGGACAACTCTGGGGTTAGGAGGGTCGACGTGCTACACGGTAGAAAAGGCACATACAAGTTATAGTTGGTCCTCCACGTCTGTGGTTCTTCAGTATCCACAGTTCTGTACCTACAATTTCAAATAACGACAGGTCACATAGCACTGTATTATTTATTTGAAAAAAAAAAAAGTGAATATAAGTGGACCCAGGCAGTCCACTTATATTACGGATCCTGTTATCCAAGGACCCACTGTATTTGCTGAATGAGTGGTGGTTGCCATTTGACTTTGGAGTTTAAGAAGTGCATTGACATCAGGGAAGATTGGAGCCTGTTGAGGCTTTGGCAGGAGAGGACCAAGTCTCCTTTTTTTTGCAAGTGTATCCGTGACAGCCTGGAGGGGTCTCCTCTTGGTGGGGACTCTGGAATGGTGTGGGGTGGGAGGATACTGGAAGGAGGGCTGTGTGCCTTGCACGGAGCCCTAGTTAATCAGACCAGAAACAGCTGGCCTGCCACAGCAGTGATTCAGGTCTCCTGGGGGATTTTCTTTAACTTTATGAAGATGGCTCTGAGAATTCCCTTCAGACCTGGGCTTCCTGCTAATTGCCTCTGTATTTATGGGAAAATGGGAAGACCATGGCAGGAGGCTACGGAGTGGAGTCTGTGTTCAGGCAAGTGAACTTGGCCCTAGTGGGACTTGTGAAAACATAGATCTGAGCCCTGAGGGGTTGAGATGCTCTTTCTGAGAGGTGGGCAACCTATTATTATTACTACTACGCTTTCCAAGTTCAAGCTCATACTATTTGTCACCCAACAGGTAAATAAATTGAGAGATGAGTTGTTGGGACAAGGGACTTCATTTGGAAAGTTGTTGGGACTTTATTTGGAAAGCCAGCAGACCAAGAAGGTGGTCCACTGGTATCCTGAAAAACCATCTAACCCAAGTCAGAATTCTGGCTTCTTTTATACTAAAGGAGGGGGTGTGGCTGGTTGTTAGATACTTCTTGGTGCAGGAATCCTTTGTTCTTCCAGTTGTCCAGGTGGCTCTGGTCACATTGTCCCTGTAAACTTCCAGCAGGACAAAGGTTATTCTCTGTTCTGCAACTCTTTACCTGTATATGAATGGGAAAATGTTCTACCTTTAAAGGTCAGAGCCTTGAGAATGGGCTTCTTGTATATTTCAGGCCACAGGCAACATTCTTTTACAAAAGGTGCGGAACCAGCGTGACTCAGCACAGGTCACAGAGCGCAAAGGTTAGAGAGAGCTAAAGGAATAGATCCAATATGGAGTCAGGCTTGCTCTCTGTTATACTACTATTCCTCTTGTACAAAAGAGACACTGAAACAGAAACCAGGAGTGGTTGTGTGCCCAAGCTAACACTATCAGAACAGGATCCTAGAATCGGTTCAGATTCTCCACTTCCATGGCAGGGTGGGGCCGGCAATGAAGCAGAGCTGAACATCCTAGAAGATGCTGTTCCTTGTCTCACAAGCTGCTTTTCCCCCGAGGTTAAATTGGCTGTGTGTGTGTGCTCAGTTGCTTCAGTCATGTCTGATTCTTTGCGACCCTATAGACTGTAGCCCACCAGTTTCCTCTGTCCATGGGATTCTGCAGGCAAAACTACTGGGGTGGGTTGCCATGCCCTCCTCTAGGGGATCTTCCTGACTCAGGGATCAAACCTGTGTCTTCTGTGTTTCCTGCATTTCAGGCAGATTCTTTACTGTTGAGCCATGAAGGAAGCCCGAGATTGGTGGTATGAAAGGTTAAGAGGGCTGATAGGGAAGCATGGAACTGGGGAGTGTTTCCTGGCTCCACATTTGCTTCTACTTTAGCTGTGGAGCTTCAGTTTCCCTATCTGTGAATTGAGCAGAATGGTACCTCTCTCGGAGGGTTGTTGGGGGCAGCAAATGAAATAATAGCATATGAGAAGATTTGCATTATGCCTGAAGGACAAGTTAGTGATTCATAACCATTAGATGCCATTTTAGGGAGGCAGTCGAGTGGTTATCGACTTGGAGCCTGACTAGCTGAGCCAGAAAGGTTGAATGACTCTGCTCATCACACAGTGGGTGAGGACAGGCATGGTGAATTCCTCAGTTGTGGGCTCTTCTCAGGCCTCTTCAAGCTGGGCCTTCTGATCAGATGACCATGCTGGGGCTCTCCAGGCACCAGTGCTGGTCCCAGGAGTTGCTATCTTGGGAGCTGGCGTGATGTGACTTCCTGGTCTCCCCGGACAGCTATCAGGTGAGGGGCAAAGCCCTGGAGGGAGTCTGGAGGTGCTGCTCCTTGTCCCCTGCCCAAGATGGCTCTGGAGTGAGCCCTAGCAGCTGCCTGGCTACCCACAATCCAGTGGGGGCAGCTGCCTCCCAGTGGAGCGGAAGTCACAGCGCCCAGGCAGGGTGGGGGTGCCCCCCCCCGGCGCCCTGCGGATCTTGGCGTGGCTTTCTGTCAAGCCTCTGTTGGTGCCTGGTTCCTCCATAAAGCCATTATGTACTGGGAGAATTAATCATGCCGTTAGGTAAGCATTATGGCACTTTTATGGCAGCTTTGAAGCTAATCTGTCACTAATGCTGGCTGGATTATCATGATTTCTTGCAGTTGTGATTCATTAACTCGAGGCCTAATAGTAATTCTATTAAACATCTTCCATCACTGTTTGCCCCAACACGTCCCCACTCTCCATTCTATTGTGCAGCTGCAGTGGCACCTCTGGCAGCCTGTGTGGTCTCCAGAGAGGGGGCCCCGAGGAGATGGACAGGTCCCCCCGCCAGCTAGAAACCATGCAACGCTGTGTCCATCCCCAGCCCGAGCCGGGAGAGCACGTCTCCTTCCCACCCAGCTGGACTTCTCAGTCTACGCTCGCTTTTCTCCCAGAGGAGGCCTCGGCGCTTCTCCCGAAACGCCCGTCTCGCTGAGGTCAGACTGTGCGGAGGTGAAGGTGGGGCTGAGGCGACCACTGAGTCTCAGAGGAGGACAGGCACCCCACACGTCCACAGGTGACTCAGACCAGCAGGCCTACCTGCGGCAGAAGTGAGTCTGCGGCTGAGAGGGAGACAGAGATGACAGAGATACAGAAAGAGAGTGCGCGCGAGAGAAATAGGAGTGGCTGAAGAAATCTGGTCACATCTGGCACTTTCCACTCTGGCTCGAAGCTCATGAAACTGCGGGCATCGAGGCAGGCGGTGGGGACAGGAAGTCGCGGTGGTCCTCGCTGGCTGCTGCCCTGCCAGCATTAATAAAATTCCTCAGTGAGGTTTTTCAGCTAGAAATGGTTCTCTGAGGCGGGCTGTTCTCTGCAAAAGGTCAGCTTCGGGGCACAGCTTGACGGATGGGCTTTGCACCGGCAAGAGAAAGCAAGTGGAGGAGAAGGGGCCCCCGGGAGGGTGGGGTGGTGGGCTGGGAAGAAGCCAGGGAGCACCAGAGCACGAACTGGGCCCGGTGGCAGCATCTCGGTCCTGAATCTGCACCATCCATCAAGGCTGGCCCTGATATCTCAACAATTTGTAATGCTCCTGCCTCCCCCCTGCTGAGCTGCCCAAGTGGGCAAGCCCTGACCCCTCTGGCCCTCATTCAAGCCTCTGCTGCCGCCCGCGTGATGGATGGCCTCTCGTAACCCGCCCCCTCTTCCCTGGGCTCGCCTCACCACAGCTGGGGAAACATGGGCAGGTAGAGGGGTCAAGCCCAGGGCAGCCACAGCGACCCAGGCACCGAGGCCAAGGGACCTTCTGTTCCCAGCCGTGGCAGCAGGTGATGCCAGGGCTAGAGAAATAGAACCGGGAGAGGAAGAGAGGAGAACATTCCAAGTCTATAAGGAGAAAAAAAAAAAAAACCCTCTCTTGATTCCTGAGGTCTTCCAAGACTTCTAAAAATCTCCAGCGCGGTGCGAAGTCTCCCGCGCGGCTCCAACACTGCCTGCTCTGATCCATCTGTGTTTTCTCACGCCTGTGAGCTTGAAGAACCACTGAAATGGAAAACAAGTTAAAAAATACATAGATGTATATAGAGAGACGGAGAGAGAGAGGACAGTGCTCTGCAGCCTGGATTTGCTTTTTTTTTTGTCAGTGTTTGTTGTAGGAAAAAGTGTATAAAAACAAACCTCAGACAACTGGAGTGAATGTTCTTGACACATCAGCCGGGGAGAAGTCAGGATCCAAAGTGTGCCTCCTTCCCGGTGCTGGGCAGAGCTGGGAGGAGGAGGCTTGTGCCCCAGGCTCCAGCTTCTAGGGGTATTTGCTGCTTCCTGTTCAGGGGCAGACGGTCCTTCTGGGGGTGGGTCACGAACTGGGCTAAGGTGGGGATGGGCCAGCAGGGAAACGTGTGTATGGGTACACGTATAGGTATGCATGTGTGTAGACATGTATATGTATACATGCATAGGCATGTACATGTAGGTGTACACGTGTGGGTATCTGTGTGTAGGGGTGTGTATGTGTGTAAGCATGTATATGCGTACACATGTAGTAACTATGTGTGTATGTGTACATGCACAGGTATGCACGTGTGCAGTTATGTATGTGTACACGTGTAGGTACATATATATGTTATGTATGTGTGCATAAGTGCTCGTATTTGTGTATGTCTGTGTATGAGTGCATGTGTCTGTATGTGTGTGTGTATATCTGTGTATGTATATATATATGTATATGTGTCTGCATGTCTGTCTGTGTGTGTGTATGTGTGGGGGGGTGTCTGTGTCTATGGGTATGTGTGTATCTGCGTGCATATGTACACATGTGTTTCTGTAGGTCTGTGTGTGTGTGGGTGTCTGCGTGCCTGTGTGTGTGGGTGTCTGTGTGTCTATGGGTCTCTGTGAGTGTGTCTGTCTATTTGTACGTATGTGTTTCTGTGGGTCCGTGTTTGTGTGTGCCTGTGTGTGTGTGTGAAAGTGAAGTCGCTCAGTCGTGTCCAACTATTCATGACCCCAGGGACTGCAGCCTACCGGGCTCCTCCACCCATGGGATTGCCACTCCAGTACTCTTGCCTGGAAGATCCCATGGGAGGAGGAGCCCGGTAGGCTGCAGTCCCTGGGGTCGTGAAGAGTCGGACACGACTGAGCAACTTCACTTTCACTTTTCACTTTCATGCATTGCAGAAGGAAATGGCAACCCACTCCGGTGTTCTTGCCTGGAGAATCGCAGGGACAGGGAGCCTGGTGGGCTGCCATCTATGGGGTTGCACAGAGTCGGACACGACTGAAGCGACTCAGCAGCAGCAGCAGCAGTGTGTGTGTGTGGGTGTCTGTATGTGTCTATGGCTATATGTGAGTGTGTCTGTGTGTATATGTACACATGTGTTTCTGTTGGGTCTGTGTGCCTGTATGTGTGGGGGTGTGTGTGAGTGTGTGTGTATATGCACACGTTTGTTTCCATGGGTCTGTGTGTGTGTGGTGCTGAAGAGGCCTGTGTCTGCTGCAGAGAGGAGCAGGTGAGCATTCAGTTCCACATGGGTGAACTCACCCTTGGCCTTGAGAGCTGGGGAAACCCGCTCTCTGAGCCACAGCAGACGCCCCTGATAACTTCCTCTTGGAACTTTCAGGGTCTGAGCAGGAGGGTCCAGGAGAGAGGGTCTAGGCGAGGGAGTCTGGGGACCATGGCTTTTTGAAGGAGTTGGACCAAGAGAACAGAGCAGCTGGGGTGTCAGCGAGAAGGGGTGGTGGCTGGGGGAGCAGGAGGGAGCGGGGTGGAATCGGAGACTGAGAGGCCGGTGAAAGGAGGGAGGAGGGAGAGGAAACAGGCGCTGAGAGAAAGATCCAAGAGAGGCGGTCACGGGGCAGGAGTCAGCAGGGAGAGGGAGAGGAAATTTAATGAGGGCAACTTGAAGGCCAGCTTTAACCAACAGCTGGCGGGGGGCCGGGTTTGATCTCCCTGTGAGTCAGGAGTTTGATTAATCGTGGCCTGTGGACGAGGCTGGACACCTGGTCTGCTGCTGAGCTCTTTGATCTCCGGGGTTTCTCAGGGCCTGTGGGAGGGGAGTTGCAGGAGAAAGCAACTCCCAGCGCCCTGGACAGCCTCTCAGGGCGCTCCCCAGGAAGGGAGGCTGAGGCCTGGGGCAGGCCGGGAGGCCATACAAAGGGAGGCCTGGGGTTTTAGCCCTTGTGAGTGGAGCCCCCGGGAGGGAGGGAGTGAAGGAGGCCTTTGAAGGGGAAGGTTCCTCCAAAATCTCGGGGGTGATTCTGTGATGAGGGCTCCCCCACCCTCTGTTGCTGCAAGGGAACAGCAGAACCATTTGCACAAAATCCTATGCTGTTGCCTGTGGCTGCAGGCCGGTTTACCGGAGGAGCCTGCTTTTCGAGGGGTGCAAGGAGAAGGGAGGTGTAAGGGCTCCCTGGAATGCCTCCATTTTCTGCATGTTGGATGGAAATGGATTTGAGAAAAGAAAGCGACATATTGCCAAAAAAAAAAAAAAAAAAAACCCAACCCTCAAGAAGAAGGAAAAAAGGAACTAAAACCCTAATGCCCTTAAAAAAGAAAACCAGAAAAAAAAAGTTATATATTATGTCTTTGGACTAAATCCATTGGTGTTCTGCCAATTTCAAATAATAGTGTAACTTGATTAAGAAACTTGAAGGGATTTAAAGTCGCTGGCTTTCCTGACTCTTCTCTGAGACGGCTCCACAAGTCACTGTCTTCACCAGGCTAATTTGTTCCTGGATTTTTCAATCTTCTGCAAGTTGGTGATGACGTTTATGACTTGGTCGCCATATTGGAAGGGTTCATGATTTCTTTGGCTTGTGACTTCCACCTGGAATTTTGAGGTGACTGGAAACAGGACCCTAAATATGTCTTACAGTTGAGAAACTACGTGTGTGGTGTGCACCTATGAGTAGCTTCTTCCAGTTTTACATGCCCTCTGCTCTCCTGTTTGCTGGCAAACTCCAGCTCATCCCTGCCTTAGGTGTCAGAGAGGGGCCCACCTGGGTATCACAAACGTGTCTCCCTAGAGGTCAGCTGGCACACAGGACATAGAAGGGTAGGGCCCCAAAGGCTCTGGTGCTCAGCAGCAAAGGAAATTCTGGAAGTGAAAGAGGACAAGTTTTCCAGTGGGATTAGAGTTCTGACCAAACGACACCAGTGCACTTTGGAAGGCAGCTGTAGGGCAGGGCAGTGGGCACTAGCCTTGTACCCCAAGGCCTAGCTCCCTGATCACTAGCTGAGCGACCTGGGCCTGCCCCCTCTAATACCCGGGTTTAATGCTTGTTTCCTCATCTATAAAATGGGGTAATGAGAAGTTCTTGACTCTCTGGCTTGTCGTGAGGCTTAAAAGCATTAGTAGTGTGAGAGCTCCCTATAAATGAGGAAGCCTTCCATGAACTGCCGGCATTAGAATTATGGCTTCCAGTACAGAAGGCCGGGTCTCTTTAAACACTCGTGTTGACAGAAGGGATGTTTTAATTTCAGACAGGGCTTGTTCATGGAAGGCATTCAACAGTGGAATCCCACGTTACCTGCTCCCCCCGGGGCACCTGCTCCCCTATAATTATTATTTACTAATAAGCATATTTTGTTTGTAAAGCTTCCATTAAATCTGGCTGAAATCCTCCACCCTCTGGCCTGGCTTTTCTGGGGCCACTGAGACAGGAGCTGCTGGGGCTTCCCTCTGGGTAGGGGGTGGGGTGGGGGGTGGCTCCTGATCTGTCGGCAGCTGCACCTGCCCTTTCCAGGGAGGTCACAGCCAGTGTGACCTGTGGGTCTCCGTGGTGCAGTAACCGTGTTCTCCAGTCTGATCCTCCTGCCCTAGCCTCCTTGGCTTGTCTGGGGGAGGGACGCTGCATCCATTAGGCCCGGGCTTCCTGGAGCTTCACGGCTGTTCTTCCCTGCTTGTCTCTGGTCCTCAGATGAGCAGACATCCCTACCGTGGATAGGTGGCCTGTGTGGTGCTTGGATCTCAGGCTATGGTTCAAAAGCTGGCTGTGATGTCAGCTGTGTGAGACACAGGACATGATCACTCTGTGTACCAGTGGTCTCCACCCGGTCTGTATGCTGAAGTTACTTGGAATGGTTACAATGCCAAAGCCTGGGCCCCATGTCTAGAAACTCTGATTTCATTGCTCTAGAGCAGCAGTCCCCAAACTTGTTGGCACCAGGGACCAGTTTCGTGGAAGACAATTTTTTCCGCAGACGTGGGAGGAGCAGGAATGGTTCAGGCAGTAATGCAAGTGATGGGGAGTCATGGATGAAGCTTAGCTCACTGGCTGGTGGCTGACGTCCTGCTGTGCAGCCCAGTTCCAAACAGGCTTCAGACCAGCACTGGTTCAGGGACTGGGGTTTAGGACCTCTAGTTTAGAGTCAGATCTTAGTATCAAAAGCCAGGTGGTTCTTATGTATAGTCAGGGTTAAGAAATACCAGTGCTTCTCAGATTTAACGTTTCATACAAATCTCCCATGGGATGTTATTAAAATGCAGATTCCGAGTCCGTGTGGGACAACGGAACTTGAACATATCTAACGAGCATGGCAATCCGTGCATGGGCCACACTTTAGTGAGCAAGGATCTATCTTTTCTTAATCCTGATATCTCAGTTCATTCTGGCCATGGTCAGGGATGGCTGACCTGGAAAGCAGGTGGAGGTGAACACAGGAAGAAATCTGTGAGGCAACTCCAGAGGCTTGCTTGAGTGTGTTCCTGCCAGGTAACAACTGTGCAATCTTTAATTTAACCCACCAAACACACACAGAGACACACACATATACACCCATGCACATGAACCCCTCCTTCTGAATCTGTTCTTGAATACCCACGTAAATAGCAACCAGAAGATTTCCAATATTTCATTATCTTTCCAAGATTTCCTACTTTATCCTGTGACGATATCTAAATGAATGAAAACATTTGCTGTAGAACATTAAGGTGCCAGGCCATGAATTAAATATCTATTTGTAATACCTAACTGGAAAGTGAAAGTGAAGTCGTTCAGTCGTGTCCGACTCTTTGTGACCCCATAGACTGTAACCTACCAGGCTCCTCTGTCCGTGGGATTTTCCAGGCAATAGTACTGAAGTGGGTTGCCATTTCCTTCTCCAGGGGATCTTCCCAACCCAGGGCTCGAACTCGGGTCTCCTGCATTGTAGACAGACACTGTACTGGCTGAGCCACCAGGGAAGTAACTAGAAAGTAAGCCCTAACCTGAACTTGTAAATAGTCAGCCCTGAGACCCTTATGTGGCCAAATGAAATCTCCTAGAGGTGACTATGATAACAGCAAATCCCAGTGAGCCTGCAAGTCAATAGCTACTAACACTAGCTTATCTGTTAGAGGGAGACAGATCTGACCATGGTACAAAGGCTTCTGAGTCATGGGAGAGGTCCTTACTGATAGCATTTAGCCTGGAAGATCAGTTCAGTTCAGTCGCTCAGTCGTGTCCGACTCTTTGCAACCCCATGAATCGCAGCATGCCAGGCCTCCCTGTCCATCACCAACTCCCGGAGCTCACTCAGATTCACGTCCATCGAGTCCGTGATGCCATCCAGCCATCTCATCCTCTGTCATCCCCTTCTTCTCCTGCCCCCAATCCCTCCCAGCATCAGAGTCTTTTCCAATGAGTCAACTCTTCGCATGAGGTGGCCAAAGTACTGAAGTTTCAGCTTTAGCATCATTCCTTCCAAAGAAATCCCAGGGTTGATCTCCTTCAGAATGGACTGGTTGGATCTCCTTGCAGTCCAAGGGACTCTCAAGAGTCTTCTCCAACACCACAGTTCAAACGCATCAGTTCTTTGGCGCTCAGCCTGGAAGATCATCCCCTCCCAATTACAGGCGTGCGTGTAAACTACTGCCTTCCTCATCGTGGCCACAGGTGTTTGGGGAATGTGGGGACAGGCAATTTTGCAGAGAATGTTGACAGAGGAGGTTTTCCATGGGTTAGCATCATGTTTACACATTCTGTGGTTTCGTGGAATAATACACAGAAAAATGAATAACCAGAGCGTATCGTTGATGAAGGCTCCACGAAACAGTGAACTTTGAACAACTGAGAGTGAGTTTTCTAAGACTGTTGGCTCAGACCCAGGGAGGGGTGGGTGTAACATGCAGAGGTCTAGGCCTGGGTGTATGAGCCTGGGGCCGCCCTGGGTGGCATGCACCCAGGCAGAGGGTGATCAGCAGAGGGTGAACCATTAGGACCTCCAGGGAAGAAGCGAGCCTTGAGCTGACCTGTGTTGGAGGATTTCACTAGTCAATCAAGGACAAGAATTTTGCCAGACAGCTGAGGGATGGTAGTTGACACCAGAACCACACGGAAGCCATGTCTATATTTTTGGCTGGGCTGTTCCACTGGGCTTCAACCAAACTGTTCCATAGATAGTGTAGAGTGTTCTCTAGTTGAGGTTAAGGTCTTCTTCCTCAGTTGCCTTCTATCATCTTTCTAAAGCCAGGTGTTGTTGCAGACCTATGTCAGGACAGGGTGAACCCAGCTGCAAATTACTTCTGATATGATGGTGTACTGGGCAGTCAGAGGAGTAGCCACTTTAGTGAGAGATTTCTGTACACAGCTTATTCTTGCCTGAAGGTGGTACCCATTCCCCAAGATGCAAAGGATGAATCCAAGCAGGCTTCACTGGCTTTGTCCTAGCCCATCAGCCTGCAAGAAGCCTGGACAGAAATTGACATGTGCCATTCCAGAAACCTTATTTCATTGCTCATTTCCCCTCCAACAGTCCCCTTCCTCTGCCACCTCCTCTTTCACTGCTCTGGAATCCTGGTCCCAGATGTGACTTTCTATGTTTCCTTTGGCTGGGAATTTGCCGTTTTCCCATAACCCAGTTGGGTTGCCTGTTAGTGAAACCAAAAAAAAAAAAAAAAAACAAACCCTCCAACTTTCTGGGAAGACATCTAATTAAATTCCCAAAGAGGGACAAGGAAAGCCCCCTCTGAGACAGACGGAGACAGCCTCCTAATACATTATCATCCCGGCAGAGAAAGTGCCCTGGATAAGCTCGGGGACTGGGTAACATGGTGTTCTGTTTCTTAATGTCCTCTGCAAAGAAGCTGGCCCTGGGTTTAAAATAGCCCTCTGGTCAAAGCAACTATTTAAAGATTATTGGGGTCTGAGAAATGCAAAACAAAGTATTGTTGATTAAAAACACATGGTTTGTTCTCGAGGCGAGAGTAGCCAGCAAAATCAAATGTGACAGTGTTTTGGCTTTTTCTATCCCACAAGACATGATGGTGATTTATTAGAGTGATGTCAGCTGTGGTTAAAAAAAGTTTGCTGTGTTGTCTTAATAAAAAGAGGCTTTACCTTGGAGCTGTCAAACTCCCTGCCTCCTCTGGCTTAAGGCAGGCGCTGCTAGGCCCTTAGCCCTTATATGGGGGGAGGGCTTCTCCCCAAGGGGCAAACCTCTGCCTTGGGGGGAGGTCACGAGGCCACAGGGCACGGAGTTCTTCTTGGTAGAGCCGCAGGACGGCCTTTGAGGGGAGCTGCAGCCCACTCTTGGCTCGTTCAGCTTTGAGGACGAGGGTGCTGGCTTGGCTTGGAGTGTGAGTGTGGCCTGACTGGGTTGGGTGGCGGGGCCTGGTTGGAGAGAAGCACATGGTCTTCCCCATGTCACAGTGACTTAGGCCTGGGTGGGATGGATAATCTGCTGGTAGGCGAGGAGAAGCCAGGCTGCTGGCTGAATAGGAGGAGAGTTTCTTAGTCGAAGCTCTTTGGCTTTATGAGGAAGAGAAATCCCTTGAGAGAATTCAAGGAAACAGGATCTGTTGACGAAACACCACAGCTCCCCTCTCAGACAGCTGAGGGGAGACAGGCTCTCTGGGGAATGAGGTGGGCAGCAGGTAGAAGCAGCTTCTTTCTTCTGCCTTCCATGGAACCATGCAGTCTCTGACTCACTTCTGTTTTTGTTGCCATCCCTCTGCGGGGCGGAGGTGGGGGTTCTCCTTGGGGAGTGTCTTGGTTTGTACTTCTTCATGGCTTTGGCTGTGCCCTGAGAGGAGGACCACTTGTATCAACTTTGTCCTGATGCTACGCAACCATGGTTTTGTCCATCATCTGTCTTCACTGAGTCTCACTGTCTCAGTTCCAAATTCTGGAGAGAAAATCCAGTTGGCATAGAGTCCCGTGTGCATCTCTGGTCCAGGTGGCAGTAGCTCATGGAGTGGTCAGTTTGGAGGGGAGCCCTTCTGGGAGGCAGGGGCCTAGACGTGATGGTAGGGAGTCAGCTGCAGATGAAAACCCTACATATTACAAGGGCAGTTGAAGGAAGCAACTGCTAGTGTGTGTGTGTTTGTTCTAAGGATCTAGGACTTTCTAGGAGTGAGAATGCCTTTCCCTCTTTATTCGGTAGGAAGGATAAGTGTCCCGCTGGGAAGATGAAACCCACCAAACACCTTTAATTCCTTCCCGGAGACACACCCAGGAAGTGAGAAGAAGACATTATTATTTTTTCAATTAATCTATGGATTTCTTCCCAATTTTAGAAGAAACACATACATGATTATAGACAACTTGGAAAACCCATGAAGATGGAAGGAAAAAAGCCGCCACGATCCGAGATAACTGCTGTTAACATACTGGTGTGTTTCCTTCCATCCTTTTTTTTCTCTAAGTACTAGCCCGAGGCTCTGTGAATGATGTGGGCTGCCGATCTATCTTTTGACTCTAATTATATGTCTTCAGACTCTAAGACTTTAGGATTGCTTTAAATGTATTCTTATAATTTTCCCTGAGAACACAGGGTTGTTTTCCCCTTGTTCTTTCACCTTTTCCTAGAGGAGGCACCTTGAACAGAATCAACACTGGCTAGTGCCTCTAGTCTGCCTCCCTACTTTTGTGCAGATCAACACTGTACCCCCTTCCCCCTGCCCACCGACATAGCATTTTAACTGCTTCCACTCTTGAGTTCCTTCCACCCTCTTCTTTGGGGCTGTTATTGTTGTTTTTTTCTTTAATATTTATTTATTTGGCTGTGCTGGGTCTTAGCTGTGGCATGTAGGGTCTACTTCCCTGACCCAGGACTGAACCTGGGCCCCCTGCATTGGGAGCCTGGAGTCTTAGCCACCAGAAAATCAGGGAAGTCCCAGGGCTGATCTTTTTAAAGCCCCAAATCTCATCTCACTAGTCTTCACAGAAGACTTTACTGGTCATCCCCTGCGTTTAGGATAAGGTAGATTAAACCTGTGACACGGATCTCTGGACCACTGGAAGACTATTCTCAGCCACACACCCTTTCTGGCAACTCTTGGACTGTCTCAGGCACATTCCTCTCTTGCAAACGCCATTCCTGCTGTTCAAGAGCTTGACTCTGCTCTTCAACCTGAAGGCTGAGTTCCATGTTGCTTCTTCAGAGAAGGCTGTTCTGGCGGTGGCCTCTTGGAGGTCCCCAGCATCCCCGTAGCTTTTCTTCAGAGCAAGGGTCACAGTGTGCACTTACATATTTGTTCATTTGGTTATTACATAATGTCTGCCGCCTGAAGAGACAGGAATGCTCCCTGAGGCAGGGCATTTGTTTTCCTGGGTTAGAGCCTCCTTCCGTGCTTGTTGGATGAAGGAGTGGGTGGGTGCTTCCCTGGTGCCTAGGCCTGAGTGGAGGGTCTCCACGCAGTGGCAGAGTGGGCTGGCAGGTCTCGTGAGAGGACGTGGTTTTGCATAAACCTTTGGGGAAGTGACTTCCACGTTTGCCATCACGTGTGAGCTCCCCAGAGATGCACACACATGGCGCTTGGTGACTGCGGTGTTGAGCTTGAAGCCTGCCTACTGAGATGCTGTCGGTAAGGCTGCTGAGCAAGGTGGATGTTCAGGGAAGCACCTGCTCCTTGATGGGGCTCTGCCGCTTTCTACTGTGAGCATTCTGTGGGCAAACTTCATTCTAGAGTGTGAATTCTAGAGAGTTCACTCTACCAGTTGCCAAGGCTCCTAGGGTTGGGCGCAGCCACACAGCAGGGCTCCCCGCCTCTGAATCACCCTGGCAGCGTGCTCTGGCTGCACCACGAATCTTGCCTAAGTTAAAGGAAGATTTAGCTTCCCTAGACCATGGATCTATTGGTACTCTTCTAGAGATGGTTCTTCTCTGGAGAAACAGTAAGTTCATTCAGCGGACATTTGTTGAACTCTGGTGTGGCATATCAGGTGCAGATGCAGACAATGGGGGTGAGTGTTAACAAGCCTGAGCTCCATACTCCTTGCTAAATGATAGGCAAATAAATCAAGAGTTGAATTATTGGGGTGAGGAAAGGTGAAGTCTTTCATTTATTTGAAAGTCCAGCAGATCAAGAAGATGATGGACTAGTGTACCAAAGAACTACCTTTCCTGAGTTCAAATTCAGGCTTCTTGAGGGAAGGGTATGTGGTTGGTTGTTGCAAACTTCTTGGCATCAGAATCCTTTGTTCTCTCAGCTGTCTACTTCGGTCAGGTTGTGATGCTCCTGTAAATTTCCAACAAGACAAATATTGTTCTCTGTTCTGCAACATTTTATCTCTATATGAATGGGAAAATGTTATACCGTTAAAAGTCAGAGCCTTGAGAATGACTATCCTATGTATTTCAGGCTATAGGTAACCTTACTGTAGAATAGAATGCAAAGGTAAAAGAAAAAGAAACAGATCCAATATGGAGTCAGATTTGTTTGTCCCTATTACATAGAGGGCTGAATAAGACACAAAGGAGAACTCAGCTTTGGGAAAGCCAACTGTAGCTCAGAACATATTCTACACGGTTATCTTAATTCCTTAGATTAGCCTTATGCATGTATGCATGCCCAGTTGCTCAGTCATGTCTGACTCTTTGCAACCCTATGGACTTGTAGCCCACCAGGCTCCTCTATCCATGGGCTTTTCCCAGCAAGAATACTGGAGTGGGTTGCCATTTCCTTCCCCAGGGGATCTTCTCAACCCAGCGTTCAAACCCATGTCTTCTGCCTCTCTTGCATTAGCCTTATGATGTTATTAGGCCTGTTATTAGGCCTATTTTATAGTAGAGCAAATGGAGGCTCTGAATTTCCATAACTTGCCTGGAGTCCCAGTTTGCACGTTTGATAGCAATGCAGCTCAATCTCCAGTCTTTTGACTTAAACCCAGTGTTTATTTTTACTACTGTAAGCTGAAAATAGGAACGTGCCTCTGCTTCATGCCCTCCTGCTCAGATGATCTCTTCTCCTGGGAAAACTTGATCTCCCAAAGTGTGATGATCCCCAGAGGGTCTTCCTCGATCCCAACCACATGCAGTACCCTTGGCTACTGTAGAAGTTGCAGAAGGTCCTGGCTACTGTACAATGCTCTTCCATGCACAAACAGGAGGGTCTGAGTCGTCCAAACTAGATTCCGAAGAGGAATGCGGAGTGATTATTCTCCCGGAGCAATGAAACCAGTTTCTAAGCCTGAGATCTATTCTCTGGGGCATTCAAGAAGTGCTTTCCCAGCGAGACTTGCCCCATGAAAGACGACAGATGCACAGATTTCTAGGGTGATGTCTGACACTCTAGGCATCTTTTAATGACATCCCTGATAGAGCACCATCTGACTTAAACAGTTCATGATCCAGGACACTCATGGTCACCTGAGACCTTTCATTCCACCTACAGGCAGATCCATTCGATTTGGAGCTCAACAAATGAGGAAAACATTTCTGTCTCCTTGGAGCTACTCTCACTGGTGTTGATCCTGGAAGGCATCAGCGCAGCGCCTCTCCCACCAGCAGGTTAGCCCTCGGGGGAGCCTGGAGGGAGTTGCGGTGAGAACCCAGGCTGGTCAGGCATGTCTGAGCAGGCCTGGTGAACCTCGGGGTGGACCTGTTCAATGCAGGAGGGACTGAAGAGTCTCTGGGGAAGGAGCTTGTCTTGGAGGAAGAAGGAACCAGGCACAAACAGCGGCCTGATAACCAAGCTTAGATTGCAGTGGGGTGGGAGCGCTTCTGAGCATGGCCTGGGATACAGTTCACAGTCAGCTTTGGGCTCTACTCAGCCCCACTGGACTTCTTTCAGTGAACTATAGAGAGCATATAGGCATGGAAATGCTATAAATAAACGCTATAAGCTAATACGTGGTGGTCACCAGGGAACCAGCTTTGGGACTGGGTCTTCACAGTCAATCCCATGATGGGGAGAATGCCTCGCTTCTCCACCACGTGGTGCTGCCCTGCAGCCCCTTGGCTTGGGAGCCTCCAGCGCCTCTCTGGTGGCAGGGACAGCAGTGTCCTAACAGAGGACTCGGAGCAGGCCAAGGGGAGCCACACGGCGGGCGACAAGCAAACCGACCATGTGTGTCTCGGGCGTAAATGAGGCACCTCCAAGGGATTCTGGAAACACCGGGTTAATTGCAGGGGGATGGACATCCTGCGTGACCCAGTGAAAGCTGAGTCATTGTTATTTTCTCCTTAACACTTAACGAATGACTGTGCATCGCTTCAGTCGTGTCTGACTCTTCGACCCCATGGACTGAAGCTCGCCAGGCTCCTCTGTCCATGGGGATTCTCCAGGCAAGAACACTGGAGTCGGTGCCATGCCCTCCTCCAGGGGATCTTCCTGACCCAGAGATCGAACCCGCAACTCTTATGTTTCCTGCATTGACAGGCAGGTTCTTACCACTAGTGCCATCTGATATGCACTTTCTGAACCCTGACCACAGCCTTGTTTGAAAGGTATTCTTAACCGTAACTTATTGAAGAAGAAATTGAAAATCAAAGAGTTTAATTTCTCCAAAATCATACAGACAGCAAATGGCAAAGCCTGGACCCTTAGTCTGTACTCTTTTTTTTCACCTGGGATAAACCATAGTGGAAAAGAATACAAAAAAGAATATATATATGTGTATAAATAAGAGTCATTTTGCTGTACAGCGGAGATTGGCACAACACTGTAAGTCAACTATACCTCAAAAAAAAAAAAAAAAGTCGTTGTTACTAACGTGATGGGATGCAAATGGGCGTCGACCAGGTAGGACTGTCACAGCCCTGCCCCCTCTCCCAGCATCTCTTTTCCTGGTTGAACATCCCCGATGTTTCTCGGTCGTTCTTCAGAAGCCCCCATTCTCAGTCCTCTGCTGTTCTCTGTACCCACTTTTGGAATCACTCCAGGCTGCCAGCACCAAAAGCATTTGCTAAAAGAACTTTAGGAAGTCCTACAATCAACGTGGCCTAAGAGTTTTCTTTCTCTCTTTTTTTTTTTTTTTTCTTTTTCCTGATTGGGTGAAAAGAAGGCTCCCAGAGCCTGGAAGCAGCTTGCCCGAATCCTATGTACCTGGTCAGGGGACGAGCCAGCGCTCCCCACAGGCCATCTGGCTCAGTGCTTGGCAGCAGGCTCTTGGCCATCACTGCCCTCAGGAGGCATGCTGATGGGGACAGATTGGCCCCCAGTTTGCATGAGTGAGCACAAGGTGACCCCAGATGCCCGTCTCCTTCAAAACTCTTTAATTCTAAGGACTCAGAAATGATGATGGAGAAATGGACAATAGCTGAGTGTCGTCTAATTACCAAGCATTTAGTTACATGATGGCATTTGTTCTCACAACAGCTGTAGGAGGCAGTCAGGTCAGGGGAGACCCCATTTGACAGAGGAGGACGTACAGGCATGGAGAGGCAAAGTCATCTCTTACAGCCATCCAGCTAGTATGCTGAGGAACCGTCAACCACATCCTGATGTCAGAAGCCCGTGCTTTTCCATGACATCATGACACCTCCCAATGAAGATTCCTTCCTCTCTTCCCAGGAGGACTCTGGCCTTGGTTTATGCTGAGGACACCATCCAAGTGACCACCACCACGGGCTGCCTCCAGGAGTGATGCTCTGGGGCTGACGCCTTTTTGCTCGCCAGGAGCCCCATGGTAAGACAAGAACCACTCTCCTAGAACACAGATTTTTCTGATTTTGTTCTTTTTCCCAGCTGAGCTTGGAACCAGTTGTGTGATCTTGGGTAAGTCATTTAATTTGTCTGGGCTTCAATTTATTGGCCTGTGAAATGGAGCTGATGAACCAGAGTCAGTGTTTTTTAATCATTTCTTTTTTTGGGTTAAAAAAAAAGCAATTTCTAACCATTTCCTCTAAGGAGGTTTCGTGGCACATTACTTGTTGCAATTTACACTGCAAAAGTAACTAATTCTTATGTAAATTTTTTTTTAAAAAAAGAGTAGTTACATATTGCTTTTTTTCTTTTAATATTTTGCCCATTTAAAAAATGTTTATTTATCGGGCAGCATCGGGTCTTTAGTTGCATCATGCTGGATCTTGCATTGTGGTGCACGGACTCTCTAGCTGTGGCGTGTAGCCTTAGTTGCTCTAAGACATGCAGAATCTTAGTTCCCTGACCAGGGATCGAACCCCCATCCCCTGCATTGGAAGGCAGATTCTTAACCACTGGACCACCAGGGAAGTCCCTATTTTTTAAACAATTTTGAATTAAGTCATAAAGCATGTTTTGCGCATTCCTCTCCTCTGCCATCCCCTTTCTGGGTGGTATGCTCTCCCCTCCCTCCTGCCATCTTGCCCGCAGCTGAGAATCCCGCCACTTGATGGCTGAGAATCTTGCTCTGGGTGTGAGATGACTTGAGTCCTAGGGTGTATTTGTTCTGGAAGAGAGGAGACAAGACAGCCTTTCTGGGTTGCCCATCTCTCTTCCTGGAGCCTCCCTCCACCCCCATTTTTCTCTGCCTGCAACAGTCATCTCTGGGTCCCCCAGGGCTGCCCCTCGACTCCCCCCCGTCTCCGGAGCAGCGGGCGGGTGGCCCTCCCGTTTGAGCAGGCCATGTCTCAGTGTTGTTGCCAGCGCAGTTATCTTTTATTTCCGGCATGTGCTGCAACACAAGAGTGATCTTGACTTCAGGATTATCACCTCTCATCATTCTTTCTCCCTTTTCTTCTTTTCTTTTTCTTCCTGAAAGATGATAAAATTACCAGACAGGGCCTCCCGCTTCCTCCAGGCCTAGTCAGAGCTCAGGGATATTTACTTCTTGGGTAAACAGCTATAATCTCCCTAACCAGACTTTATCACAGTTAAGTAAGTTAAATTCTTCTGGTCTAATCCTCCATGTGCTGTGGGTTTTTTTTTGAGTATAAAGTGTTCACCATCTTTTGATATAATATGACAACGCTGGGCCGCTGGATATGATTAGGCATCGAGCAAAGAGGTTTCAACTTAACCAGACTGGAAAAGAAGGGCCCCCTTTGCAAAACAGCTTTGGGCAGGAAAAAAAAAAAACCTCACGGAAAAGCACTTTTACTCATGAGAGGTACAAAGGAGAGGTATGTGGGTGTTTGCAGGGCCCGGGACTTTCCCCAGTCAGGCAAATCCCTGGCAGACACTGAAAATTGAGCCGGCCCCCGCATCTGTGTGCTTCCTGCTGTTGCTAACCACGTGTCGGCCACCTCGGCCAGGAGACAGGAGAAGGGAGCAGCGCTGAATCAGAAGCTGGAGGTCACGTCACTCCCAGTGGGAGAAACAAGACACGCTCCTCCTCTGGATAACAATTGAAGGGCATTTAAGGAACAAAGACTTAATGGGGCTTGGCTCAAATTGTTGAGAATTCTGGGGCATGAAAGATGGTTACAGGTGACGGGATGGAGAGACAGAAAGGTGTCTGAATGTGGATGGAGACCAACGCCAGCCTGGGAGACCAGACAGGCCCTGTGTGTGTAGATGTTGGTGCCATCGGGGGAGGGTGGCAGAACCTCTCCAAACATTGGCATCAGCAGAAACCAAGGTCAGGAGGCCAAAGGCTCCTGGCGTCAGTGTGCCCGGTGAAGGGACTGCGGGCCAGGTCTCTAGGCCCAGAGGCGACCGTGGCCGCCGCGAAGATGTGCGGAAGCGCTTCCCATCTCTGTGCACAGATGCCACGCGTCGGCTTTTCTTTCCTGTCGACCTTCCAGTGGGTCCTAAACTCAGTTCCCGTTCCCTGCCTTGCCCTGCCTGGCCGTGCCACCCGTGCTCCCAGCCAAGCCGTGACACTTTCCCAAGTACCACCTGGGTGTGTTTAAAGCCCAAGCCACACTGTGGGGTTTGACTCCTGTCGCCCTCCGTTCACGTATGTGTGTGTGTGTGTGAGAGAGAGAGAGTGTGTATTTTTGGCCTTGAATCCCCACTACAAAGAAGAAGAAAGGAAACTGCCAGGGCCAAGGATGGAGAGGCAGCTCGCAGCGTTTCAGAAATGGCCCTGCTGTCTCTACCGCAGGCGACACTTGAATGGAGGCAGATCCATCGGGCAGTTAGTGCTCCGTCTGAGAGCAGCCCCAACATTCGGGTGCATTGGGGATGGGGGGACTTAGGCATCTCCCACTCTGTCCTCTGCTTGAGGAAAGACAGCACCCCAGGCCACCATGCCAGAGTCCCCTCTCCCTTCCCTCTGGGTGGCCTCACCCTGCAGGGCCATGGGAAGTGTGTCCAGGGTTCTCGTGTTTTCTTCTGCATCCTCCTCCTGGCAGCCAGGCCTGCCGAGGTCTCGCTGGGTGGGGACCACCGGGAACGGCTGCACCTCCCCTGCACCGAGCTGATCCTGGGACTTGCTCCTGAGGGCTCAGAGCACCCCACTCGCTGCAGGAAGGGCTTCCAGGCTGCTTGTCCTGAATGTGCTCCTTGTAGCCTCTCTGCTGACAGCCCAGCTCCTTCACTCCTGGACTACACCTTGGTCCTTTAGAAAGATCTCCAGGACTTCCCTAGTGGTCCAGTGGTTAAGAATCTGCTTTGTGATGCAGGGGACACGGGTTCGATCCCTGGTCGGGGAATGAAGATCCCAAATGCCGTGGGAGAACTAATCCTGCGTGTCATAACTGCTGCCCTCGAAATGAATGATCCTGTGTGCTGCAACGAAGACCCGATGCAGCCAAATAAAGATTTAAAAAATGTCCATCCCCATGTTTGCCCCGTGTAGAAGTCCCTTGCTACATTTTGCCAGACTATGTGTCAGAATTAAGGAAAGAATGAATGGATGAAAATAAAATCAAAGGTACAGGGTTTGCTTTCAATGCCTGCCTCGGAAATACCTGGCCCTAGAGGAGAGTGAAAAAGCTGGCTTAAAGCTCAACATTCAGAGAACGAAGATCATGGCATCCGGTCCCATCGCTTCATGGGGAATAGATGGGGAAACAGTGGAAACAGGGTCAGACTTTATTTTGGGGGGCTCCAAAATCACTGCAGATGGTGACTGCAGCCATGAAATTAAAAGGCGCTTACTCCTTGGAAGAAAAGTTATGACCAACCTAGATAGCATATTCAAAAGCAGAGACATTACTTTGCTGACTAAGGTCCGTCTAGTCAAGGCTATGGTTTTTCCAGTAGTCATGTATGGATGTGAGAGTTGGACTGTGAAGAAGGCTGAGCGCCAAAGAATTGATGCTTTTGAACTGTGGTGTTGGAGAAGACTCTTGAGAATCCCTTGGACTGCAAGGAGATCCAACCAGTCCATTCTGAAGGAGATCAACCCTGGGATTTCTTTGGAAGGAATGATGCTAAAGCTGAAGCTCCAGTACTTTGGCCATGTCACGAGAAGAGTTGACTCACTGGAAAAGACTCTGATGCTGGGAGGGACTGGGGGCAGGAGGAGAAGGGGACGACCGAGGATGAGATGCCTGGATGGCATCACGGACTCGATGGATGTGAATCTGAGTGAACTCTGGGAGATGGTGATGGACAGGGAGGCCTGGCATGCTGCGATTCATGGGGTTGCAAAGAGTCGGACACGACTGAACTGAACTGAAGTGATTCTTCTGCCACGAAAAAAAAATTCATCTCTTTATTGCTTTTTCCTATTGGTCATTTTGGGAGAGGAGGGGTAAGGCCATGCCCCACTCTCTGAGTGTTTCATAAACCATCAGGCATTACTGCTCACCAGGGCTTGTCATCTTCTCAGGGCAGCTGGTGGGAGGTGGGTGTGATGGGGCTGTGGGAGGAAAATAGAAGGAAACTGGGGAGCCTTGTTGGGGAGTGTCTGAGTCGCCAAGGGGCCCCGGACACTGGCCTTCCAGGTGATGGAAGGGAAAGCATGAGGAGCTGGGGGGCTCAGAAGGAAGGAGATGGGACATCAAAGCCAGGGTGAGCAAGCCTGGAGCAGACTTGGGCTCGGGCCAGTGGCGCGAGAGGGCAGAGCCCTGATGCTGCTGGGGTGAGCCCCATATCTCTGCCCTGTGTTGGGCGGGTAAGGCAGCTCCTCTGCCAGTGGGAGGCTGAGAACAGTTCACTCTGTGCCTTGCCTGGCTTCCTTCTGGAATTCCTGACTCTGGTTTAGAGCTGCCCTGTCTGCAGTGCATTGACACCGGATCCCTCACCCCATACATTGGTTTTAAACATGGTGAAAGAAATGTTACTAATGTTAAGACATAAGTATAAACAGTCCCCAACTGATGAGGCTTTGATTTATGATTTTAGGACTTTATGATGGTGTGAAAGTGATACATATTTAGTAGGAACTGTACTTTGAATTTTGATCTTTTCCCGGAGCTAGTGATACCCTGTACCATTTCTTGTGATACTGGGGCAGTGGTAGCCACCCCATCGTGAGAGTAAACAGTCAACACACTTATCACCATTCTGCACCCAGATGACCGTAATATTTTTCACTTTAAGAGTCAACCAATTACAAGAGATATCCAACACTTTATTCACAAACAGGCTTTGTGTTAGATAATTTCGCCCAACTTCAAGGTAACAGAAGTGTTCTGTTTAAGGTAGGCTAGGATAACTCATGAAGTTTGGTAGGTTAGGTGGATTAAATACATTTTGAATTTATGATATTTTCAACTTACAATGGGCTTATCGAGATGGTGGGCTTCCCACGTGGCTCAGTGTAAAGAATCTGGCTGCCAATCCCTGGGTTGGGAAGATCTCCTAGAAAAGGAAATAGCAACCCACTCCAATATTCTCGCCTGGGAAGTCCCATGGATAGAGGAGCCTGGCAGGCTACAGTCCCTGGGGGTCACAAACGAGTTGGACATGACTTAGTGATTAAATAGCAGCAGTAACCCTATCGTAAGTCAAGGAGGATCTGCAGTGAATATCGAAGTTATATACAGACGTTGGAACGATCCAGAGTTCAAGTGAAAGAATATTCACGGAGCCTTGGACACAGCGATGCCCGTCAGAGGACTCTGAATAGGAATGACAGTGGTGATACTGATAGATGCTGGTCACTGAGTGCCTTTTATGTACCAGGCACGCTGCTGCTGCTGCCGCTGCTAAGTCGCTCCAGTCGTGTCCGACTCTGTGCCACCCCAGAGATGGCAGCCCACCAGGCTCCCCCGTCCCTGGGACTCTCCAGGCAAGAACACTGGAGTGGGTTGCCATTGCCTTCTCCAATGCATGAAAGGGGAAAGTGAAAGTGAAGTCGCTCAGTCGTGTCCGACTCCTAGCGACCCCATGGACTGCAGCCCACCAGGCTCCTCCATCCATGGGATTTTCCAGGCAAGAGTACTGGAGTGGGGTGCCATTGCCTTCTCCAATGTACCAGGCATGTTCTCATATAATTCTGACAATAATCCTTTATCTCCAACTGACAGCTAAGGAAACAGACTCAGCAGTTGAGTAACTTGCCCAGGGCTACATAACTCACGAGGAGGCAAAGCTGGGGTTTGGGCTCAGCTCCAGGGAACCTAGGAACCCAATCAATAGAGAAAGGTGTGGAATTAGATGCTCAGGTCTGTGGTTCTGTCTGTGTATCAATGGTGGTGGTGGTTTAACTGCTAAGTGGTGTCTGACTCTTGCCACCCCATGGACTGTGGCCCGTCAGGCTCCTCCATCCATGGGATTTTCCAGGCAAGAGTACTGGAGTGGGGTGCCATTGTCTTCTCCATCTTCTTGACCCAGGGATCGAACCTGTATCTCCTACTTCTCCTGCATTGTGGGTGGATTCTAGACTGCTGAAGGATTGGGGAAACCTCTACTATACCTCGATAGGAGGTGGTAAAGAAGGTCTGTAAAAGCTCCAGCGGGTGGCGGAAGTTTCTGGAAGGAGTTGAGGCTTGATCTGGATTTACGTAAGCTGAGGGCTGAGGTGCATGAGGGGGTCTGGGGTGTGTGAGGGTCAGTGAGGAGAACAGGAAGACAGGATGATGGCTTTGCTTAGGGACACACCGGGGAGCCAAGGCAGCAGATTAATGTGCTGAAATGCTAGCGTCCCCACCCTTTCTCTGTGTGAATTCAGGCAAATGAATAAACCCTTCTAAGCCCTGGCTGCTCATCAGTAAAGCAGCGATAACTGTGGTGAGGATGTAACTTATGTAAGGTATTCAGGGTCTGGCACAGGCAAACTGCTACATAAATGTTGTCTGTGGTTGAAAATGTTCTCAATTGATCAGCTTCTGCGTTTCTGTGTTATCTTAACTCTTCCCTCTTTTTCAGGGTCCCTGGCCATGGAGCCATCAAGTCTGGCTGATTCTCTCTTCATAGTATTTGTTCTTCCTTTTTCTTTCTCACAGCCACCATCCTTTATTCTAGGTCCCTGTCGTTACACGTGTAACATGGCAGCGGATTCCTGGCAGCTCCGTACCTCCAACCTTTCTCCACACTGGTCAATCTTGTCCGTTGACATCAGATTGTTCCCTTGAAACCACTGCTTTCTGCATCTTCCTTCCCTGCTCAGAACCCTCTGGTGACTCACTCTAGAGGTTCCTATTAAATCCAGACTTCTTAGCTGAGTCACCTACTCCCTACTTTTTCTTTTATTTGCCTCTGTGTCTTAATATGGTCACTCTTACAGTCTCATGAACATGCTAGCTTCTTTTCCATCAGTGAGCCTTCATTCCTGTTTCCTCCTCCAGGGTAGCTACCTCTTCCTCTCCATCTAGCCGATGGAGGCTGGCTCCTTCGAGGCTGGCTCCTTCGAAACCTACCTCCTGACCATTCGAGTTCGTGAGATCTCTCTCCTTGGTGGACCTCTCTTAAACTCTCTCTGTGCCTTGTTCATTTGGCCAAAAGCTGTCTTGCTGTTAAGTATACTATTAAGTATACACTCCTGAAAAATGAAATGTTTCCCCAGATGGGCTGCAAATCTTCCAGGGAAGGACATTTCATTGCCTTTTCTAGCCTCTCTGGTTCTTAGTCTAGGGCAGAGCTAAGCCTAGAGAAGTCACTCCATACATTTCAAAATTAATTTTGTCAAATAACAGTGGTAGTGAGAAGGCTGATAATGAAGAACAGAAGGTGGGAGAGAAAAGCCTCTTTCCTAGTAAAGTTGGGTGAATTCTGTGATGCAGCAGAAGCTGTGGCTTAGGTTGGCCAGTCACTCAGACCCCCAGAAGCCAGCCGTCTCTCTCTCTCTATTTTTTTTAAATTTTGGCTGAAATTGCAAAAAAAAATTCCCCATTGCGCAACATGTGGGGTATTCATTCCCTGATCAGTGACTGAGTGCCTTCTGCATTAGAAGTGCAGAGTCTTAACCACTGGCCCGCCAAGGAAGTCCCAGCCATCTCTTTCTCTTGTGTGTCCCTTGGGATCGTCCCCATGTTTTCCACCTTTGCTTTCTTCCCTGGAAGCTGCTCTCTGCCCATATTTCTTTGCCTGGGATTCCTGGTAGAGCTCAGAAGGCAAGCTGGGATGAGATTGGCATTCAGCTCTAAGTCCTGGATGAGATACCCTACCCAAGGCCCTACTGATGGTTCACAATTGGCTGGGAGTGTTTGTTCCATGTCTAAGCAGATGAATCTAGAGTGCGTGAATGAAGAATGGCACATATTGGAATACAAGACAAAGGCTTTCACAATAATATGCGGCCATTTGCTGTATCCTTAACGACAATACCAGCAATGCTGATGATAATCCGATGGGAAGAGCAGAGCTGATGAATGATGGGAGGGACACCAGAGAAGCCTGTTCTCCTCCTGGGGCTTCCGGGTTTCCAGCCAGGCTTTCCATTGTTTGGGGTTTGTGCTCCATACTCAGCTGGCAAGATGCCTCCCTCTGATTCAAAGAGGGGAGAAGAGTCCCTCACCCGGGGAGCTTGAGGACGTCAGACTGCTCCTTACGCAAGAGCCTCCTAATGAGTTAAGTGTAAATGAATCAGAAGCAGATGGATCGGATTGTTCTGGAAATATACCCGAGGTTTAAAAATTAAGGGAAAAAGCACTTGGCAAAAGGCATTTTGGGGTTGCCAAGACCCAGAACATTTGAAAAACAGTTCAAGATTTCTTTTTCTTTTCTCTTTGGTTGCAAAACCCACAATGCTGCCTGGAGGCAGTAGAAAGAGATGGGCCTCCATTCTTTCAAGCTGAAGTTCCTCCCGCCGTGTGGGTAATGGACCCCAGACAGGAGGCAATGGGCTGTAGCATCAGGGGCTGATTGTGTCCAGGAGCAAAGCCCCCTGCAGGCCTCCGCTGGTGGAGGAAGGTGGCCCCTTGAGTCTGCAGCTCCCAGCCTGGGCCTCGGCCCTCTGGGCCTGCTCTGGGCGGCTACCTATGACTGTCAGTGTGTCTCCTGCCTTTCATAAGACTTGACTCACCTTGTCCAGATGTGGGGAAGCTCATTATATAAGGGAAACAGTCTCCAATTTGCTAGGTGAGAAACTCCTGGAGGTTAGCAAGTCCTAATCCAATAAAATATAAAGTGAAAGGTTTATTCTAGAAAAAAATCCTTCAAATAATTTTTTTTTTATTAGTCACATTTGGCATAGTTGAGCCTTTCCCTGGAGGGACTAGCTTGCTGAGGGAAAAGAGAGAAAAAAAACAACATTCTTGGAGGAAAACTCAATCCAATGGTTTCTAAGTCTGCAGCTGACTTGCTGTGTGATTGCACACAAGCCAGTAGACCTCTCTGAGCTTCGGATGCCCAATAATCAGCTCTCGAGGTTTTCTCTGATTAAACGCCAACACATGAATCTAATAGGTCAGGGGCTGATGCACGTGGACAACGAATCCTAATGTTACAAGAGTGTTAGGGCTTGGTGGATTTAGCACCTGGGCCACTTACCAAATTCCAGCAGGGTCATCCCCCATCCCTCTTTCCCCCAGGCACCTATCTGTGAAGCCAGACTCACCCGCACGCCTCTCAGAATCCCATGCCTTGAAAGCGAAGTGACATTGGCCTTTCCCCAGGTGGGGAGGTGACTGGGAGGCAGTGGCTCAGTGACGTCCCACTCGGGGATTCCTACTTCCTGTCCCAGGGCCATCCACATCCAAGAGGATCTGTCCTTGTGTATGGTTTTGCCACAACTCTGTCTGGAAAAATCAGTACTGGGGTTCCTCTTCATTTCCAATGCTCTTACCTCCCCAGATGGTTGCTTGCTTCTCACTGGTAAGGGAGAGGCCCCACGGCTGGTCATGGTGAGGGGCTGGGAGCTGCAGGTCAGGTTGCAGATTCTGTAAGCAGAGCTCAGGCATAGCACGACTGAATTCTGTCCCTCCTCAGGGCCCCAGCAAACCCGTTTCTTTGTTCAATTACTTTTTCATCAGGTGTGTTAGTGCTGGATTTTAGCCTGACCTCTCAGTGAAGACAGGTCTCTTCACCCTGGTCCTGGTGACAGTGACAACCAGTCATTGCTTAAATGGTTATCACTTATAAAGAGCTTTCACGCCATCTCGCAATGCCTCGTCTCAAAGCCCGCAGCAAATGCAGGGGCCTCAGATCATCTGGTTGCCCTCTCAGGACAGAGGGACTGTCTTCCCGAGGTCCCACAGCCAGTCAGGGGCAGGGCTGTGTTGAGAGCCTCTTCACTCCCCTGGCTTGAACTTGAATTCTCTTTGCTCTTGATCAGGATCTGTTCTGATCTGTGTCACTTTGCTTAGATCACCCCACAAGGACTGTAAACTCCTCTGGGACAGGGATCACGTTTGGCATGTCTCCATAGCCCGCATGGTGCAGAGCTGAACATCCTATGTGAAATCTGCTTAATAGACGTCCAGTCGACAGGGAGAAATCCTGAACTGGCTAAAACTAGTTTGGCTTTCCTGGTGGCTCTGTGGTAAGCAATCCGCCTGCCAGTGCAGGAGATGCTGGCACATCCCTGGGTTGGGAAGATCCCCTGGAGAAGGAGATGGCAAGCCACTCCAGTGTCCTTGTCTGGAGAATTCCATGGATGAAGGAGCCTGGCGGGCTACAGTCCAAGGGACTGCAAGAGAGTTGGGCATGACTTAGCGACTAAACAACAACAAAGTTCACGGAGGACAGATTGGCATCTTGTTGCCTGATCTGAAAGGGCTGCTCCCCAGCCCACCCCCTTAGTCCTGACACAGACTCCCCATCACCAGCCATAGAGTTATCACCTTGCCTAACACCATTCTCTTATAGCCACCTCCCAGTGCAGGCCAAGACACAGAAAAGGAGGTGTGAGCATCTAGGTATTGTCCCAGCCAAGGGAATATGAGGCAGAAGCTCTGGAATTGCAGGGCTGAAGCAGACCCTGTGGGGAAGACCACACGGTCTTCTTGGAGCTGGAACCAGGCCCTACACCGAAGTGTGGGGTGACCTCAGCCCCACTGCCTCTGGTTGAAAGAACAAAGATCCCCTCTGTCCTGCCTACCGGCATCTTAACCTTTTGAGCAAGAGGGCAAGTGAGATCCCATTTTGAACTCCCAGGAGAAAGGCAGTAATAACAATGGTGATGTAGAGGATCTGGCTGTGGAAACTGCCTCAAGCAGAAACCAGCTCACCCCTCAGGGCAGGTGGGGGCCACCTCTAGGAGCTGGGAGCTGCTCCCCTGCTCTTTGGGGGTGCAGGTGAAGGACAGAGGGCACAGACTCATCACGCTTCTTGGAGTCTCTAGGTGTGTGGGAATCCAGAGAAGGCCTCCTCCCTCTCTGGAGTTTTTTTTTTTTTCCTCTCCTGGGAGAATTCTGGCTTCCCCATTTCTGACATGATGATTCAGAGCAAAAGTGGACTTGTCAGAGACAGGAAGGAAAGATAAGATAAAAATAAAAAGCTAGCCAGACTCAGAAGTTTTTCTGGCCTTAGTTCCCCCTCTCCCTACCCCTCAACATTGACATTCTTGAAAACAAAAATCCCACAGCGAAGCTCAGAGTCAGGGCCAGGCCTCAGGCTCCAGGTCAATGCTGGAGGGCTTTGGAGGAAGTGATTCAGCGCCCGGGGAGGTGGGGTGGGATTGGGGGGGCTTTGGGGGGCGGAATGGAGGAGTGGGAGGCGGGGCCAGGATGGGGGTCACCCCATCCACCCGCAGGCAGGCCGCTGGGAGCCCGGTGATTGATGGGCCCCAGCTTGGATGGAAAGTCCAGATTCCAGAGGCAGGCAGAAAGCCGCTTCTCACAACAGCAACACAATTAAAAACTAAATACATCAAATTCGTTAGTTTACAAATAGAACTGTTACTTGTTACTCGGGGTATTAACAATCTCCTTTCTCGATTAAAAATTTTTTTTAATAAAAAAATTTTTTTTTAAACTTTTTGGTAACGCCCGTGAAAGACGTTTCAGTTGCCAACATTTCTGCAGAACTAATGTGGGTGGATTGTGACAGATATAATTTCTCCAACCTACAGTTTCATCAACTTGAGTTCTGTTAAACTATACCCGCTGGGCTTAGCTCCTTTTAAAGTTTCCGCTTTGACAGGTAGATTTATTAGTCTTGAAATTTGTACAAATCAGATGTCACTCGTGGCAACTTGTCAAAATGTCAGTCTGGCGAGGCGGCATGAAAGGCTTTGTGGAGAGGGAGGCAGACGCGAGGCAGGCTTTAAAGAACTCCAGCGTGAGCTGCAGGGAGGAACAGGGCCGTGGCAGCCTCTTGATCCCAAGGGCTTTACTTTATTAAATATCTCGGGCTGGACAGGGGGACGGGCCGTCGGATCCCGGGTCTCTGAGACATCAAGGCGGACAGCCCCTGAATCACGGCGGCTGTCTGTTAACAGCGTCAGGTTTCTCTGCTTATTATGTGCACTCAGTGGGAGAAGACAGGGGTGCCCGCCAGGGGAAGGGGAGCAAACCCAGGCCTTTTGGTTTCCGAGGGTGCTGGGTGGGTCCATGGCCACGGATGGGTGTTCTGGGGTGGGCTCCCCTGGCTGGAAGTCAGGGCTGCCTCCAGGCTCATCAACACAGGATAGGGCTCTGTTGAGGAGAGGACATAGCAGGAGGATGGGGAAGGTCTTAGGTGGGACCCGAAGGAGGAGGGCAGTGCCAGCAGGCTCCCAGGGGACCCAGGGCCTCCCTTTTCCCACCTGCCTGCTTCTCAGACGGACGTGGTTCTGGTCACTTAATTGAGGATGCTGTGCTTTGATCAGCCCCATCATTATCTCAGTTTGACACCACAGGAAATGTGATTAATAGTCAGAAAGCGATCTGAATTTTTTCCCCCTGAGGGAATAGAGGGGGTGGGCAGGCAGAAATGCTGTAGAAGGAACCAGGCCAGGGAATCGCTGGACCTTCAGGGCTCTGAGAAGGCTCCTGCTTGGGGTGGGAGTGTTGGGGGGCTCTCGAGCTGCTGCAGTGGAGATAAAGCTCTGGTGGGGGGGAGGGCTGTCACCGGATGATCTCTCTGTGTGTACCTCTGTCCATCTGTCTGTCCCAGGATGTCAGAAGACACCCAATAAAGCTGTGAAAGTGAAGTTGCTCAGTCGTGTCCGACTCTTTGCTACCCCATGGACTGTAGCCTACCAGGTTCCTCCATCCATGGGATTCTCCAGGCCAAGAATCCTGGAGTGGGTTGCCATTTCCTTCTCCAGGGGATCTTCCCGACCCAGGGATCGAACCCGGGTCTCGCGCACTGCAGGCAGACGCTTTACCGTCTTGGCCACCAATAAAGCTGTAGTGCTCAGCACCCCTACCACCTCTCTCTCCCACTCACCTCGAGTTTTTCTGGAGGCCCGACGCTGATGTCTTCAGAGAGGAGGTGGCCTTGTGCTCCTATAGGGCAGTGCTGAGACCTGGTCCCTGATCCATCACTGAGTCTCCCCTCACACTGCCCCAGCAGGGGCCTTGGGGCTCTGCCAGGCTGACAGCCTCAGGGTTGCCTGCCCCTTCACGCCCACCCTTTCTGGTCCATCCGTCTGCCTCTGAGATGCACCGTCTCAGCATTGGGCCAGGCACAGCTGGACTGGAGAAGTGTCAGGCAAGCTCTCTCCTGCCCCGTCCCCTCCCTCCTTACCCCCCTCCTCCTTTCTTTGCCTGTTGAATGACTGAAGGCCTCTTTTTCCTTCCTGAGTTCCCCCTGAAACGCCTGCTCCAATGCAAACCCTCTTGGAGGGCGAGGACACCTACTTTCTAGGAGTGGGGTGACACATGGCTGAAAAGAAGTGCTTTGTGGGGGCAGGATTGGGAAGAGGAAGCATGCGGAGCCAAGCGGAACTGCCCTAGCTCGTGATAGTTTTGAGAGTTCAGCCTGCTTGGTGCATCCCTGTCCTGTCTCCAGAGAGGGGAGCCAAGGGGAGGGGAGAGAGAGGGGAGGGGAGAACAGGCAGACCGGGTAAGCGAAGGGGTGCAGGGAGCCCCAAGGACCCTCCTGGGGACTCTCACCCGCCTTGCTCTCTAGGGAGGCGGAGGGACTTCCCCTCGTCCTCTGTTCCCTCAGCAGCGCAGGTGTTTGTTTGTCGGTGGCCGAGCCCTGCTCTGCCAGCAACACGGAGTCCGAGGTGTCAAGCAGGGGTTTCCTCTCCCTGGGCCTGGGAAGGGGTCCTTTTCACACTCTGGCTGCAAAGGACAAGACTCTACTCCACTGTTTATCCTTCCAGGTTGGCACCTGGCGTGTAGGAGAACTGATTCCACCGGCTGCCAAGCGAGTGTGATTATCCCAGGTGAAAAATCTCAGACATTAAGGGGCATGATGAGCAGCACGGTCACGATGATATAATAACAGGGCTGGTTATCCCGCTAATTCCCTAGGATGTATAACGTGACTTTCAAAGCACTCAAAACACTCTCGCAGCTGTGATCTCACATCCCCTCTGCCTGTCTCTGGGGGAGAGATGGGATGGGAAAGGATTTCACAGCCACGTGGGGAAACCGAGGCACCCAGCTCATGCCTCTCGCTCTGAGCCCTTGGACTCGGCCACGTGATGCCTGGAAAAATGAGTCTTCATGTGCACTCTCACCTAATTATTTTGAGCTGCCATTCCATCCTTTAGAGTGGAACACACACACACACACACACACACACACACACACACACACATCTGTGGCTTCCAACCCCCAAACGGGCCATTACAGAGAAGCGCTTCAGTTTACAGAGTTGAAAGACTTAATCACCAGCTTCCACCCCAGCCCTGGTTTCTCCTGTGCTGTGCGCTGGTTCCCTCATCAAAAGGATCAGGGAGGAGGCAGATCTGAGGAGTTCTTCACAGGGAAGACTCTTTAAAAGAAATCGCTTTGTGTCATAGTGCAGGGGGACTTCCTTTCATGTGGCAAATGCATCCTGGCAGCTCCTGCTTCACATGAGATAGATCACTAGCTTGGGGATGGGCGGGGGCCCAGGCTGGTATGCGGAAAACTTTCCAGTTCCTCCTCCAGGACAGCTCTGCCCATCACAGGGAGGTGGGCTGGGGTTGCTTTCAAAGGGTGAGCGTGGGGTTCTGAGAGGCTAATGAGTGGAGAACAGAGAAAAAGCAGTGGGTGCTCTTTGCTAGCAAGAGTGCTATAATCCTGTGTAGTTGACAACGTGTCTCTGCTTGGTAATTTCAGGGCAGGCCGCAGGGAGACAGAACATGGGGTGGGGAAGGGGGGGGGGTAACGATGGGGAGGCGGGGAAAGGCAGGGGAGAAAAGAAGGGAAAAAAAAAACCCACCAGCCCGTCTGGCATTAGTTCAGAAAGCTCTCCAACTCACACATCTGGTTCTTATATTTCAAAGTTAATTAGTCATATTGAGGCTGTCTGAAGATAAATTTATCATCCAGAAAAAACACAAACAGTTTGAAAAATGAAAGGAAGTGGGGTGACATGGCTTGACGTTTAAATAAATCATTTTAACATGATTAAAAAACTTGTCCTGTCTGACACCCAGCACTTGGGTACTTTGTAAAGACTTTTTGACAAAGACAAGTCCCTGTTTGGTATACAAAAGCCCTTGCCATTCAATTATTCAGAATAATCTTTGGCCAATTACTTTCCTGAGGAACTTCTTGGTGGAGGGAAGCGGGGGGAAGCTGGCGGGGAGCAGCCACAGCTGGGCCCCACTTTCTGGGATGGTGGCAGGGAGCCTGGGGTAGCCAGTGATTATGTCGGTGGGGGAAAAAAAAACAACAACTCAGACATGAATCGGCTGGGGTAAGGAGGGTTTTTCTTTTGAGAAGAGTGAGCGTCAAGTGGATGCTTAATCCAGGTTTCTCTGATGACTGTGGGGTTTGAGCAGGAAATCCTTGCCCGGCCCAAAGAGGAAAGATCCTCTTCAAATGTCTAGGCAGGGACTTCCAAGAACCAGATGCGTCCTGCTCCTTACGCCTCCCAGGGCTGCGCTGACAGTTTGAACTCTGTGATGATAGTTTTAGGCATCGGGGCTCTCTCTGGCCTGGCTGTCGGGAGCTGTGGCCAGAGGGAGGTGGTCACCGTATACACAGGGGTGAGTCTGCTGCATTGGTTGGTTGTAGGAGCAGATGGAGGTGAGCTGGAATCTGGACAAGCCGAGACACTCCATCGCCAAGCTCGTTCTTCCCTCCCCCGCTGGCTGTGCCAGTGAACCCTGTGTACTTAGCAAAGGTCACTGGTTCCTGTTCCGTGTCATGATGGACAGCCCTTCCCAGCCCAGCTCAGTCCTGGGGACCAGCATCTGGAGTGGCAGTGGCAGAGGCCTTGGGATCCCATAGGGGGTGTTTCTAAATGTGATGGGAGAGGGGAGGGGCTTCCCACGGCCTCCCCCAAATCTGTCCTGGGTAAACTGGCTCTTGGGAGGTTTCTACACACCTTCTCACTGGCCCTTTGGTCTGCGTGCTCTCTGCAGGACGGCAGTGATATAATACACCATGAATGGTCGCTCCTATTAGCAATTTGGTCTCATCAGTTTTGTTAATGGGATAACAAGAGGTGCTGGTTATGGTGCAAAAGTCTCATCATGTTGGTAATTTTCACTGTAACATGTTAGCAATCTGTCACTATTTGTTTCCAGCAATACTGGCAAGAGTGTGCTTACATCAGGGGCTCTCATTTGCTCTCCACACTCCCAGACTGTTCTTTCTTTCTCTGGCTAGGTAGCCTCCCTTCTCCGATCTGTCTCTGTCTGTCTCGCTGAGCCTTTGTTTCTGTCTTTCCTCCTCTCTGATAACCCGTGACAGTGTTTGTATTCAGTACAAACGCTGTCCCTGTGCAGCCCCTGCAAGCATAGACTTCCAGACCTGGAGGCCTCAAACCAGCATCATCCTTACCTTGTCATTTCTCAGGTGGAGAAATGGAGGCCCAGGGGAGGAGAAGGGAGTTGCCCAAAATATCACAGTCATTTTATCACCGTCAGAGGGAGGCCCGGCCTGGGATCCTGGCTTCGGGGTTTCAAACCTTGGTACCTTTTACTATGCGGTGAACAGAGTCACACGAAAAATTGGTCGGCCCCAGACACCGACTTTCTTGCATGTGGCAAACTTGTCCTGGTGAAGTTAAGGTCACGGAGAGGAGGGGATCTCCTGTGCCCTCGTGATGGATCTTTCTCAGCTGAATCAGGATGGAGCCTCTAACCAGGTGGTTTTCTGACATGAGTTACCCTACCAGCTGTGGTGCTCCAGTCTCAGGGTCCTCGCTCCAGAATCAGGGAGGGGAGGCTTTCCTGATGACTCCTGGCCATCAGTGGGGTGGGTGCAGCTTCTGGCTCCAGCCCTGGTCACCAGCTGTCCCACACAGAAGCCTTGGCTGTAAATAGCTTTTCCTATGCCAGGTGAGACGTTCCCGCCTGCCGCCAGGCCCTGCTGCAATTCTCGGAGACCTTCACCTTGCCTTTGTGTGTCAGCTGGGGTGCGGGCAAAGCTCATTCCTGCTGGAAGCATTCCTTTCTGCAGCTAGTGCCTTGAGGCGTGCAGGCTGAGAAAAGCCAGAAGCATCACCCTGTCTCGCCGAGATGCCAGATCTCGAGTCAGATGGCCTAGGGTTTGAATCTTCGCTCTGCCACTTCGTAGCTGTGTGAGCTTCCCAGATCCAGGAACTGTCAGGGTCTGTTTCCTGTACTTGGAAAATAGGGATCCCTAGTAGTTTGCCTGTAGATCCGTAGTGAAAAGTACTGGTGGCTCAGCTGGGGAAGAATCTGCCTGCAATGCAGGAAACAAGGATTTGATCACTGGGTCGGGAAGGTCCCCTGGAGAAGGGCATGGCAACCCACTCCAGTATTCTTGCCTGGAGAATCCCCATGGGCAGAGGAGCCTGGCCAGCTACATACAGTCCATGGGGTCGCAAAGAGTCGGACATAACTAAATGACTAACAACTTTCACTTCACGTAGTGAAGAGTAGAGAACCTGTATGTAAAAGGCCCAGAACCCCTCCGAGGCTCCTCCTAAGCCTGCCCCTCGCTCACAGTACAGGCACGGGGCATGCAGACTTCCCTTAATCATCTTTCGGATTCACTCGTAGCAGGCTCACAGTGTCTGGATGTGTGAGGTTAAGCAGTGCTGGACCGTTGACGGAAGTGTTGTTTCCAGGGTCAAGGAGGCGTCCCAAGGCGGAGGGCTCTAGAGTATGAATGAAGCGTCTGTGGAATGAAGGGGAGAACGCCGACCGCTGAGACAGCAGGGGTGTCGAGGTTCAGGGGAAAGAATTAATATGTGGGTTTCTGTGGCAGGGGAAGGAAAAAAGGAAAACCAACGCCCTTGCTTGGGTGCTAGTGAGAGCTACTGAGTTGTGCATATTCAGACCTTCCCACGGATCAGGCAAAGCTTCCTTGATTGCCTCTAAGGAAACTGCCAGCCAACTCTGAAATCTCAGAACAGTCTCATATGTCCCGCTGAATCATAAACACTGTTCAGAGGGGGAACTTGGCAGCGGTATCCTGTGAAGGGGCTGTGGGCTCCTCTGAGGGGCGCCTGCCAGGCCTACAGGGGATCAGAACCCAGGCTCCCCCCATCCCTCCTTCTGCTGTCCTTAAGATGCTCTGGCCATGCGGTCTGCCCCCCCGCCTGCCTGGCTGGTGCTTCCTTAGGAGTTAACAGACTGCGCGTGTGTGCCTGCGCGCGCATGTGTGTGTGTGTGCGCGTGTGTGTGTGTAATTTGGTGAGCGTGCATTTGCCTTTTCTTTGATCCAGGTCTCTACTCAGAAAATAGGCAGGTTGGGGAAGTCTTAGTGGGATCTGTTTATAAAACATGAGGTCTGGGACTTCCCTGGTGGTCCAGTGGTCGAGAATCCACCTGCCAATGCAGGGGACATGGGTTCGATCTCTGGTCCGGGGAGATCCCACATGCCTCAAGGCAGCTAAACGCTTGGGCCACAGCTACTGAGCCTTCGCACTAGAACCTGTGCTCTGCAATGAGAGAAGCCACCACAATGAGAAGCCCTTGTATTGCAACTAGAGAGTAGCCCCCGCTGGCTGCAACTAGAGAAAGCCCATGTGCAGCAACAAAGACCCAGCACAGCCAAAAATATATAAAATAAAATAAAGAAAACATATAAAAAAAGTGAGGTCTGGGCAACCAGGCCCTTCAGACCTGTCCCTCTCTGCTGGGCACGTGGCCTCCTGGGGTTTTGCTTTCTTTCAGTAGCTCTAACTTCAGTTCAGTTCAGTTCAGTCGCTCAGTCGTGTCTGACTTTTTGCGATCCCATGGATGGCAGCATGCCAGGCTTCCCTGTCCATCACCAACTCCCAGAGCCTACTAAAACTCACGTCCATCAAGTAGCTGATGCCATCCAACCATCTCATCCTCTGTTGTCCCCTTCTCCCCCTGCCTTCAATCCTTCCTAGCATTGGGATCTTTTCCAGTGAATCAGTTCCTCACATCAGGTGGCCAAAGAATTGGAGTTTCAGCCTTACCATCAGTCCTTCCGATGAATATTTAGGACTGATTTCCTTTAGGATGTACTGGTTGGATCTCCTTGCAGTCCAAGGGACTCTCAAGAGTCTTCTCCAACATCACAGTTCAAAAGCATTAGTTATTTGGCGCTCAGCTTTCTTTATAATCCAACTCTCACATCCATACATGACTACTGGAAAATCCATAGCTTTGACTAGACAGACTTTGTTGGCAAAGTAATGTCTCTGCTTTTTAATATGCTGTCTAGGTTGGACATAACTTTTCTTCCAAGGAGCAAGTGTCTTTTGATTTCATGGCTGCAGGCACATCTGCTCTGACTGGACCAGCTCATACTCATGCAGGCAGTTAAGTTGTACCCGCTCCTTGGAGGAGCAGAGTGGACAGTGCTTCTCTGTCCTTTCTCTGCCTTTTGTTTTCCTTCTTAGTTCAAGTCAGAGCAGTCACTAGCTTGTGATGTGCCTGGGTGCCCTCTGGAGGGTTTAAGCCAGGCGAGGGCAGGGCGTTTGCTCTCCTGGCGGCCTCCATCTTCCCAGCTGGGACATCTGGGCTCTGAGGCCACAGGTGCTCGGCGTACCTGTTGAGTGAGTGGAGGAAGCCGCTGAGCGCGGCCGTTAATGACTTCCTCTATCTGCCTCCCAGGGTTTTCGTCAGGGTCAGATGGTGGTGGCTGCAAAAGTAATTTGCAAAAGTGGAGAGAAATGTGCCAAGTGTGAGCCGTTAACATCCCTCTCAGGTGGGAGGTGGACGGCATTCTTTTGCCAGAATCTCTCAGCAGCCTCGAGCTGAGCCTGGCGGACACTGGCCACTTTCCAAGGACCTCATTCCCACCTACACTGGGGTCCTTGAAGCGAGACCTCAGATCACAGAGCAGTCCGGCTGGGCTTTACTCGTTGGTTCAGCGCCTGCTGTGTGGCTGGGTTTCAGGGGTGCGCTGGGTATCACTCTGCCCCTGCCTTCAGAAAAACTCATGAGGTAGGGGTGAGGCTGACTTACAAACCAACAAATCCTCACACGGGGCCCCGTGCTTGCAGCCCGGGCCAGTTTAGGTACCCGGGTCAGTGGTAGGGGGGAAGCAGTGATTAACCCAAGGAGATGGGGAGATGATGGTGGGACCCCTTGAATGATGAGCCCCAGCCTCTGGAAACTTGCACCTTGAGCCCTTGTGTCTCGACTCTCACCTTTCCCTGCCCCAGCTCCGCCCAGAGATTTTAGACAGTTTTTCTTGATCACCCTCAGGATGAACTTTTTGTTGTTGTTGCTACATAGTAGGTCCTTGTTGGTTTTCTATTTTAAATGTAGCAGTGTGTACGTGCCCGTCCCAAACTCCCTAACTATTATTTCCCCCCATCCCTCCCCGCTGGTAACCATAAGTTAGATATCTAAGTCTGTGAGTCTGTTTCTGTTTTGTAAGCAAGTTTATTTGTACTGTTTATTTTTGGTTCAGTTCAGTTCAGTTCAGTCACTCAGTTGTGTCCGACTCTTTGTGACCCCATGAATTGCAGCACGCCAGGCTTCCCTGTCCATCATCAACTCCCGGAGTTCACTCGAACTCATGTCCATCGAGTCGGTGATGCCATCCAGCCATCTCATCCTCTGTCATCCCCTTCTCCTCCTGCCCCCAATCCCTTCCAGCATCAGAGTCTTTTCCAATGAGTCAACTCATTGCATGAGGTGGCCAAAATACTGGAGTTTCACCTTTAGCATCATTCCTTCCAAAGAACACCCAGGACTGATCTCCTTTAGAATGGACTGGTTGGATCTCCTTGCAGTCCAAGGGACTCTCAAGAGTCTTCTCCAGCACCATAGTTCAAAAGCATCAATTCTTTGGTGCTCAGCTTTCTTCACAGTCCAACTCTCACATCCATACATGACCACTGGAAAAACCATAGCTTTCACTTGCCAGACCTTTGTTGCCAAAGTAATGTCTCTGCTTTTGAATATGCTGTCTAGGTTGGTCATAATTTTCCCAAGGAGTAAGTGTCTTTTAATTTCATGGCTGCAATCACCATCTACAGTGATTTTGGAGCCCATAAAACTGTTTCTTTTCAGACTCCACATATAACAAATGTCATACAGTGTGTCTCCTCTGTCTGTCTGTCTTCACTCAGTATGACAGTCTCTAGGCCCATCCGTGTTGCTGCAAATGGCTTTATTTCATTCTTTTTAGCAGCTGAGTAATACTCCACACCACATCGTCTTTATCCATTCCTCTGTTGAGGGACATTTAGGTTTCTTCCAGGTCTTGGCTATTGTGAACAGAACATGAATGTTTAATCCCATAGATACACTGTGTATCTGTTTATCATTGTAACGTCTTACATGGTTTACATCCTCAGGACCCTGCTGGGACCCTCCTATCACCACTGGCATTTCCATCTTTTCAGCTCATTCTGCCAACCCCAGTCAACTTCTCCTACATGTCCCAGTGGCTTGATAAGTCTTCCCTTCTGCTGACAGTCACCAAACATACAGCCCTGGGACACACACAGGCCAGAACTCAGCTTGCCAGGGGCCTTCCTGCGAGCCTGGTGGCTGGTCTCTAGGTTTTAAAGGTGCTCCTGGCTCTCTCACCTCCTTTTCTGTGAGGGCATTTGGGAAACTTCACCCATCACCACCCTGCCACCTCCCCATCATCCTTCTGGGTGGCCCCGACATGTCAGAATGCTCTTACCTTCTGCCAAATCGACGTGGCCCCAACCCCAGCATGTCACGTAGGGTTGGGGCTCCGCTATTTCCTCTTGGTCATTGTCTCCTGGGTCCCATTCCTCATCTTCCCATTTTGGCATCACTGGCAGCCCAGGCTGCCCAGCTGGGTGCTGATTGCTGGAGAGATGCCAGGCTGGGCTGTGTGCTTCTGTCTGTGCCTCTGGTCTCGAGATTGTCAGCCTTCAGAGGGCAGGTACTGCTTCCTGTTCTTCTTTTCTGAGCCTTCCTCCACCTGAAGCAGTAATCCTTGCACACTTGTTGGTTGATTGGCCTATTTTTCTCTTCCTGATACAAATAGGAAAAGCAGGAATTGTTCCTTTTGTAACATGGAATACAGGACACCAAGTCGGGACTTAAAACCTGTTCGTTGAATGAATTTGCTGTTGTTTAGTCACTAAGTCGTGTCCAGCTCTTTGTTACCCCGTGGACTGCAGCATGCCAGTCTCCTCTATCCTCCACTGTCTCCTGGAGCTTGCTCAAATTCATTTCCATAGAGTTGGTGATGCTATCTAACTATCTCATCCTCTGCCACCCTCTTCTTCTTTTGCCTTCAGTCTTTCCCAGCATCAGAGTCTTTTCCAGTGAGTCGGCTTATTGACCATCAAGTAGTCAAAGTATTGGAGCTTCAGCTTCAGCATCAGTCCTTCCAGTGAATATTCAGTGTTGATTTCCTTTAGGATGGACTGGTTTGATCTCCTTGCAGTCCAAGGAACTCTCAAGAGTTCCTTGAGAGTCTTCTCCAACACCACAGTTCAAAAGCATCAATTCTTCAGTGTTCAGCCTTCTTTATGGTACAACCCTCACATCCGTACATGACTACGGGAAAAATCATAGTGTTCACTATATGAACCTTTGATGGCAAATTGATGTCAGTGGTTTTTAATCCACTGTCTAGGTTTGTCATGGGTTTTCTTCCAAGGAGCAAGCATCTTTTAATTTCTTGGCCAGAGTCACAGTCTGCAGTCATTTTGGAGCCCAAGAAAATAAAACATGTCACTGCTTCCACTTTTCCCCCTTTCTGTTTGCCATAAAGTGATGGGATTGGATCCCATGATCTTAGTTTTTTGAATGCTGAATGAATGAGAGAGTGTTTTTGTTTCTTTTGGCATCATTTAGACAACGTGACACCTCAAATCCCGGCATCCTGGAGCTTGACTTTGAGCAGCAAGTCTTGAATCCATCATTGGCCTCTCAAAGTCACAATTTCTCAGGAGCCGAGCAGGGTACTGGCCAGATGTCGCAATTCTGTCCCATGACTGATTTTCTCCTGGAGGAAGAGCTATCACATTTCAGCTCCATCATGAAACTGATTGTCACAAAGCTGTGCCTTCTAAATTCTGCCTTGGAAGCCCTCAGTAATGCTCCTTTCGGGGGCTCTCTTCAGAGCCACCTTTGGTTGGGTTGGATTAGCAGAGACATTTAGACATTCTGCTTTGCAAATTGCGGAGAAATTACATCCCTGTCATATTTGAACACTCTGAAATAGGAAAGAATTACTTTATTGAGTGTCCCCCCCTTCAAATGTTTGAATCTAACGAAATGTTTTCAAGCAATTTCTCACCACTGGATTTGGTGAAACTCACTTCAAGTGTCTTTCCAGAACCTTTCATAGGAAAGTAATTGTGTAATTAGCTATAAATTAGTAAAAATTATGCTAATTACTTCCAGGTGTGACATATTTTGTGCTTAAAAACAAGTAAGAGAAATAAAGGAGCTGTCACTGTGGTTCCCAAGTGAAGGCTGGCCCAGGCAGCTTGGCAGGCTGATGTGCACATTTACTTAATATTATTTTTTTTAATTATGTAATTTCTGAATAAGTACAAACAGACCCGAGAACAAAAGTACAACACGTAAAACCCAGGGGTGGTTCTTTTGTGTGTGTGTGTGTGTGTGTGTGTGTGTGTGTGTGTGTGCACGCTTAATTAAAAGAAAGCTCAGCAGAGGAGTTTTCAGGACTTTTCAAACTTTTGATGGGAGGGACCAGAGTGGTGGGATGGGGCATGTCGAGGTTGGAGAGGTCGCTGGAATTCCTAGGGTCTTACAGCCAGAAACGGTCCAATGGCCTCTGGGGGTTTGGCCTCATCACACCCCGTACATCTGTTCAGTTCTGGTTATCAAGGTGAGTGCAGCGTGGCCGAGACAAGGCATCTGCCACGTGCTTATGGCATACAGCTCTTTTCTAAAAAAATTGAAGTCACACTGGTTTATCATATTATGTAATTTTCATGCATACAACATTGTATTTTGACTTCTGTGTGCAATACACTGCACGCCATCAAAAATTTAGTTTCTAGCTGTTACAATCCAGTTGCTCCTATCATCCGTTTTGCCCTTCCCCACCCCATTTCCCTTTGTAATTGCTAGTCTGTTCTCTGTGGTTGTGGTTTTTTTTTTTTTTGCTTTTTTTTTTTTTTAATATTCCATGTAGGGGTGAAATCCTACGGTATTTGTCTTTCTCTGTCTGACTTATTTCACTTAGCCTAATACCCTCAGGCTCTATCCATGTTGTCGCAAATGGCAAGCATTCATCTTTTTTATGGCTGAGTAGTATCCCGTTGTATATATGTATATCTTCTTCATCCATTCATCTGTCGGTGGGCACTGGAATTGCTTCCACATCTTGGCTATAATAAATAATTCTGTGATGAACATAGCGGGGCATATATCTTATCAAATTAATGTTTTCATAGTCTTTGGATATATATTCAAACATGGAATAGCTGGATCATGTGGTAGTTCTAGCTTTAGTTATCTGAACCATCTCGACACTGTCTTCCGTCATGGCTGCTTCACTTTACATCCTACCAGCAGTGTGCCTTCAGCGTGCATTCTTTACGTGACACAGTGCTTTACTATATGGGTTTTTCTTGTGTCTTTCTCCCCACAATCCTGTGAAGTATGTAGGACAGGTTTTCATAGAGTACATGAAAGTCTGAAGGACCACATTCTCCTGGGAAAAGAAGTAAAAAGAGAAAGAAGGAGAAGGTGGAAAATTGTTCCTTCCTTTTTCTCCCACCCTTTCCTCCTTCTCTGTCTTTTTAAATCCATTCAACTGTGACTTATACCACACTACTCTGCACCCACCAGCAATGGTGGTGAGGCATAAACCAGTCAATCAGTCCATCTGTCAGTCAAACCTGCTGGGTCCTGTGTTAGGTGCTGGGCGCCCAGAGACCAATGTCAAGTCAGAGCTCACTGTTGAAGGAGGCAGATGTGAAGAACACGTTGATGGAGTCCAGGCAGTGTGCTAAGTACGGTGGCCCCAGGTCTTGGGTTTTCAAGGGAGAAAGCCGCTTTCACATGTTCTGTCTCATCGTCTTTCCTAAGCACATTTGTACTTGGGATATGCTATGTCCTCCACTTTGGTTTGAAGGTTGTGGTACCCAGGGCTGTGATAGAGGAATGTAGAAAGTGCTGTAGCTGGATGTAGACTAATCCGACCACAGTGGGTTGAGTCTCTCCAGCAGGACAGCTGGAATCCCAGAGGAAGGCAGAAGACGCTGAGGCCCAGCGTGGGGAGAGGATGTCTTGTGGGCAGAGCTGGGGTCTCTCTGACTGGGGCTCTCTCTTTCTGGGACGTGCGTGGCTCTCAGGTGGCTTCCAGGTAGAGCCCATACATATGGCAGGAAGATGCTTCCTGGGACAGTGCCTTCTTCCTAGAGGCTCCATCTTGCCCTTTGATTCTTCCTGGCTGCTTTCCTTGTAGAAACAAGCATGGGGGCAATCTGCTTTCTCATGACCCAGGAGATCAAGTCTAGTCCTTTGGCTGGAATGCAAACCCTCTGCAGCTAGCCTTGCCAGAGGAATCTGGTCCTATTTCCTGCACCTCCCCGCTGGGCACACCCTCCTGCTCCAAGGGCCACTCTCCTTGGCATTTCCCACAAACCAGGCACAACTGTCCCTTTGATGTCTTACAGCGTCTCTTTCTAAAACACCAGCTTCTCCTCACTCCCTCCCGAAGGACAGTTGAGGTTCCAGCTCCTGTCAAGGCCCATCCTGCAGACGTTCACCCCACATGTGAGCTCTCAGAGCCCTTTATCGCCATCAACCTTACTTGGCCACATAGCTGTGGCTCTTTTGGAGGGCAAGAGACTGAAGGAGACTCAGCCTGTTTTAACATCTAAAAAAGTTTTTAAGATTTTTTTTTGGTAGCTGTGGTGCACAGGCTATTCTGTTATGGCATATAGGCTTAGCTGCCCTGTGGCATGTGGGATCTTAGTTCCTGGGCCAGGGATCGAACCCACACTTCTGCTTTGGAAGGTGGGTTCTTAACCACTGAACCACCAAGGAAGTCCTCTCAAACTCTTTTTTTTTTTTTTTTTAATATCCTAAAGCTATGCGCTTGAAGTTTTGGTCATAGGAAGTTGCTTGTGATGCTTTTTGTAGGAAGAAAGTGGAATGATGTGGACAACCTTGACCATGCTCCTGGGTTTGTTTTGTGGGAAGGTTGCTTAAGTGTTCAACTCCCAGGTTGACCTGACTCTGGGACTAGAAAGGGCTCTGATCTTACATCCCCCTGGGAGTGTCTGCAGCGGCACCAAAGCCCTGTTAACTCCAACCAGTGTCTTCCACTCCCTGGTCAAATGAAAGATCTTTCCATGCCTGCTCTCCAGGCCAACACCGCTTGAGATAACTCTCAGAAGAGAGAGTTTGAAAGAGGCCAACACATTCCAAGAATGCTTTGGTCAGTGGGTCTTTGTAGGGGTGGTCAAGACCGGCTGCATAATTTGCAGGACCCAGGGCAAAAAAATGGGGGCTCCGTGTTCAATAATGATGAAGAATTTCAAGCTGGTGATGAGCAGAGCTTTAAACTTCCGTGGGCCTTTCTGATTCGGGAGAGGGCGGGGGCTGCAGCCGGGCAGGTTGCTGCCTGTGAACTTGGCTCTGCTGGCTCTGTGCTGGCTGTGTGTTGGCTGGTGCAGATGGTATTGGGGTTGGTGTGTGTTAATTTCTTCAGTTCCCAAGTTAGATAATAGTATTTACTATCTTCTAGGCTTCTCTCGTGGCTCAGATGGTGAAGAATCTGCCTGCAATGCGGGAGACCTGGGTTTGACCCCTGGGTCTGGAAGATCCCATGGAGAAGGAAATAACAACCCACTCCTATATTCTTGCCTGGATAGTTCCATGGACAGAGAAGCCTGGTGGGTGACAGGCCATAGCGTAGCAAGGAGTCGGACACGACTGAATGACTAATGCTTTCACTTTCGACTTTCTTTTACTGACATATGTAAGTTATGTTTGCATAGCAGCGTCCTTTGGTCATCTTCGAACTGTGTGAATTGTTTTATAACCAACCCCAATGGACCGGGGAGCTGAGGTTTGGTTATCCAAGATTACTCAGCTAATAAGCGGTCGAATTAGAATTCAAACTCAGAGTTTCTTTTTCCAAAGTCTATATTCTTATCCTCATGATTTAATGTAATTATATCAACCCATTAAGTTAATGATTATTTCCTCTGGCCCAGGGGTGCTCTTAAGGGAGTGAATTTCTGTTGATGGAGGGAGGGTTGACTTGTGGTGGGGACCGGGAGGCAGTGGTTGGAGAAGGAGAGAGAGGAAAGGGAGGCAGTGAGTGAAGAACCAAGTTTAGGAAATCAGGGGAGGCTCACGGCTGAAGGCTTCCTGGGTCATTTCACTGCTTTTTCATCTCCTTGGGTCTCTGGACAGCCATCAGAAAGGCTATCTGTGATTTTAATCAACAAACCAATGAACCGATATTTACTTGGGGATTTCGAGGCTGACGCAGTAGACTCATTGCTGGCAGGCCCTTGACGCTGGGGTCATTTTCCTTGGATGCACCATCCCAGCCCTTGGGTTTGGAATTGCAGGAGTGGCTGATGTTCTTTGCAGAGCCCATGAGCGAGCACAGGGTGGTTTTCATCACACTGTCCCGTCAACGTGGAAGGGGAGAGAGTGGGGTCAGTGTTGGGGTGGGACCACCGCCTCTGATAACTCAGCCTCGCCCATGGGAGGTACCAGTCAATGACTTAGTTCCCTTTTGTCAGTTTCTAGCCTGGTCTTTAAATCATGCTTTGACATTCTTTGCACCAACAACCATCTCAGCAAGCCTATGCAGTGGTGATGTGGTGGTGGTGGAGTTTGTAGCCCCATCCCCTCATTTTATGAGTGAGGAAAGTTGGGCTCAAAGAGAGACTGTCATACCCTCCCTACAAAGTCCTGAAGCCAGAATTAGATCTGTGGGTGCTGATATCAGAGCCCACCATCTTTGACTTTTTCTCAGGTGCCTCAGCTCTTGAAGAAAGGACCAGGTAAGGGGTCAGCGTGACTTACCCAGGCAGTTGCGGGCTCCAACGGAGGACCTCAAATTCTGAGACCCTTGGCTCCTGGAGGGCAGGTCTTTTGGTTTCTGGTTCTCAGTACTCCTCTGGAGGACTTCTCTCCAACAGGTGTAACTGAGTGACCTGCAGAAGTGCTATTAAAACCTTTAAGACAGGGTCCTCAAAGGCAAACCAAATAATTTGGAAATCTCCCTTTCCTCACCCCCTCTTTACCAGTAGCTATTGTTAATAATTGCATGTGTCTTCTAGGCATTTCAAGCATGGATACGCTTATATGTATGCATACATTATACACAAAATGCTTTAAAGCATAAGCAGGATTGCTTATGAAATACATTTTATGGAGATGCCTTCATGTTAGTATCCATAGTCCTGCCTCATTCTTTTTAATGCATGCCTTGAATTAATATTTCATTTTATGGGTAAACCAGTCTATTTAACCTGTTACTGACTGATGGATGCTTAGATTGATTTCAGCTTTTTTCTGTTATGTGCTTCTGTGAGCATCCTTGTATAGTTGGGTACATTCATAAAAATGAAACTTCTGGCCTACAGAATTCGTGCATTTGCAATTTTTTGAAAAATATTTATTTATTTGGCTGTGCTGGGTCTTAGTTGGGGCATGTAGGATCTAGTTCCTCGACTTGGGATCAAACCCCCTGCACTGGGACTGCCAAATGTGTCACTGGACCACCAGGGAAGTCCTGAATTTACAATTTTGATCCGCACTGCCACACAGCTCTCCAAAGTGGTTGTCCCCTTCACAACATCAATCTAAACATCGTTTCTGTTTTTGCATGAGCTCAGTAAGTACTGTGGAGTTTGGCCCTGAGGGTTTGTTCAGCTATTATTGTGATTCCGCTCTCCTCTCTACTACTCGGGGTAAGCCCATCCCATTCTAGGGTGTTTGATTGAAATCCCATTCCTGCTGTCACTGGCTGGGGGATGGTGGGGAGCTCTTGATGTCATCTGCTCCATTCCTCTTGGAGACAACATGACTTCTATTGAAGAATGGAGTCAGGGACCTCGTGAGTATCTGTTGAACTTGTTGCCTCAAATCTGGCACAAGAGAGATGTTCAAAGCAAGCTGTCATTGTCCTCCACAAGCGTGGTCAGCTCCAGCCACCCAGCCCTAATGAGACAGTATGCGTGATTTGCTAAAGGACTCAGAGGGGAAACCAGAGCATGGCTGTTAATGGTCTCTCTGCAGGGGTAGTATTAACACACTTTCCTTGTAGACAGTATGTCTCTTCAGGGCAGTGCCTTTGTTTTCTATTAATACTTCTTTGTATCCTCGCAAGCATTGAGCCCAGAGTCTGGGACACGGCAGATGGAGTTGAGACGTTTGGGTTGGTGGGTGAGCGACAGTCGTGACTGGGGGCTGTGCTTGCCAGGAGGAGACTTTGTGGAGGCAGAACGTCCCATCCACTAGGAGCCATAAACGCTTCTTCTCACTTTTTCCTATTTAGCGATTTCAGAAAGGAGTGTCAATGGGAGTTGGAGGAAGGGAGAAAAAGCAAGCCAAAAACCAGTGTCGGCTCAGAAAATGCCTTTTAGACATTGTCCTTGGGACACACTTGTGAGGCTGGGAGGAGGGAGTCGGGATGCTGTTTGGGAAGACGTGTTGGTAATTTAAACTGGGGGTGGAGGAGGTGCTTTGGTCCCCAAGGGGCCTCCCTGGACGTGCTGCTGGGAGAGTCCTCTCTCCGGTCTGGTGCCGGACGGCCGCTGCCTCCCTCTCCCTGTGACTTTCCACCTACTCTCTGGGACTTTCCTAGCTCTATTTTTGGAAAGGGCCTTGTGCCTCATTCCCTCCCCACATTGCCCATCCACTCCTGAGCCACCTAGTGCCAAGGACGCCATCTGAAAGCCTGGATCCCAGAAGTCGAGGGCTGTCAATCAGATCTCAGAGCTGGCTGGCCCGGTGCAGGAGGAGGGGGAGAAGGGCAGTGCCCTGGGGTGTGGGGTGGGGTTGTGCTGGGACCAGGGGCCCGGAGTCCTGATTCCAGGGCTTGGATCTCTCTGTGCCTCAGCCTCCCTTCTGCTAAATGCGATTCAACTTGCCCTTGTCTCATTGTGAGGGAGCTCCAAGGGCAGTGCAGATGCTTGACCCCAGAGCAAGAGGAATCACAGGGAGGAAATTCCTCTGTCGGTAATTCAAGAAGGTGGTACTGCATTTATCGGTCTCCCGCGTCCTTGGGGATTGAGAAGACGTGCCCAATGTACAATCTTCCACGGGGAGGCTGGAGCCTCTGCCTGCCTGTGTCTAGTTCAGTCCCAGAGGGCTAAGTCTGAATTCCTCCTCTGCCTCTACTGGCTACATGATCTTTTTTTTTTAAAAAACTATTTTTTAATGTATTACAATTTCTTTTTGATGTGGACCATTTGGAAAGTCTTTATTGAGTTTCTTACCAAACAGTTTCTGTTTAATGTGTTGGTTTTTTGGCCATGAGGCATGTGGGATCTTAACTCCCTGACCAGGGATGGAACTTGCAGCCCCTACATTGGAAGGTGATGTCCTAACCACTGGACCACGAGAGAAGTCCCTAGCTGCAGATTTTGAGCTTCACCTGTCTGGGCCAGATTTCCTCATATATAAAATGGAAATAACATTAGTACCCTCTTAGGTTGTGAGAGGATTCAATATTGTTATCTTTGACTGCACATGAAAATTGCATTTCAGGGAAATAGATATTTCTTGGCTTTCAGTCAAGTAGCCTATAGACTCATATGCTATATGCTATAGTATGTTATACTATATATGCTACAAACAATAAACTATGCTACAACATGCTATACATTGTGGAAACCCCTTTGCTGGCAGTGGGGAGGCTTCAGGAAAGGAAAGGTCTTTTTGCATAGCAGGAGGGTTTTTTCCAAACTACATTCCATGTATTCCAGGTCACTGCATTCCATCCTATGACGTCAACACCATTCAATGTGCTTTGATTCAGCGCTTGATGTACCGAGTGAGGAAATCCAGTGACTTTCTCTGATTCAGCCTGAATCCAAGGGTAAAAGACAGTAATAGAAAAAGCAAATCAGAATCAAAACCCTGCTGAAGACTTTCTAAAGAAAAGCGTAATAATCTCTGAGCTCTGGCTTCTTACCCAGCCCGTGTCTGGGCATGGACCACAAGCCTGGGTCTGGAGTTGAAAGAGAAGCCTCGTCTCTTAGCAACATGTTTATGTTGGTTTGGCTTTGAGATAAAAGTTAGGACATGGTTTCCACTCCTGGGCAGCTGGGCCCTGGACACTGAAGAGAGATGAGGTTAATTGTTCCCTTCTTTAAGTTGGCTAGGGTCCTTTTACTTCTACCTCAGCTCTGTTTAAAAAAAAAAAAAGATATAGGCTTATGCATGTGTTGTGCACACACACACACTCACACATGGATCCAGAGAAGAACAAATTAGCAAATTTCCTAACCAAGTCCTAGCTGGAGGTCTGTCTTGAAGCAGTGAAGACCCCTGTGGCTTGAATGTCAGTGTCGGCACACCAAGTGTTGACTGAGTTTTGGTCCCAGCAGTAAAAAGCACGTGTGAAATTCAAATATAGAATTTCAAACCCTTGAGCACTTCCTGAGAGTCTCAATGGCTTTAATAAAGGAAGGGCATCTCTTTGATGGCAAATGATTATCCCTCACCATGCAAGCACAAATTGGATCATAAGTAATGAATTTGATATACATTCTTCCTTGCCATGGATAGGAGCTGGCATTTTGTTTCCATTTATCTCCATCACTTTATATTCCCATCTGCAAGTGGGGAGGTGGCCACATTCAAATGAAAGGTTATATATTGGTGAGTTCTGCAGCCTAGCGACTGGTTTGAAAGAGTTCATTTCTCTTTTCCTGCTTTCTTCCTCCCTTTCTCCCTCACCCACTATTAGGACCATTTTGCAAATTCGGAAACACGTGATGGTTTCCTAGAGCTGCTTTGTTGTTGGTGGTCAGCCACTAAGTTCTGTCCCACTCTTTGTGACCCCATGGACTGCAGCACGCCAGGCTCCCCTGTCCTTCACTATCTCCTGGAGTTTGCTCAGATTCATGTCCATTGAGTCGGCAATACGATGTAGCTATCTCATCCTCTGTCACCCCCTTCTCCTCCTGCCCTCAGTCTTTCCCAGCATCAGAGTCTTTTCCAACAAGTCAGCTCTTCACATCAGGTGGCCAAAGTATTGGAGCTTCAGCTTCAGCATCAGTCCTTCCAATGAATATTCAGGGTTGAATGTTGCTTCATGTGGTTTAAATGCCAGAGTCCATGGTACAAGGTGGAGAGGATCTTTGATATGTCCAAGTGTGTTCACATCGTTCTTTATTCTCGGTCTCTCCCTCTGTGGCATTGTCTCTGTTTTCTTCTCTCCTATGAGGCATCATAGGGGTGCCGGTAGTTGAAGTGATGCCTAAAGAGGGCATTATGAACGTGTACTAAGTCTTTCCAGTGCTTAGATGTTGGGAGAGACACTATAGAAATTGATTCCTGTCCTGCCCTCATTTAGCGAAGGTTCTTCGAGTGCGCACCCTCACTAGTCATGATCCTCAATACTGCTAAGTCACTTCAGTCGTGTCTGACTCTGTGCGACCCCATAGATGGCAGCCCATGAGGTTCCCCTGTCCCTGGGATTCTCCAGGCAAGAAGACTGGAGTGGGTTGCCATTGCCTTCTCCAATGCATGAAAGGGAAAATTGAAAGTGAAGTTGCTCAGTCGTATCCAACTCTTAGCAACCCCATGGACTGCAGCCCACCAGGCTCCTCTGTCCATGGGATTTTCTAGGCAAGAGTACTGAAGTGGGTTGCCATTGCCTTCTCCATTCTCAATACTAGGACTAGGAAAACCAATAAGATACAGTCCCTGCTTTTTAGGAGTTTATTTATTTATTTTGGCTGTGTTGTTTGACACGTGGGATTTTAGTTTCCTGACCAGGGATTGAGCCTGTGCCTCTTGCAGTGGAAGTGTGGAGTCTTAACCACTGGGCCACCAGGGTAGTCCCTACCTAGCCACATTTACCATTCTGTATCCTCAGTTCAGTTCAGATGCTCAGTCGTGTCCGACTCTTTGCGACCTCATGGACTGCAGCACGCCTGTATTCTCACCCCATACGTTGTTAGCGGAGTCCACTTTCTTTCCTCCTTGCCTCACACTGACTTTGAGATATCGTATCCCATTCGATGTGCTTGTTTCCAGGATGGGCACGTGTGATCCTGCTCAGCCTTCTCTGGATATGGCCAAAGCCAGGGAGAGCATGTTTCTCTCTGGATGATGCCTCTAAACAAAATGTTAGTGTCCCTTTAAAATTCCTATGTTGAAACCTTCACCCCTGAGATGATGGCATTAGGAGGTGGGGCCTTTGGGGGGTGATTAGGACATGAGTGTAGAACCCTCATGATTAAGATCAGTGCCCTTATAAAGAGACCCCTCCTGCCATGTGAGGAGAGTGAGAAGACAGTGGTCCACGAACCAGTAAGTGAACCCTCAGGCACTGAATCTGCGAGCACCTTGACCATGGACTTCCCAACCTTGAAGACAGTGAGCAGTTTCTCCTATTTATAAGCCACCCAGGCTCTGGTACTTTGTCATAGGTGCTGAAAGGACAGATGCAAGGAGAAGATAAAGGGCAGCGATGCTTCCTGCGGGTACCGAGTCAACAGTGGCTGCACAAGAGTTTCGATTTCTGGCCCAGGGATGGGGCAGGGAGGAGTCAGGGCCACCAGGCTGTCCCACCCCAGGGGGCAGAGTTCACATCACCATGTATGTGGAAGGCACCCTTGCTTTAGGAGGAGCAGGGATGGGTGGGTTTCCTCCAGCCATGTGAGGTCTCAAAGCCAGCACCACTCAGCTGTTCAGGAAGACAAAGGGTTAGCCTCAGAGGGGCTGGGTGTTCCCCAGGGAAGGGAGAGTGGCCAGAGCGAGATTTCCTAACTCAGATCATGGAATAGGTAGTAGTTATGAAGATATGGGCAGTTACGGAGGGCTTGGGTGTCTGCAGGCGGCCTGGCCGTGTGAGTTCGGTGCGTGTGCCTGGAGGGAGGCCAGAGCAGCAGTAGGTAGTCAGGGGACTTACCTGTGAAGGCTGAAGCCTGCCATCTCATTATCCGGGATGGCTTGGGGCAGGGCTGAATCTGGGAGGCACTTTCCGAATCTCAGCCCAGGGCCCTTTTCTTAGAGACAAAAGCCAAGGAGGAGGCCGTGGGTGTGTAGGTGGTCGGCCCAGGGAATTCAGTGGTGATTCAGTTCAGAGAGACCCATCAGATTCTTCATTCTGAGCAGGACCCTGTGTCCATTTCTTGCGATTCCCAAATGACCCAACACGCGGGTGTCTCCAGAGACAAGTGGGAGGGCCCTCCACTGCAAATCCCTTCTGGGTATCCCTGGTGATCAGGGATGAGGAAGGCGGATGTGGCCACCTCTGGCCCCAGGCCACCTCCAGGGTGGATGGAGTGGGGGGCTGTGCCCTCCCTGGGCTGTGGGAGCTGCTCACCTCCCGGTGCTGGGGTTGTGTGACAGGCTGGGAACAGCAGACTCAGGGGCAGCGCCGGCAGGCAGGGCTATGGTGGTGTGTCTGGCGACCGTGACAGGCCGGGAACCTGTCTGCCAGGCTGCCTGTTAATTGGGGCGGCGAGGGGCGAATCAGGAGAGATTCCCCGGGTGGGCTCTGAGCTTGCAGGCTTCATCAGAGCCCAGGCTGTGCCGGCCGCTTGTCACTGCTCCCGACAAGCAGGGCCTGGCTGCTGGCTTCATGTTTGGACTTCTTACTAAAAAATATTTCCCCCAAGAAAGGAAGGGTAGAAGAAGGCAGCTTGTAATTGGGCTTGGGAAGGTGATGCTTGTCAGAGGAGGTGGAAGCTGGGGGTGGAGCCCTGGGGAAAAGCGACTGTTAGCGTAACTGTGTTCCATGGAGAGAGAAAGGGGCTTTAGTCCTTTCCCAGGGCCCTTCCTAGGCAGGGGGACAGCTCCCAGGGATGGGGTGTGTGGGTACAGCCTGGGGCCCTGGCTCTGCCCAGGGTGGGGGCAATCAGATTCCCACAGATGCTACCTCTGGCCCAGATGGTAGATTCTAGAAGAAAGCAGGAGCTGTAAGCAAACAAGCATGCACCGAGGTCTTCCCCACTCACCTCGCTACACACACACATGCGTGCGCACACATGCACACACACACAGGCACACAGACCACTGTCAGAATCCTCGTAGAGCATTGCCAAAGGGGTCCCACCCATCACAGCTCTCCAGGGCAACCAGACCGGAGAAGGAAGGGACTCGCTGGGGGTCACACCCCTGGTCAGAAGCAGGACCTCAGATCTTACTCGTGAGCTCCGAGTAAAGTTGGGGATGCAGAGGGTGATTTCTGACTTCTTGCTTACCCAGCCAATACCATTTCCAGCCCACAGATGTGACTAGAATCACATCCTTAGAGATTTATTCATTTGGACTCAAGCTTAGCTCACAATTATATAGCAGAATCTCCAGGGAGAATATATTATATATTAAGCTCTGTCAATAATTTCTCCCTAAGCAAAAATGATAAGGCTGATAAAGATATTGGATACCTGGGAGCAAGTGTGTGAATGTGTGTACGTGTGAGTGTGTGTATGTGTGTGTGTGTGTGAATGTGTATGTGTGTGTGTGACTTTGTGTGTATATGTATGAATGTGTGTATGTATGTGTATGAGTGTATGGGTATGTATGTGTACGTGTGAGTGGATGAATGTATGAGTATGTGTATGTATGTATGTGTATGTGTGTGCATATACGTATGAGTGTGTATGTGTGTATATGTATGTGCATGTGTGAGTATATGTGTATGTATGAGTGTGTATGTGTGTGTGTATATATGAGTATATGTGTGTATGTGTGAGTATTTATGTGTGTGTATGTATGAGTGTGTGCGTATGTATGAATGTATGTATATATGAGTGTGTATGTGAGTGTGTGTATATGTATGTGCGTGTGTATATGTATGAGTATATGTGTATGTGTATTTATGTGTGTATGTGTGTATGTATGTGTGTGTGTGTATGTATGAGTGTGTGTGTGTATGAGTGTGTGTGTATGTGTGTATGTATGAGTGTGTGTATGTGTGTATGAGTGTGTGTGTATGTGTGTATGTGTGAGTGTGTATATTTGTGTGAGTGTGAGTGTGTTACATATATGTGTGTATTTATGTGTGTGTATGAGTGTGTGTATGTATGAATGTATGTATATATATGAATGTGTATGTGAGTGTGTGTATATGTATGAGTGTGTGTGCGTATGTGTGTGTATATGTCTGTGTGTACACGTATATGTGTGTGTATTTATGTGTATGTATGAGTGTGTGTATGTGTGTGTATATATGAGTGTGTATGTGTGAGTGTGTGTGTATGTGTGAGTGTGTGCATGTGTGTGGAGTGTGTGTACACGTGTTTAGGGGCAGCTTGGATGAAGGAAAGACCGATGATGAGAGGAAAAGTCTGGGAGCACGTCACCGGGAGCCGATCCCGCGTCCCGCAGCGCTCAGCCCCCGCCCGGCTGCGGCTGCCCCCTCGCACGCTGCGGCCAGGTGAGGCGAGGCGTCCGCTGCCTGCCGCGTCCCCGTCCCCGCCGCGGCAGCCCAGCCGCTCCCCGCGGCCGCGGTCTCCTGGAGTCTGTGTGACAGAATGGGACCCGGGGGGAAAGCCGCCACGTCAGCACCCAGCCCGTTTTGCACTGCGGCAGCTAATTAAAGCCTGGAAGGTAATTTATTGCTGAGGGAGAATGTGCGGGAGGTTTGGCTTAGTTGAAATGGCCCCCAAAGAGTTATGGAAAGCTAAAGTGGGTTTTCAGAAGCAAAAGTTAATTGCTCTTCACTTAGCATTTCAGTGTCACGTGGCTCTGAGTTACACACACGCTGAGTGGAAGCCTTTACCCAGACAGGGGGCCTGGGGGGAGGGTGCGGGGGCAGGGATTCCAGGTAGAGGGAGGCCCCCGGCTGGGGCTCAAGAGGACCACTCCCCTCCCCACCGGGGCCAAGGCTTCTCCTCTCAGGTCGGGGCGGGGCAAGTTGGTGGGCGGAGCCCAGCACTGAGCCTTGGAAGCCTGGGTGATGGGGTGGGCGTGGGTCCCCTTCTGCCCTGACAGCTCGGGGACTTGGCCTCCTTCCTTCCCCTCTCTGAGTCTCAGTCTGGTCCCCTCTGTTTAACCATCCTCAGGGGACATCTTCGCTTTTGGCTTTCGGTCATTTCTTTGATTCCTCAAGGCCCTGGCGCTCATCATGAAAGCCGTTCCTGCCGTGTGACCCATTTGTCCGAGGGGAAAACTGAGGGCTAGATGGTCCTAACAGAGGATAATGGAGGATGTGGGGGTGACTTGCCTTTTAGCTGAAAACAGAGATATTTGCCACCTAGAAATCAGAACTTCTGGTCTCCTGGACACACACTCATACACATATATATCTGGAAGAGAGGGTTGAAAAGCATTAATCAGGGTCACTTCAGTCAGAGGAGGTGAAAAGTCCTTCAATGAGAAAGGGGCCAGATAGCAATGGTACAAAGCTGCCTTGCAGAGAGAGTGTCTGTATCTCAAGGCTGCAGTGATTGAACTCCAGGGGTGACTGTAGATTAGATGCTAAATATTTTAAATGCGTTCTACTCTTCCTGCTGTAGGAGATGAGCTGAGAGCCTCCCTGGTGATTTTCTTAGCTCCATTTTGCAAGGGAGGATACTGGGACCCAGTGGGGAGGGAGGGGTCTCATACGTAGGTTTTCAGTCCAAGGTGGCTTACAAATAGCAATGAAATCTGAAGATACGATGGGGTCTTATTTCAGGTGGGTGTTGAATTCTCAAGTCAGTGGGCATGGTGAGCCCAGGCAAGTCCAGTTGATTCTGAAAATACCTACATGGTGGGACATCTCCTGGGAACTCAGAAGTGAGGAATTCTTTTGTTTTTCTTAGCATCCCTATTCTGCCATCCTTTTCCTGGGAGTAAGCAGAGGGTCTAGCTTGGGGTGGGGGAATGAAGAGGGTGATGGAGTGAATGGAGAAAGACCCCTCCTCTCCAGGATATTCCACTGAAGTTGTGTAGAGTAAGCATGTATTTCTCAAGGTTCATTCTGCTCTCTGACACCAGGACCTATAAAGCCAGGAAGGAGGGCCTTTGGCCAAAATGTCTGCAGATTATATGAGCTCAGTGAGTTTTTTTTTTGAATAGATGAGTGAACAATAATTCTTCAAAAATTTTTGCCTTGTGCTCTCACTCTGTCGTGGACAATGGCATTGTGTAGATACATCCTTTGTGAAAGCTGTTAAGTACCACAGTGCCTGTCTATTCTGAAGGAGATCAACCCTGGGATTTCTTTAGAAGGAATGATGGTAAAGCTGAAGCTCCAGTACTTTCGCCACCTCATGCGAAAAGTTGACTCATTGGAAAAGACTCTGATGCTGGGAGGGATTGGGGGCAGGAGGAGAAGGGGACGACTGAGGATGCGATGGCTGGATGGCATCACCGACTCAATGGACATGAGTCTCAGTGAACTCCGGGAGATGGTGATGGACAGGGAGGCCTGGCGTGCTGAGATTCATGGGGTCGCAAAGAGTCGGACACGACTGAGCGACAGAACTGAACTGAACTGAACTGAACCACAGTGCCTGTGTTTCAAGAACCATGTTGAAAATAATTAAGCTCCCTAGAGACAAGACATGACACCCAACAGGAAAGCTTTAGCACCTCACACGTATAATATTAGGTCTCAGGAAGAAATCATCACAGTGTTAATCTGAGAGCATTGGGAATGAGGTTGAATTCCCTTTGCATAAGCTATCCACTCTGTAATCTGCAGTGAATTCTGATATTATTGAGCTCTCTATTAAAGGTTTCCCTCTCTTTTATTCCAAAATGTTTCTGAGTCCAAGAGTGTTGTGTCAAACATCCCCACTTTCTTTGAAAATGAGCCGGACAGCTCAGAATGAGATCAGAATCCCAGGAACCTCAGCCAAAGATGGAACTCAGGTCACGTTCCCATCTGCAAACTCAGGGGATGTGGTTGTTTAGCCAAGGGCGGTACTCCCAACCTGGTACTGGCTTGAATAAATGAGCTGAAGTGGTCTTGGATTTGGCGGATCTGTTTTTAGACCAGAGACTGCATTTGGAAAGATATCAAGTGCTAAGGACACATAGGGCATCGTTCAGTTCACTTTCGTGCAGAATGATTGTAAACGGTAGAAGCATTTGCCAAAACACAGTTCTCATTCACTCTGCCTGGCTAGGGGATGGGAGAATTCTCTCTTGTTTTTAATCAAGTCCCAAAGCCAATGCTTCTGGGTGAAACTAGAAGCTGGTGTGAGCAGTGATTCCCTATCTCTCCTCCTCCATGGACGCACCTAGACACATTGGATTTACCAATAAGGGTTGTGGGGCGTAGATGCAGCAGCAGGATCCCTTTTGGTGGGATGGGCAGATGGTAGGGTTGGCATGCAGATGTCTCTGGAAGGAGTTTGGTTTCTGCCATGATGGAGCTGGAGAGCGGAGGACCTCATTTTCTTTTGCACACAAATCCTAATATTTGTTGGGATAGGATGAGCGTGGGAGTGAGAAGCATTATTTAGATGAAGGGGACAGAAAAGAGGGAAGAGAAGTGGAGCTTCTGATCCTTGGGCATGGTTAGGGGGAGGAAGCCTGTAGGGCAAGGAAAACACTACAAGTTAGCCCAGCTGAATCTTTCAGAAGGAGGGACTTCTTTTGTTTCAGTCTTAAAAAAATTTTTTTTATTGAAATATAGTTGATTTACAATGGTATGTTAGTTTCAGGTGTACAGCAAAGTGATTCAGTATATACATATATATATACTCTTTTTAGATTCTTTTCCATTGTAGGTTATTATAAGATACTGAGTAGCATTCCCTGTGCTATACAGTAGGTCCTTGTTGGAAATTTATTTTATATACAGTAGTGTGTATCTGTTAATCCCAAACTCCTAATGTATCCCTTCCCCTGCCCCCCTGGAAGAAGGAATTTTATTCTCCTTCAACACAAGAGATTCCAGTTCAAACATCCTAAATGACGTTTGACTCTTCTGTCCTAGAAGACTCCTGGGGAGAATGTTCTAGAACCCACATCTCCATAAACAATGTCCAGACTCAAAAGAACTTCAGTCTGCAGATGACTAACTAGAATCCCTTGACCAGGGAGCAGATCAGATAGTGGGGAACCCAGCTCGTGAGAGTGGTGCCTCTTAAACCTTTTCACACAGGTAAAAGCAGACTTCCCTGGTGGCTCAGATGGTAAAGCGTTTGTCTACAATGCAGGAGACCCAGGTTCGATCCCTGGGTTGGGAAAATCCCATGGAGAAAGAAATGGCAATCCACTCCAGTACTATTGCCTGGAAAATCCCATGGACAGAGGAGCCTGGTAGGCTACAGTCCATGGGGTCGCAAAGAGTCGGACATGACTGAGCGACCTCACTTCACTTCAAAGGCAGAGGAGGGTAGATGAGAGGCTGCAGGTATGTGATGGCCTAAAACATCTCAGAGCAAATGTCAAGTGTTTGAATTTCAGTGTTTAAAAAGTCATCCCCATTTTGTTTGTTCCATCACTATACACTTGTGTTTTAATATGAAAACACTGTTTTAGCTTGCCATTAAGAAAAACACAGAAGTACATGCATGTTTCTTAGCTGTTTTGATTAAGGGCAGCAACCCATCTGTGCTGAATCTCGTGTTTTGAACACTGAGCTAGAAGGGCGGGCGGCGGCCTGTTACTGTCGGTGGCCAGATCATTTTTGCTTTCTGAGAATCATTAAAAATAGTGACAGCTTTTCTCTAATTTTTGAGCTGAATCAGAGTGGTAACTAAGGAGAGGTGTCTTGAAAACTCTCTCTTCCTTGCTGTGAATACTGGGAAATGAACACTCAAGGTGCGCCAGAGCCGGGATGGGGGAATCCCCAGGCCTGCTGCTTGTGGGTTGGCCTCCTCTGCCCTGGAAACTGCCCCCGTGTGCACTGCAGGACCAATCGGGGTGACTCTGCCCCCCCCCAGCTCTGTAAACCCAAGGGCATGGACTCTCTGATATGAACAGCCCAGCATTACCCTGTTTGGCCTCCCTGTCCAGCCTGTATCAGCGGCAAATCCCATCTTGTAAGGAAAACAATGGTGCTGAACTTCCTTTGTGGCCAATCTCAGCCCTTGCCGGCCATATCTCCACGTTGTTTCTGAAGGTGTTTCCAAAAATACCCAAAATTGAGGAGTCTGAGCAAAACGCTGTTTGCATTTTTCCCCATGGAGATGCTCGTGGTTAAGGGCTTTGAACATTTCAGCCTTGAAGCGACCCTAAAGCAGCCACGGCTGCTCTGCCATTGCCTCAACCTGAAGGAGGGATACTGGGGAGCCAGCCCCTGCTCGGGTGGAGTCTGTCTTGCCTCTGCCAGGTCCCCGTTGCCCCACACTCCTTAAAGTCTGGTTCAAGGAGTTCACTTAATATATGTCTCCCTAGCTCTGGTGTTTACCCTGCTCTAGTTTAATCTCCCCATTCCCACTTCCCTAACCAGGGTAATGGAGCAAATAGGGCTCAGACGCCTGCTGCAGGGAAAGTCTTCTGTGAGCTGTTGCGGCAGGGGCTCTGCAGACCTCCAGTACTGGGCTCTCATTCTTGGGTGGATTTATCTCTGGAGAGTGGCCTCACCAATTCTGGGGCTTCCCTGGTGGCTCAGATAGTAAAGAATCCACCTGCAACACAGGAAGCTTGGGAAGATCCCCTAGAGAAGGGAATGGCTACCCACCCCAACATTTTTGCCTGGAGAATCCCATGGACAGAGGAGCCTGGTGGGCTATGGTCCCTGGGGTTGCAGAGTTGGATGTGACTGAGCGACCAACACACACAACTCTGAGAAAGATGGCACCAGCCCGTGACTGCTCCTCCATGAGAGGCTCTAAAGGCGAGCTCTGCAGCAGCCACTGATAGGAGTGAGGGAGGCAGAGAAGAAGAAGGAAGAGGCTCAGAGACAGATGCTTCCCCAGTGCCGGCCCCTCGGTACAGGGAAGGAGCTGGCAGTGGGTCTAGAAACACAGCACAGTTTTATCTCCAAACCCAGGGCTCCAGCACACAACTCTGACGGCTTCTTCCTTTTTTCCTCTTTCTCCTGTTCCCATCTTCCCCCTCCTTCTCTCCTCTCCCTGCCTTTTCTGTCCCCTTCCTCCCCTCTTCCTCCTTCTCCTCTCCTCCTGTCCACTCTCCTGGCCCCAAGAGAGAAAGAGCCCACAAATAACTGAGCTGTACTTTGGAAATGGATCTGATGAGCCCTATAGTAGGAGAAAATCATCATTATTTCCCAAGAGTTCGCATTCCCATAATATTTTTATTAGCAGCTTCTCTTCTAAATAAAGTTCAGTGGATTGATTTTGGTTGGGTTTTCTCATTTTAAATATTCCCTTAAATTATGACCTTGGCTCTAGTCCCGTCATCAGCATTGTTATTACTGTTATCAGCATCAGCAGCTCCTTTGTAATATTTATGTCGCACTTAGAGAGCTCTCAGAACACTTCAGGTATATTACTTCATTTGTCCTCATTGCATCCTTGTCAGGAAGGGAGGGGGCCCCATTAGAGCTCAACACTGAGCACAGACCTCCCCTCTCTGTGTGGACAACCTCCGTCTAGGGTGTGGCCAGGAGGAAGCCCTCTGCTCTGTCTTTTGTATACAGCTGTCCCAGTAATGATGGGGGATTGGTTTCAGGACCCCGTGGATACCCTGTGGAAACTCAAGTCCCTTGGGTAAAGCAGAGGAGCACAGCTGGCTTGCCGTATCCACCCGTGGATTCAACTGATCACAGAGACTGTGTTCCTCTACCTGGACCTGGAGCAGAGGAAGGCTGCCCCAGGACAGGTTACAGCCGCCTGAGAAGACCGGATCACTCGGAGGACTTGGCTCAGGACTTGGCTCATCACATTCCAAGAGTGATGCCATGGACCAGTGGAAAGACACTGGCGTGGGGACATGGAGATCTGAGTTTGAATCCTCGTTCTGCCATTGATTGATGAGTCTTGGTTGTTGGGCTAATCCCTTAACTTCCCGTCCTCATTTGTAAATGAAGGGGTATTGACATTTCCTTTCTGGATTATTTTGGGGATTCTGTAGGACGGCTTATAGAGATGTGCTTAGCACAATGGAGGGGACACAGGTGTACCAGAAATGTCGATTCCATTTTTTCATTTAATTTTCTCTCCTGGCAAAAGCTAAATTGTTCAGTATGATTTTGAGAATTAAAAGGGAAAACAGAGGGCAACATTTGGATAGGTTTATCATTTTAATCAAGGCCTTGTCTGAAGTCATGTATTTTCTTACCTACGTTGGGTAAAAGCTAGTTATCAGTAATTAGTGTATTTTGAGGCTTGTGTTAGGAAACAGCTGGACGGGAGGACAGCCAGCCTGGGGTTCGCCCCCCCTCCACCACTGACCAGATGGAAGCCCTTGAGCAAGTCACTTGGCTCGCCTGCGTCTCAGTACCCTGGTCTGTAAAATGAAGAGCTTGGAGTACAGGATCATGAAGTCACTGAGGAGCATCACAATTCTAGAATTCTGCAAGAAGTGATATTTAGGGAAGGAGCCAAATGACGGGTGTGAGCTTCTTTCCTTCCATCTCCTGGGGTTGTCTATGCTGTGGGAAACCCCACCAGTTGGCCCTGGGGTCATTGTCAAGGAACCTGGGTGATTTGTGGTAGGCACATAGCCCGGGAGGAAACAAGCAACCTGGGGAAGGCTGAGTAGCAAGGCCAGGCTCTAAGGAGGCTGTGGCCGCATCGGACTCAGCACCGACTTGCTGGTAAACCCCTGCCTTCCCCTGCCCTGACCATCCTCTCTTGTCTACTGGCCTAGTAGCCTGGGAGAGGAGAGGAGAGCTGGGCCGGGACTGATGGCAGTAAATGTCACTGTGCATAGAAGCCCAGATGTCCAGAGTCCTCAGGGCGCAGAAGGGCTGCTGAGGGCTGGATGGATGGTCCCGAGGTCGCTCTGTGGATCTCAATTCCAGGCTGGTGCCATCTCCTGAGAGTCCATTTGGCCATGGCTCTCAACAGAACCTCACTGAGGGGCTGCCCAACACCAGCGCCTCTTCTGCATCATCTGAAGAAACAGGAGCGAGTCTTAGAGGAGAAATGGGCAGGGCTTCCCTGCCCACAAACGCATCAGGAAGAGCACGAACATAAAGAAGGCTTTCCCTGGCATGATTCACCCCATACCTTATTAAAACAAAACAAAGCCTAGCTGCCTCTTCCACTTAGTTCAGTGATACTTAGATGGGCAGCTCACTATGCTGGGTGTTATGAGGGTCTTCAGTGAACAGAATTCTGTCTGTCCCCAGAGGCTCACAGTTTGGGGTGGGTGGCGAGGGAAGACAGATGCACGATTAACGAGGATAACAAGCAGCTGGTCAGAGTGCTTTTGTAAAGTCACCAAATATTGTGGAAAAGTAATTTCAACTGTGAGTATCAAGTCTTTTGTTGGGAAGTAGGTCTTATTGTGGATCTTAAGTGATTGGCCAGTTTACAGTAAGAACCCGGTAGAGGGTGGGGAAGGGCATTTAGGGTAGAAGGAATAGGGGAGGCAGGGTGATGGGACATGGAAAGCTGAAAGAGATTCTTTCATTCACTTTGTAGTCTGCTCTAGGGGACACACATACACAGGGAGAAGCTACAAAGCCAATGTCCCCATTCTAGGGTGCGAGAAGGGAAGTGCTCATTGGCATGTATGTTTCCATGGGGTCCATTCAGAATACATCATGCAAAAATGCTGGACTGGATGAAGCACAAGTTGGAATCAGGATTGCAGGGAGAAATATCAATAACCTCAGATACCCAGATGACACCACCCTTATGGCAGAAAGCAAAGAACTAAAGAGTCTCTTGATGAAAGTCAAAGAGGAGCGTGAAAAAGATGGCTTAAAACTCAACATTCAGAAAAAGAAGAGCAGGGCATCCGGTTCCATTGCTTCATGGCGAATAGATGGGGAAACAATGGAAACAGTGACAGACTTTATTTCCTTGGGCTCTAAAATTACCGCAGATGGTGACTGCAGCTGTGAAATTAAAAGACACTTGCTCCTTGGAAGAAAAGCTATGACCAACCTAGACAGCATATTAAAAAGCAGAGACATTACTGACAAAGATCCATCTAGTCAAAGCTATGGTTTTTGCCAGTAGTCATGTATGGATATGAAAGTTGCACCATAAAGAAAGCTGAGTGCCAAAGAATTGTTGCTTTTGAACTGTGGTGTTGGAGAAGACTCTTGAGAGTCCCTTGGACAGCAAGGAGATCAAACCAGTGAATCCTGAAGATAATCAGTCCTGAATATTCATTGGAAAGACTGATGCTGAAGCTGAAACTCCAATACTTTGGCCACCTGATGCAAAGAACTGACTCACTGGAAAAGACCCTGATGCTGGGAAAGACTGAGGGCAGGAAGAGAAGGGGACAACAGAGAATGAGATGGTTGGATGGCATCACTGACCTGATGGATGTGAGTTTGAGCAAATTCTTGGAGTTGGTGATGGATAGGGAAGCCTGGCGTGCTGCAGTCCATGGAGTTACCAAGAGTCGAACACAACTGAGTGACTGAACTGTTGCTGCTGCTGCTAAGTTGCTGCAGTCGTGTCTGACTCTGTGCGACCCCATAGACGGCAGCCCACCAGGCTCCCCCATCCCTGGGATTCTCTAGGCAAGAATACTGGAGTGGGTTGCCATTTCCTTCTCCAATGCATGAAAGTGAAAAGTCAAAGTGAAGTCGCTCAGTCGTGTCCAACCTCCTAGCGACCCCATGGACTGCAACCTACCAGGCTCCTTCATCCATGGGATTTTCCAGGCAAGAGTACTGGAGTGGGGTGCCATCATCGCCTTCTCCAAAGTGACTGAACTAGTGCCTCACAATTTTTTCTTTTTAGCTTTTATTTTGCTTAAATTGTTATTTGTGGCTGCACTGGGTCTGTGTGGCTGCCCAAGGGCTTTCTCTAATCGTGGCGAGGGGGCTACCCTCTAGCTGAGCTATGCAGGCTTTTCATTGGCTTCTCTTGGTGCAGAGCGTGGGCTCTAGCACACGGGCTTCAGTAGTCACGGTGCACAGGCTTAGTTGCTCTGTGGCATGTGGGGTCTTCCTGGATCAGGGATCAAAACCGTGTCCCCTGCATTCAGACTGTGTGTTAGTTGCTGAGTTGTGTTCAACTCTCTTCGACCCCATGGACTAGAGCCCACCAGGCTCCTATGTCCATGGAATTCTCTAGGCCAGAATACTGGAGCGGGTAGCCATTCCCTTCTCTGGAGATCTTCCCAACCCAGAGATCAAACCTGGGTCTCCAGCATTGCAAGGAGGACTCGTAACCACTGGACCACCAAGGAAGCCCAGAATTTTCTGTTCTTAATTCAGATTGTTTCTGACTTTATCTGGATCAGAAGCACACAGATTCCTGAATGCACCTTTAAGTTGGATAGGGAAAAAAAAAAACAAACCTAGAATAAAAAACAAGCTCTCAACTGAAGTATGAATGGAAACTTTAAATGTAAACATCCCCCTTTAATCGATTTTGAATACTTTTCCTCCTCTGTGTTAATATACTTTGAAGTAGAGCTGGAAGGAAGTAGCTGTTTCTGAGCTACCAATGACTGTACCCATGCCAGACATTACTAATCAAACCTGGCATGCCTTCTCCCTGAGCGAGACTTCTCTTAAGAGCGCCCTGGTGTTCCAGGCAGCCCCTGCCGATCAGCTGTTTGTGCTGCACCAGATGAATCTGATTTGCCGTTTTCTGTTTTAAAGTATTAAAGCTTTACTTCTATCTTAAATACTGAGTGCATTTTTATGGAATCCAAGACTGTCTGAAAGCAGGGAGAAATTTTTATAACATCTAATGTAGTGAAAATCCCAAAATATAAATGGGAGTTGCTGATGGAGCTATGAGATCAAGACAAAAATATCCTCTGTCCTCCCAATCTCCCTGTGATTTAATGGTGTAAATATTACATTCGAAGAGACAGAGAATAGGTGAGAAAGTATAATACAATATACATAGAAAAATAACCCTTGACTGAGATCAATGGTTCTCAACCTTGTACATCTGAATCACTCATTTATAATGCAGATTCCTGGGTCTCATTTCAGATTATATTGGAATTTCTGGTCTCCGAGTCTGGAAATCAGCATGTCTCCCAAACACCTTAAATAACTCTCCTGCAGTACACCTGAGACCAGCCTACAAAGTTGGGGAGCTTGAGACTTGAATGATAGGAATTTTTTCCCCTTTCTATGTCATTAGATGGTTGGCAAATAAATATCATATTTATCTTCTATGGCTGAGCTACCTTAAATACCATGACATTCCAGGTACTGAAAAACAGCATTCATTTGGAAAATGAAAATGAAGTCTCAATTTCCAAAGGGATCGGTCATTTGGATGAGCATGGGTCATACTTTATGGAGATCAATTTGCAAGATATGTCTGAATTGCATTCATATTATCATTTGAACCTGGTTTTAAGAGAAGTGGGAAGAGAAGGAAGTAGTTTTGTTGACCAGTAAGACAGATCATCTTGAAATTTCTAGTTAAGGGATCAGTGTTTGATTCTACATGACTTTCTGAACATTAGCATCAAAATTGTAAATATCATATACTGTCCATCTATTCTGTACTGGACACTTTACTAAGACAATATATACATTGTTGAATGTAGTCCTTAAAACAATCCTATGAACAGGTTATTATTGTCCCCCCAAATGAATACGAGGCTCAGAAATTTTAAATAACTTGCCTTGAGTAATGCAGGATATGAATGTGAGTCTTGAACCTAAGGCTATCTAACTCCAAGTCTTTTATTCTTATTTCCAATACTCCACCTGCAATTTCCAAGAAATATCCTATTCTGTCAGATACCGAGACCAAGAGCCATGATTAAGCACAAACCTCAGGTCGGAGCTGAGAAGGGTCCTTCTTACTAAACATGCTAATAGTGTCTCAGGAACACTGGTTTTCTTCTTTTTTTGATCAGAAGTCATCGAGTTTAGTAGTGGGTTTTTGACCTGGCTCCCTTAGTATGAATAAAGGTTGTTTAACTGAATTAGGATTGTTCTTAGGCCCCAAATTCATATTTATGAAAAGTGAAAAGATTTTCTTTACCATGGTTATTTTAAAAAATAGAAGAGCCACCAGTGGGTGCTGCCCCTGTTGGGTGCATTCTGAAAGGGGCACATGGAGAGGACATACCCAGTGCCCAGTATATGGAGCCATCGTCCAGAGTATGAATCATTGGCCAAGAGATTTGCTTTCCAGGTGGCTCTGTTACTGTGAGGAGGCCATGTTGCCTCTGGTGCTCAGTTTCCCTACAAATCTATTGGGCAAAAGTCTATAAAGCTCTCTTCTTGCACTAACTGATTCTGGACAAAGTGTCAGCCGTGTAGTTGACAAAGAGACAGGTGTGTGACTGTCTTCGCTAGGCCAGGATGGGCAGAGGGCAGACTACGCTGGGGACCAGTCTCTGGAGTCTTCTATCCCTCTGACCTCTTTGGCCTGCTCCTTCCTGGGCCTGAAGTTGCCAGACTCCTTTCTCTTCCCAAGACCATCTGTCACCCTCCATGTTTCCCGTTGGGGTGAATTTAAACCCCAAGTCTTCAAGTAAAAACTAAGTAGCCCTCTTTGTGCATAATTTCTTCTTCCTGGAAATACTGATCACCCATTCACCTCCTGCCCTTCCAATGGGCTTAGAACCACCTTGACTGCTTGGGTGACAGCGTGCCTTTATAATTCACAGGAATTTGAAGCTGATGGGACCTTACTTCTAGTCCAACTCTTTTATTTCCCAAATGAGATCAAGGACCCTGAGAAAGAAAATGATTCCACTCAGGGACAACCAGTCAGGTAGTGAAGGGCTTGACACCACGTTTTCAAATTTATTCTCATGAGTGTCAGAATCAAACTGATCCCACAGAGCTTGTGTGAAGGTATGGAAATAATACATCCAAAGCACCTGAGCATATGGGACTTCCCTGGTGGCCCAGTGGTTGAGAATCTGCCTTGCAATGCAGAGGACATGGGTTTGATCCCTGGTTGATCCCTGGTTTGATCCCTCATGGACAGGAGCAACTAAGCCCACACGGTGCACAACTGGAGAGTCCAGGCGCTGCACTGCAAGATCCCACATGGCACAACGGAGATCCTGAGTGCCACAACGAAGACCCAATGCAGCCAAGTAAATAAATACATGAAACAACAACAACAAAGCACCTGAGCATGGTTCTTGGCATAGAGAGCTGCCTGAGACAGGTGGTTCCCTCCCTTCCTGGAGCTCGGATCTCCTACTCCCCTTCATTCTCGCATTCACATAGATGACCTGTGTGTTAGACTCTGTTATTCCTTTTCTTCCTCCAGCACGCCAGGGCGTGCAGAAGTAAGCTGAGCTGCTCCCATTTAATCGCTGCACTAATGGTGAAATCTGACTTGGCCCGAGTTATGTACTCAAAGAATGTTTGGGATCGCTGCCCGCCAGAACCTGTCCCTCCTGACTCCTAATCCAGTGCTCTTTCCATGATGCCGTGCTGATGGATGCGAGGGTGGGGACGAGCTGCTTTGAAAGGCTATGAATACCAGCCTGATGACAGATGCATAAGAACACGAGATCTCAGGAGATCTGAAGTCTGCCAGGGTCATTTTATTATCAAGCATTTATCAAGGCTTACCATGTGCCAGGGGCTCTGTGTACTGCTGAGATGAATATAAAAATGAATAGGATACAGGGCCCTGCCCTCAAGGAGCATTTAATTTGATCACAGAGACAGACTTAGACATAAATAATTCAAATATAAGGCAGCTGGTAATCCATGAGTACTATATGCTATGCTTCCCTGGTGGCTCAGCGGTAAAGAATCCACTGGCCAAACGCAGGAGGCGCAGGTTCTATCCCTGGGTTGGGAAGATCCCCTGATGACAGAAATGGTAACCCACTCCAGTATTCCTGACTGGAGAATCCCATGGACAGAGGAGTCTGGCGGGCTACAGTCCATGGGGTCACAAAGAGTTAGACATGACTTAGTGACTGAACTGCAACAGCAACAAATTGTATTATATATGTGCTGAAAAGAAGCACAGGGCTGGGGGGCTCACTAGTTGACATGGTGGGAGGGGCTGGGCTAGGACTCGACAGCCCCCAAATGCCTCCATCCAGCTGAGTGCCCAGGACCCATGGGTGGAGAGACCACAGGGCTACGCCGTGTGTCTTAAGGCAAGTGCATCAGGGTTGCCTGAGACTCTAGCCTCTGAGCTCCTTGGCCCAGACTGCCGAGTGACCTTAGCTGGTCACTGTCTTGCCTAAGCGTGACTTCTTGAGCAGTTTTGCAAAATGGGAGAACATTCCTTTTTTTTTTTTTTGGCTCCGAGCTCGATGGGGATGAGATTGGTCAATTGGTTTAAACCTCTGCTTTTGAAAGGGACAGCCCTGAACCATGCAGACAGGTAAGTATTTGCAGGCCACACAGAGAACGAGAAAATGCCATTTTTTTTCTCTCTTCTCTCCTTTCAGTGGGGGGAGGGGAATGAGGTTTGGGGCTAAGGGTAGGGGAGGGCTGGTGGGAGGCAACTTGTAGGTCAGTGCTTGGCAAGAGGGGCCGGGTCACCCAGGGGGAGCATGGCCTTGCTTTCCACTGGCAGGTTCCCAGAAAAGCTCCCCACCTGTCCTGGGTGCCCCCTCCCCCCAGCGCCGCTGTCCCTGTGTGCATGGAGCGGGGAGGCGATGATGAATTTCCCCCAAACGGCATTACAGACAGTCATAAATAATGCTTTGCTCTTTGGTGACGGCACTTTCCATTAGAGCTGCCTGCGCTGGGCTGTTGCTACCCCCAGTCTTCTGCCGCGGACTTGCAGTAAAATTTATCAGCGAGCTTTCTGCACCTAATAAATCATCCCCCTCCGGGAGCCATCTGGCAGATAAGGCCAGAACCCACATGCTCTGCGGAGGCGGAGTCGGAGAGAGAGCCGCCCTCGCTGGGGCCCCAGGCCCGGTGGAGGGGGGACTGTCTCCCCCTGCAAGCCCAGACCTGTCACACTCTCCCTGGCTTTTCTCATCAGCCTCAGATTGGTGGCCCTGGATAGGGTGGCTGTTCTGACTCACAGAACTGTCCCCAGCCTAGGAACAGTGCCGAACATCAGGGACTCTGTACCCAGCCCCCACCCCAGGTGTGCAGAAGGCCCTGGGGTCTGACCCCAGATAAGAGCAGGGGTGCACCAGGACTGAGCAGGTTCCTGTGCTGGACGCAACTGTAACTTAATTGAATCATCCTTCACGTCTTCTAGCCATTTGGATGTTGGCCAACATGGCAATAATCTCATGATAAGAAATTTCCTGCTTGGACAAAAGACACCTAGAAGCATCTCCTCCTAACTCAGGGTAAATGTCCCATGGATATCCCTACTTTCTCTGAGCAAAACTGCTGTGATATGAGTGTTCACTTTCAAACATGGATTCCTTCCATGAATATACCTTAAGGGGGTTTCTCAAGCCAGTTGAGTCGCAGATTAAAGATGGCTGTTCTTTCCTTCATGCACTTGGAGAGAGTGTTTTACAGCCTCTCACACAGCGTGATGGCAGCTCCTTCTCTCACAGGGACACAGGATGCAATTCTCTGGGGGCTTGCTGCATTTGGTGGGTGCCTGGCACATGTGCATTGGGTGTACAGGATGGAATGTGGCAGCAGGTGAAGCCCCCGACATAGCTACCAATAGGAAGCAGATGATGAACAGAAAATGATACACAGCAGTGGGCCCCTCATCCTCAGGGCCCAACAGAGGGGACTCTGCTCCTTGAAGCAAAGGGAAAGTGTTAGTTGCTCAGTCCTGTCCAACTCTTTTGCGACCCCATGGACTGTAGCCTGCCAGACTCCTCTGTCCCTGGATTCTCCAGTCAAGAATATTGGAGTGGGGTGCCATTCCTTTCTCCAGGAGATCTTCCTGACCTGGGGATCGAACTTGGGTCTCCCACACTGCAGGCAGATGCTTTACTGACTGAGCCACTTTTTAGGGTCAACCAGACCATCTGTAGGAGAAGACTCTTGAGAGTCTCTTGTACTGCAAGGAGATCCAACCAGCCCATCCTAAAGGAAATCTGTCCTGAATATTCACTGGAAGGACTGATGCTGAAGCTGAAACGCCAATCCTTTGACCACCTCATATGAAGGACTGACTCATTTGAAAAGATCTTGATGCTAAGAAAGATTGAACGTGGGAGGAGAAGGGGGTGACAGAGGATGAGATGGTTGGATGGCATCACTGACTCAATGGACGTGAGTTTGAATAAGCTCCAGGAATTGGTGATGGACAGGGATGCCTAGCTTGCTGCAGTCCACGGGGTCGCAAAGAGTTGGACACGACTGAGAGACTGAACGTAACTGAACTGAACTGAGACCATCTGGGAACAAAATCCTGTCCTGGGCCTGACATAACCTGTGTCCTGTGCCAGCTTGATCAAGGGACGCTCTGAGCCTCAGTGTTCTCATTCATAAATTAAGAGGAAAAGATAAGGTAATTTGGGGAGTTAATTTTTAATATTGTCACTACTAGAATATTTTCCACATTTTCCTTTGCTGATGCCTGATTTTCTGAAAGGCAAGAAACTGAATGGTAAAATTGGTCAGAACTCCTCTCTCTTCTTGCCCTACTTGACTGCTTCCCAAACAAGATAAAATAAAATGTTGTTTAATGTCTGTAGTGGAGGTCCCAGGCAGGTAGAGTCCAACCCCCCTGGATTCTTCCTGTGAGCTCCTTTTGCCCAAAGACACCTACAGGCTGCCTCTCACTGCTATATGGACACGCCCTGGGAAAACATTAAATGGAGTGTCCTAAAGATGCTTAGCTTAGCTATGCATTTAATTTGGTGGTAATTGAAATTTGCCAACAAAGATTTGCATGTAATCTGTGATTTCATTTTTCAATCAAAATTGTTTCCTTTCAGTGGAGGGGAAGCACTTGGCTCTTTTCCCCCTCAGAGCACTTTGCAAACACTAACCTGCACTTCTTTGGGGGGCTGGAGTGAGCAGAGGGGGTGTGGCAGGGAGGGGAAAGCCCAGGCCATGAGGGGAGGGCAGGCCTGGGAACAGGACCCTGCAGGAGAGGTGAGGCTGGGGGCTGGCTGCTGGGAGGCCAGCGGAGGGCTCGCTTCCTGCATTCCCAGTTGGCATGGCCAAGAAACTCCAGCCCCAGGCTTCCGGCAGTTTCTAGATGGCAGGTGAGGGCTGGAGGTTAGAAAGTTTAGGTAGAGGTAGGAAGAGCCCGGGCTTCCCTGGTAGCTCAGCTGATAAAAAATCCACCTACAATGCAGGAGACCCCTGTTTGATTCCTGGGGGTCGGGAAGATCCCCTGGAGAAGGGATAGGCTACCCACTCCAGTATTCTTGGGCTTCCCTGGTGGCTCAGACAGTAAAGAATCCTCTTGCAATGTGGGAGACCTGGATTGGGAAGATCCCCTGGAGAAGGGCATGGCAACCCACTTCAGTATTCTTGCTGGGAGAATCCCACGGACAGAAGAGCCTGGCGGGCTACAGTCCATGGGGTCACAAAGAGCTGGACATGCCTGAGCAACTAACACAACAGCAGGAAGAGCCAGCCTGTTCTTCAAGGCCAGGAGCTGGGAATAAGACTGAAGGCCCAGGTACTGGGGAGCTGGGTGTTGAAGATTTTCCCCTCTGGATGACTGTGGCCTTTGATAAAAGCTAGAGGCAATACAACTTGCTGGAGAAAATAACTGATTGGAATGACCATTTATAGGAGACACAGACAGGAAGCAGAGGCCCCTGGAGACCCTACCCCCCACCCTCTGCCCCCGCCCCCCGCCAAAGGGGCTATGGAGCCTGTAGGCGGTGGTTTGGAATGAACGGTTCCCAGGTATGAACTTTTCCTTTGCTGGCTCTGTGGCTTTGGCTCCTACTTAATTCCCTTGAGTTCCTATTTCCTCAACATCCCAGTGGGCAGAAGATGAATACGAATACCTACCTGAGTGGGGCTTAGGGGAGACAGGCCATTGGTATGTGAGGGTCATCCGAGGGTAGGGGCTCCATCTTCATATACACCGCGCCTGGCACATAGAAGAATGAAATCTGTTAAAATAGAGTACAATCTGTTAAAATGGAAAATCGGTCAAATGAGATGGTGTGCACATTTTGTAAATCCCAGTGACCTGTTTTCGTTACCCTTTAGTCAGTTCAGTTGCTCAGTCATGCCCAACTCTTTGCAACCCCATGGACTGCAGCATGCTGGGCTTCCCTGACCATCACCGACTCCTGGAGCTTACCTACACTCATGTCCATTGAGTTGGTGATGTCATCCAACCATCTCATCCTCTGTCGTCCCCTTCTCCTCATGCCTTCAATCTTTCCCAGCATCAGGGTCTTTTCCAATGAGCCAGTTCTTCACAAATTCAAAGTTTTGGAGTTTCAGCTTCAGCATCAGTCCTCCAAAGAATATTCAGGACTGACTTCCTTTAGGATTGACTGGTTGGATCTCCTTGCAGTCCAAGGGACTCTCAAGAGTCTTCTCTAACACCACAGTTCAAAAGCATCAATTCTTTAGTACTCAGCTTTCTTTATACTCCAACTCTCACATCCATACATGACTACCGGAAAAACCATAGCTTTGACTAGACAGAACTTTGTTGGCAAAATTGTCCAGGTTGCCTATAGCTTTTCTTCCAAGCAGCAAGCATCTTTTAATTTCATGGCTCCATTTGCAGTGATTTTGGAGCCCCCCAAAATAGTCTGGCACTGTTTCCATTGTTTCCCCATCTATTGGCCATGAAATGATGGTATTGGATGCCATGATCTTAGTTTTCTGAATGTTGAGTTTTAAGCCAAATTTTTCACTCTCCTCTTTCACTTTCATCAAGAGGCTCTTTAGTTCTTTTTCACTTTCTGCCATAAGGGTAGTGTCATCTGTGTATCTGAGGTTATTGATATTTCTCCTGGCAATCTTGATTCCAGCTTGTGCTTCTTCCAGCCCAGCGTTTCTCATGATGTACTCTGCATATAAGTTAAATAAACAGGGTGACAATATACAGCCTTGGCATACTTCTTTCCCAATTTGGAACCAGTCTGTTGTTCCATGTCCAATTCTAACTGTTGCTTCTTGACCTGCATACAGATTTCTCAGGAAGCAGGTCATGTGGTCTGGTACTCCCATCTCTTTCAGAATTTTCCAGTTTGTTGTGATCCACACAGTCAAAGGCTTTGACGTAGTCAATAAAGCAGAAGTAGATGTTTTTCTGGAACTCTCTTTTCGATGATCCAGCAGATGTTGGCAATTTGATCTCTGGTTCCTCTGCCTTTTCTAAATCCGGCTTGAGCATCTGGAAGTTCACAGTTCATGTACTGTTGAAGCCTGGCTTGGAGAATTTTGAACATTACTTTCCTAGCATGTGAGATGAGTGCAGTTATGCGGTAGTTTGAGCATTCTTTGGCATTGCCTTTCTTTGGGATTAGAATGAAAACTGAGCTTTTCCAGTCCTGTGGCCACTGCTGAGTTTTCCAAATTTGCTGGCATATTGAGTATAGCACTTTCACAGCATCACCTTTTAGGATTTGAAATAGCTCAACTGGAATTCCATCACCTCCAGCTTTGTTCATAGTGATGCTTCCTAAGGCCCACTTGACTTCAAATTCCAGGGTATCTGGCTCTAGGTGAGTGATCATACCATTGTGGTTATCTCCACCATGAAGATCTTTTTTTTGTATAGTTCTGTGTATTCTTGCCACCTCTTCTTAATATCTTCTGCTTCTGTTAGGTCCATATCATTTCTGTCCTTTATTGTGCCCATCTTTGCAAGAAATGTTCCCTTGATATCTCTGATTTTCCTATGACCTTGCTATTTGTGAAAATGGGATTAAGTATTTGACTCCAGGCTGGGCCCTGGGTGGGAAATGCCCAGGTACGAGTGTTCTGCACAGGATGCTTCTCTGGGAGCCTGGCGATCCAATGGCAACTGGCTGCTGGAGACCCAGGTCTTGCAAGGTCCCCAGCTGAATGCTGCTTTCCAGGTCCAGGGCCATTCCCTGGTGCCAGAATCACCAGTCTGCCTCAGGTTGGCAATTTTGAGATGGTGGGACATGTCTTGAGAGGGTTTGCCACCAGAAGAGCTGGACCAGTGCTCAGGGAAAGAAAGAGACAGTTTGGTTCCTGGAGCCCAGCTTGAGATGGGATTAAGACCCATTTTAAGAATTAGCAGTCATTTGGTCTGCAGCAGGGCACACTGCTTTGGGCAGAGTTTTTCTGTCAGTGCAAGTCTTTTTTTTTTTTTAAGTCTGGTTTCTTTCAAGTAGAGATAATCCTTTCTACCTGGCCAGACAGCTGAACTGCTTTCATTTTTTTTCAGATTCAGTAATAAATCTGCCAACTCTGCAGGGCGCGAGCCAAGGGCTCTCGCTAGCTGCATCGACACAGAGGTCTCATAAAAATGGTGTAAAATGAAAGAGAAAAATGCGTATTTCGCACTTTGTCTGCTTTGGGTTATGGCGAATCTGAACCCATCCCCATTCCAAACAGTCGACCTTCCCACAGAGTTCAAGTACCTTCTGCTGGTCTGGAAAAACCATATCTCTGTCTCTCTCCTGCACTCCTCCTTCCTTTTTCCTCCAAACACAAACTTTTTGCCTGAGAGGTAGCAGTGCTGTTTGTGGGTACACTGCGCTGGTCCAGGGCTTTCCAGGAGGGAGGGGGCGTAAACGACCCCAGCGCACGTGGGCTGGCGGGTGACGCACACAAGGGCTGTGCCATCCACTTCCTCTGCCTCTGGATCGCCTACTCTGCCCAGATGCTAATTTATGTAGAATGTATCTATTTGGTTTTCCTACTGTTGAAAGCTGCCTGTGTCCACTACAGGTCATTTTCTGTCCAAATCGCTAACATTAACTTGGTTACCACTCAATAGAAATGGCCAGCCTTTCCAACATTCCCTGCCTCTCTAGTCTTCTGTACAAATCTGCATGCTAGTCAGAACCCTTGTTTATGCGCCCAAACATGCCGCGTTCATTCCCACCTTCTTCTCTTTACCCCACACAATTGTCCTACATCCATTCTGCTGCTTTCTCTATTCTGCCCAGCTCAGTCCTGTCTGCCTTCAAAGTCCACTTCTTCCTGGAAGCCTTCCTGGATCACCCTGGCCTATAATGCTCAGTCTTCACTTGGTGCTGCTGCTGCTGCTAAGTTGCTTCAGTCATGTCTGACTCTGTGCGACCCCATAGATGGCAGCCCACCAGGCTCCCCCGTCCCTGGGATTCTCCAGGCAAGAACACTGGAGTGGATTTCCATTTCCTTCTCCAATGCATGAAAGTGAAAAGTCAAAGTGAAGTCGCTCAGTCGTGTCCGATTCTTTATGACCCTATGGACTGCAGCCTACCAGGCTCCTCCGTCCATGGGATTTTCCAGGCAAGAGTGCTGGAGTGGGTTGCCATTGCCTTCTCCGCTTCACTTGGTGGTCAGCACCAAAAGCTCTGATTGCTCTCTCCCTTGGTTATCAATCATACTGCTTTTTAAACATTTTTTTAAAAAAACTATTGTCATTTTCTTACATAATCATTTCTGATTTTATATTTCTTATTCCCCTATTTCCTGATTAGCTGATAATATCTTACCTATAATTCTATCTTTTCCAGAGTCAAAAACATAGTAGGTGCTTAGTCCAAAAAAAAAAAGAAAAGGAATGAATCAAAGGTCCCGGGTGGGGTGTGGGTGTGGCTCTGGTATGATTGCTCTTTTTTTTTTTTTAATTGAATCTTGGTTGATTTACAGTGTTGTGTTAATTTCTGCTGTGCAGCAAAGTGATTCAGTTATACATACATATACATATATATTCTTTTTCGTATTCTTTTCTATTCAAGTTTATCGCAGGATATTGAATATAGTTCCCTGTGCTCTACAGTAGGACCTTGTCATTTATCCATCCAGAGAAGCAGCCTGCCAGTGCAGGAGACGTAAGAGACTCGGATTCAATCCCAGGGTCTTGAAAATCCCCTGGAGGAGGGCATGGCAACCCATTCCAGTATTCTTGCTTGGAGAATCCCAAGGACAGAGGAGCCTGGCGGACTACGGCCCATAGGGTCGGACACGACTGAAGTGACTCGGCACGCACATGTAATAGCTTACTAGCTTTCTCGTTCTTGGTTAGATTAGTAAGCAAGACCATTCACACCTCCAAGGGAAGGGAGAGTCTTGACTTGAAGGAGTGCTGCCCAAGATGTTTCCTTTGTTTGGACGATGCTGGAAATCAGGTAACTGTGTCAAGAGCAGCCCCAGGGCTCCCTGTATTGACTCAGGATCTGCCGTCTATGATCACACAGACTGTTGAGATTTTTATGGTAGTGAGAAAAACTAGTGCTTCTGACTGTGTTCCCGCCCTCTGTATCTTCCCCCTCTCCTTTGCATCCCTGTATGCACCCCACATGTAGTCTGTATTTAATTTAGAAAAGAGAGTTGCTTTGAGTTTAACTCCCTTTTCTTCGGCTCACACAGAGCACTGCCCAGCCTGCCATCTTGCCTCTGCTCTGTGCCCCCCACCTCAAGGCCTCTTTACGAATTTGTCTGATTTGTGGTCGTGGTTTGCAGCTCTCACTGATTTCTTTGCCGTTGTTGTTACTGCTGCTGCTACTGTTTCCTTGCAGCCTCAATTTTGAGCTGAGCGTTTGAGTAGTAAATATGGTTTACACCAACTCTGTTGGAAATAATGGCATTTATGTGCTGAAGTTATTTCCAAAACCTATGATATGTGTATACAAATAGATCCACGGCAGGGCCCCTAGACCGGGGAGAACAGATTCCATAAAACCTTTGCGATGGAGTATAAACAGGTGTCTGAGACTAGGGCTAGGCCAGGCGGTTCAGAACAAAACTATCTTCCACCCCCGCTGTTGGCTCTGAGCAGAATCTGAACCATAAATACTTTGCTCTGCGCTGGGGAATGCAGGAGATATTTTTGTGATCATATTTATCGGCAAAATATTCACTTACATTCCTTCATGCGTCTCACATTAAACTTCACACTTTTTTCTTCACCCACCCTCAATGGTTTTAAACCTTAATTGCCCTGGATTCTGGAATGGAAAAAAAAAAATGTGCTAAGAAGCTATGAGCTCGGCCTATACAATTGGTGGCCCTCTCTTCCAAACGGCTGCTGGCTTGGGGGATCGTATCGGGTGATGCCTTCTGATCCATGACCCCAAGCTCCATCTTGGGGTCAGTCATAGTAATCCTGGCACAGAACAGGAACTAAGAGAGAGTTGGGAACATTGGAAGGGGTCAGTCAGGTTGCTCTTAACAGATGTGGCTCTGGCCTCTGAACTGGGGGGGAGTGTGAGTTTCTCTTGACTGTGCCCTCAGCTCTGGAGCCCGGAAGGCACCAGATCCCACATTGGACATTGGGCCAGAAGTGGAGGCTGCCCCACTGATGACCCCAGGTGATCACCCGGAGGTCCGGAGCCCTGGTCCAGGGGCCTGGGCTCTTTGAGCTGAAGGCACAGGGAAAGATGCTCCGATTGTTCTCCAACTTGTAAATGCCAAGCAGAAATCTTGTTGCAGTTCCTAAATGCCACATTTCCGCGTGTTTATTGTTTCCCCCCCTAACGGGGAAAGATGGTGAATGAACTAATAATTCAGGAGCCGAGAACATGTTTATTTGATTTTTAGAGCTTTAGCAAATACAGTGTGTACAAAACCCGGTGCCAGCAGCATGCATAATTCCTCCAGGAACCGGGCTGATAGAAACACAGAGCTTGCGTGCTGCAAAACGGTAACCAATATTTACACATCTGAGTGACTAATCCTCTCCTCTGAGCAGGAGAACAATAGACAGTAATAGTCAGGTACATTAATGCCGAGCGCGCCTGTCTGGTGACTTGGATATTTGACACATAAACAAAGTAGGGGGGTGGGGGGGAGAAGGGGAGGCTTTTTATCTACCTGTGTAACCCTGCACCAAACAGCGGATGACAGACGCGCTCAGAAAATGCTGACCTGGTGTGGTTCCAGGCCCTCCCGCTCAGGACTGGCACGTGATTTGCGGCGCTGCGGGAGTTCTGTCGCTGACCTCATTAGCGGTGCGTTTCCTGGCTTGTTAGCATCATATTTGTATAATTTACAGCACCTTCGTTTTTATGGAATGTGTTTCTTGTAGAGTGTAATGGCAGCAATATATTTAACCTATCGTCTTTAGGAAGGCTTTTGCTGGAGGCGGCCTGCAGATAGAAAGGGGACATTTTCTCCTCTCCTGCCTGGGCCATTTCTTCTCTTTTTTAAAAACCTTTTATTTGGTACTGGGGTACAGCCGATTAACAGGCGGTGGTGTGATAGTTTCAGGTGAAGAGTGAAGGGTCTCAGCCATACATATCTATGTATCCATTCTCCCCCAGACTCCCCTCCCATCCAGGCTGCCACATAGCATTGAGCAGAGTTCCCTGTGCTACACAGTAGGTCCTTGTTGGTTATCCATTTTAAATATAGCGGTGTGTACATGTCCATCCCAAATTCCTAAACTATCCCTTCCAGCCCCCTCACCTTACATTTCCCCCGGCAACCATAAGTACGTTCTCTAAATCTGGGAGTCCACTTCTGTTTTGTAAGTAAGTTCATTTGAGACCTGGGTCGGATCCCTGGGTTGGAAAGATCCCTTGGAGAAGGGAAAGGCTACCCACTCCAGTATTCTGGCCTGGAGAATTCCACGGACTATATCGTCCATGGGGTCGCAAAGAGTCGGACACGACTGAGCGACTTTCGCTTTCACTTTCATCTGTATCATGTCTTTTTTGATTCCACATATGAAGGCGTGTCTGGTGATATTTCCCCTTCTGTGTCTAACTTGCTTCACTCAGTATGACAGTCTTTAGGTCCATCCGTGTTACTGCAAATCCGCTGGGCCGTTTCTTAAATTTTTATTTTGGCTCTCTTGCCTGCCACATGTGTGTGTGCATTTCTGTACATATACATATATGTGTGCAAATGCCTGGAAGACATTAAAGGAGCCTGGAGGTGTGGTTCTCTCCTGAAGGATTCTCTTTGCTCCCTGGCTGTCTTCAAGGAGTGGGTGGTCCTTGAAGGAAGGCCTTGATACCTTGCTGTGAGAAGATGAACTTGTAAAATGGAATCGGGGTCCTGGAAAGATTAGCTCTTGGAGGATGATTTTAGGACGGGGGGCAAGGGTGATGTAAAGCTGCTAAATTAGGCAGTATCTGAAGGGGAGTTTTCAAGTTGTCATGATCTCCTACAGGCTTTTGTGTGAAACAACAGGATGGAAAAATGGAAAGTATTGGGTTGGTCAAAAAGTTCATTGAGAGGACTTCCCTGGTGGTCCAGCGGTTAGGACTCAGGGCTTCCAAGGCAGGGGGCTCGGGTTCAATCTCTGGTCAGGTAACTAAGATCCCACATGCTGTGTGGTGCAGCCAAAAATCAAAAAGTTCATTGGGTCTTTGCCATAACATCTTACAGAAAAACCCAAATGAACTTTTTGGCCAACCCAATATATGTCATCTAGAGGCAGATCCTCTCCCAAATTCTTACCTTAGAAAAAAATAACTCATATAGGTAAAGATGGGTACCTTCTTTTCCTTCCTGACTTGTGTCAAAAAAGAGAGAAATGTCTGGGACCAAATGTTGGAAAAGGGGAAGATGTCTGAATTTGGGAGCTTGCTCAGGGGATCTTGGTACCAGGGGCTAGGACATCTGAGCCCAGCACCAGTCCCTCTGCTAACTGTGACCTCAAGCAAATTGCTTTCCCATCTTAGGTCAGAGCCTCCTCTACAAAATGGAGAGATTGGACCAGATCATTTCTCTTTAGAATCTGAAGTTCTAGACTCTCTGTCACTTGTTTAGTCTGTTCCTGAAGCTGGGGCCAAGGCTGGAGTTCTCATCAACCAAATTGTCCGGGCTGTGTTCTTGAGAGTTACCTGGAGTGACCCAGAAGAGGAACACAGTTCTCCAGGAACTGTCAGTGTATCTTAGTTACATCTTCTGACAAGGGGTGAACAGGGTGAAGAGACTAATAATTCAGAAACCAAAGCCGTGATTGGAGGAGTTTGAGAGTTCTAGTAAAAACTGGTGCCAGAGGGTGGAGGGCTGTATATTCCCTTCCCATAATCACTTCTTGGCCTCGAAGAAAACTGACCTCTGGGGCAAGATAAACTGGTAGGCTCTGGACTTTGTCTACCCACCATAGAGTGATAAGAAATTAAGTCTATGAATAGGACCTGAGGCTCAGGGACAAAGTTTATGCAAGTGGCCAGTCAGGTTAGGGTTCTTGGTGCTGCCTCCCCCATCCCCTGCTTCCCAGCTTGCAAAACTTCAGAAATATTTCTTCTACTCTCTTATCCAATGTCTATACCTCTTTTCACCCATTTGAGAAGATTTGGGTTCTTAATTTTACTTGAAAGATAGGTCCCTAAAATACTGGGGTGGCTAGAGTCTACACTAATAGCTCAAAATACTAAAGGTATGTAGAGCCACAGTTTAAGAAAAATTATTTATTTATGGCTGGACTGGGTCTTCGTTGCTGCCCACAGGCTTTCTCGAGTTGTGGTGAAGGGGGCTACCTTCTAGTTGCAGTGCATGGTCTTATTGAGGTGGCTTCTTTTGCTGCAGAGCTCTGACGCTAGGAGGTGGGCTCAGAAGTTGTGGTACGTGGGCTGAGTTGCTCCCTGGCATATGAGATCTTCCCGGCCCATGGATGGAACTGTGTTCTCTGCCTTGTCAGGCAGATTCTTAACCACTGCACCACCAGGGAAGTCCTAGAGTCACAGTTGGAATTTAAGTTTCTATTCAAAGTTTAAATGCACCGGAGTTACTGGCGTTTTGCAAGTGCCTAGCGGTGAATCCTTTGGTAAAGAAAAATAATTGTTTTGTAAAGTCTGATTTGAACTTAACTGAATCCTGAAATGTTCATTGAACATCCACTGAGGAGTGAGGATTCAAACAAAAATTGTATAACATTCCTGTCTTCAAGGAGCTTTTATTCTAACTTTCTAATAGGGATTTGCCTATCTTTTGTATACACATACTAACTCATATCATAAAATGTAGACAGCTTCAGCAGCCAGCATCCACTAATTTGGTTGGTTTCAAAACTCTGCAGGAATTATATCATTATTATAAATGTTTCTTCAAAAACTCTTACTAGATGCACTTGACTGATTTGGTGACCGACTTGTCTAATATGATGATAAAAAGGGTTTGTGAACCTGGACTCAGACGAGTGAAGCAGATAAGTGGTTGCATTGTCTCTTTCCCTTCTGTTAAAACAGAAGCTGCATTGTTTTCTTTCTTCAGCTCATCTCATCATCTCTCAGCTTCTTATGGTGTAGATACATGACTTACATTCATGCTTTCCGTTTTTTTTTTTCTAAACAAAAACCCTCCGTTATGTATTTCACGTTTTGGGCTGTGCTGGGTCTTCGCTGCTGTGTGCAGGCTTTCTCTAGTTGTGGTAAGCGAGGGCTAGTCTCTAGTTCTGTCGCAGTTCTCATTGCAGTTGCTTCTCTTGCTGCGTAGCTTGTGCTCAAGGGCATTCGGTCTTTAGGAGTTGCAGTGCATGGCCCCAGTAGTTGTGGTACATGGGCTTAGTTGCTCTGTGGCATGTGGAACCTTCCCAGACCAGGGATCAAACCCTCATCTCCTGCATGGGCAGATGGACTCTAAACCACTGGAGCACCGGGGAAGTCCCATGCTTTCCTTTATCTTTAGCCTTTATGCATGTTCAAATCTCTTCCATCTTGAAAAATGCTGTCTTTGCCATCATCTCTAGACTAGTTACTTTTTATATTTCTCTTTCTAGCCACAACTTTCTTAATGTCTATGGTACACTCTATGGTATATTATGTATTAAGAATAGGTGGCAAGAATACACAGAAGACCTATACAAAAAACATAACCCAGATAACCACAATGGTGTGATCACTCACCTAGAGCCAGATATCCAGGAATTTGAAGTCAAGTGGGCCAGAGAAAGCATCACTGCGAACAAAACTAGTGGAGGTGATAGAATTCCAGTTGAGCTGTTTTAAATTCTAAAAGGTGATGCTGTGAAAGTGCTATACTCAATATGCCAGCAAATCTGGAAAACTCAGCAGTGGCCACAGGACTGGAAAAGCTCAGTTTTTATTCCAATGCCAAAGAAAGGCAATGCCAAAGAATGCTCAAACTACAGCACAGTTGTACTCATCTCACATGCTAGCAAAGTAATGCTCAAAATTCTCCAAGCCAGGCTTCAACAGTACATGAACTATGAACTTCCAGATGTTCAAGCTGGATTTAGAAAAGGCAGAGGAACCAGAGATCAAATTGCCAACATCCACTGGATCATTGAAAAAGCAAGAGAGTTCCAGAAAAACATCTCAGTTCAGTTCAGTCACTCAGTCGTGTCCAACTCTTTGTGACCCCATGAATTGCAGCACGCCAGGCCTCCCTGTCCATTACCAACTCCCAGAGTTCACCCAAATTCACGTCCATCGAGTCAGTGATGCCATCCAGCCATCTCATCCTCTGTTGTCCCCTTCTCCTCCTGCCCCTAGTCCCTCCCAGCATCAGAGTCTTTTCCAATGAGCCAACTCTTTGCATGAGGTGGCCAAAGTACTGGAGTTTCAGCTTTAGCATCAGTCCTTCCAAAGAACACCCAGGACTGATCTCCTTTAGAATGGACTGGTTGGAGCTCCTTGCAGTCCAAGGGAATCTCAAGAGTCTTCTCCAATACCACAGTTCAAAAGCATCACTTCTTCAGCACTCAGCTTTCTTCACAGTCCAACTCTCACATCCATACATGACTACTGGAAAAACCATAGCCTTGACTAGACAGACCTTTGTTGACAAAGGCAAAGTAATGTCTCTGCATTTGAATATGCTATCTAGGTTGGTCATAACTTTCCTTCCAAGGAGTAAGTGTCTTTTAATTTCATGGCTGCAATCACCATCTGGAGTGATTTTGGAGCCCCTCAAAATAAAGTCTGACACTGTTTCCTCTGTTTCCCCATCTATTTCCCATGAAGTGATGGGACCAGATGCCATGATCTTCGTTTTCTGAATGCTGAGTTTTAAACCAACTTTTTCACTCTCCTCTTTCACTTTCATCAAGAGGCTCTTTAGTTCCTCTTCACTTTCTGCCATAAGGGTGGTGTCATCTGCATATCTGAAGTTATTGGTATTTCTCCCGGAAATCTTGATTCCAGCTTGTGCTTCTTCCAGCCCAGCGTTTCTCATGATGTACTCTGCATAGAAGTTAAATAAGCAGGGTGACAATATTCAGCCTTGACGTACTCCTTTTCCAGTCTGTTGTTCCATGTCCAGTTCTAACTGTTGCCTACTGACCTGCATACAGGTTTCTCAAGAGGCAGGTCAGGTGGTTTAGTATTCCCATCTCTTTCGGAATTTTCCACAGTTTATTGTGATCCACACAGTCAAAGGCTTTGGCATAGTCAATAAAGGAGAAATAGATGTTTTTCTGGAATTCCCTTGCTTTTTCTATGATCCAGCGGATGCTGGCAATTTGATCTCTGGTTCCTCTGCCTTTTCTAAAACCAGCTTGAACATCTGGAAGTTCACAGTTCACATATTGCTGAAGCCTGGCTTGGAGAATTTTGAGCATCTTCTTCTGCTTTATTGAAAGTGAAGAAGAACTAAAGAACCTATTGATGAAAGTGAAAGAGGAGAGTGAAAAATTTGGCCTAAAACTCTACATTCAGAAAATTAAGATCATGGCATCCAGTCCCATCACTTCATGGCCATTAGATGGAGAAACAGTGGAAACAGTGACAGACTTTATTTTGGGGCTCCAAAATCACTGCAGATGGTGACTGCTGCCATGAAATTAAAAGATGCTTGGTCCTTGGAAGAAAAGCTATGAGCAACCTGGACAGCATATTAAAAAGCAGAGACATTACTTTGCCAATAAAGGTCCATCTAGTCAAAGCTATGGTTTTTCCAGTAGTCATGTATGGATGTTAGAGTTGGTCTATAAAGTGAGTGCTGAAGAATTGATGCTTTTGAACAGTGGTGTTAGAGAAGACTCCTGAAAGTCCCTTGGACTGCAGGGTGATCCAACAAGTCAATCCTAAAGGAAATCAGTCCTGAATGTTCATTGGAAGGACTGATGCTAAAGCTGAAACTCCAAAACTTTGGTTACCTGATGTGAAGAAGTGACTCATTGGAAAAGATCCTGATGCTGGGAAAGACTGAAAGCAGGAGGAGAAGGGGATGACAGAGGATGAGATGGCTGGATGGCATCACTGACTCGATGGACCTGAGTTTGAGTAAACTCCAGGAGTTGGTGATGGACAGGGAAGCCTAGCATGCCACAGTCTATGGGGTCGCAAAGAGTCGGACATGACTGAGCAGCTGAACTGACTGATGGTATACTCATCACTTCCATCAACTCTTAGTACGGTTGGGTATGGCTTCTGGTCTCCTATGCCCTTGAAGCCTCTCCCAAAAGTCACCAATGAGCTCCAAGACACTAAACCACCAGATTCCCCTCCCCCATCATTGCCCAGTCCATTCTGGAGCATCATAGTCTCCTGGGGGCTTCTTACTTTTCTGTTGTTTCTCAGTCTGGGTTTGGGTACCTGACCCTCTTGTGGTCCTTAGGGTTTTGACCAAGTTTTCTTACTCTGTTTCCTTTTGTGCCCAGATTAGTTTTTTTTCTTTGCCACAGTTTCAACAGACTGGTGTTCTGAGGACTTTCCAACTCTTGAGACTCTCTATCCAACTTTCTACCAGATAGCACCACTCGGCTACTTGACTGTAACAAAGAGAATACAAAATCAAGTGGTTCAAGTACTACTGAAATTCATTTCTCTTTCACACCACAGTCCAGAGTTTCTGGCCATTCTGGGGAGGGCAGCTGACTCCATAAAGTTGACTTAGGTTTTTCCTATCCTAGGATTTCACCATCGAGGGTGAGAGTGTCTCAAAGGCACTGTGACCCAGCAGGCAGAAAAGGGGATGAGGAAGCGGAGGGCCACCAGCTTCCTTTTCCGGAAGTGAGACAGTGGTTGTCCATGGTACTGACACACCCAGCCCATGTGGCCATGCCTCGTTGCCAATTAAGCTGAAGAATGTGGTTCCACATCCATCCACCATCGAGTGATAAGAAGCACATTTATTCAAATGACCCAAGGCACAAGGACCAAGTTTATCCAACTGGCTGGTCAGATCAAGGCTCTTTGCACCCTCTGCTCCCCACAAATGCCTGGATATACTCTTTGGTGGACAGCTGGCAATATCTGCCACAGGCACCTCAACCTTAACATCTCCAGAGCTCACCATCTTCCCCTCATACCTGCTCTTTCTGTAGTGTCCTCTCCTGGAAAATACCATCTTCCTACCCAGTTGCGTCAACCAGAAACCAGGACTCCTTCAGTTCCATCTTCCCTCGCTGCCACACATCTAACCTTCCTCTGTTTTTTCACAGTGTTTTACATCCTCTTTTATTCTACATTTCACTTGAGGTTTCCATTTTTGATATCAGATTTTTAGTATGTATCTGTTCTTTGAACGTGCTTTCTTTCAACAGAGTCTGTTAAATTTTTTTTTTTTTTTTTGCATTTGTGTGGTGTCTTTTACCTCTCTAAGGGCATTTATGCCATTTTATTTGTTTTGGCTTTTATTTTACTCATTTATTTTATTGGAGTGTAATTGCTTTTCAGTGTCGTGTTAGTTTCTGCTGTACAACAAAGTGGATCAACCTTGTGTATACACACATCCCCTTCCTCTCGAGCCGCTACCCACCTCATGCCAAGCCTCTAGGTCATCACAGAGCGCCAGGCTGAGCTCCCTGTATTGTGCAGCAGCTTCCCACTAGCTATCTGTTTTACACATGGCAGCATACACGTGTCAATGCTTCCCTCTCAATTCGTTCCACCCTCCCCTTTCCCTCCATGTCCACAAGTCTGTTCCCTAGGTCTGTGTCTCCATTCCTGACTTAGAAATAGGTTCATCAGTACCATTTTCTGGATTTCATCCTCTGACTCTGATCCTTTCTCTGTCTTAAGTATTTTAGATCCAGACATTCTCTTTATCCCATTGCCACCAGCTTAGTGCAACACACTGTAGTCTCTTCATCATTCTGATAAACTTGTAACTGGCCTTCAGATTTATTTCTCATTCCATTGTCGATGTTACCTACGAAAACGGAAGTATGATAATATTACTCTCACTGAAAGTTCTTCGATGGCTTTTCATGAAGTCCAGTTTGTGACCTGCTTTAGGAGGTACAGTGTGATGTCACCTCTGCCAGGGTCACCAGGCTGATCTCATCCCTCTCTGATCTAGGTTCTCTCTGGTCCTGATACACTGGGTTTATTGCATCTCCTAAAGCTGGCAACATCACCCCTTGATTCTGGTCTTTCAAATACACTGCACTCCTTGTTGGAGCACTCTGCTTCCCTCCAAGCACGGCACCGGCTATTTCTCCTGGACCTCAGCTTGGGGATGGTTTTCTCAATGGGAAAATGGACAGCAGCTCCATCAGGGGAAGGTGCTGCCCCCCAGGGAAGACCTTAACTCTGGGCGAGGAAGAATTATCTTCAAGACCTGTAATTCTGATTCTGTGAGAGGAAGTGTTTGCCTGATCTGAGGGTCTTATGTTATCTTTTGATTAATTTCACGGTTATCTCTAGGTATGTAAAGCAGCTAGGATAAGTTCTTGGACATAATAGGTACTCAATAATTGGTGGTTATTATCGAGATAAAGCAGCCAACTGCAAAGAAAGTGCAGAGACATGATGTTGAAACCCAATGATGACACTTATTAGGTGGCAAAACAGCTTCCTGCTGATGAGCAAGTTATTGAAACTTTCTGATCTTAAGTTTCTCATCTGTAAAAAGAATAGCAATTACTATGAGGCAGGTACTTCTTATCATTATGACAACTTTGAATGCTCAGTTTATAGATAAGTTAACCAAGGCTCACAGATGTTAAGCAATTTGCCTTAGGAGGGGGTCATTTAGCCTGTGTCACAGGCCTTTCCGGCTTTAACACCTGATTATTTTCCACTTTGTAACACTGCTCATGTAAAATAGAGATGACAAAAATGCTGAATCCTTGTACTATTAGAGTCGGTGCATTGCATGTACTTGGAACTCAAAATAGTGTCTATAATTATTAATTATGCCTCAGGTGGTCAGAACAACCTATAGTGTCTTCATATTAATCAGAGTTGGATGAGCTTTGACATGAAGTAACCATTAAGGGCCCTGGTTGCAATTTTCTCTGTGGCATATGGTGGATCTGCAGTAAATGCTTGTTGACATGTTAAAGATCCAGTAATGTCCACATTTATAGTTGAATTCTGTTCCTTCCTTGCCCTACCACAAACACACCTCTTGCACCTTTGAAAGTTTTGGGAAGTTCTGTGAAATGCAGTGGGACAAGGCTCTATGAGAGATGGTTTTATTGAAACAGCTGGCTTTTTTTTTGCCCTCTCAGAATGCACTGGGAGAGTTCTACTTTTGGCATGGCCAAGTAGGTTTCTATCAGATTAATGTTCCTTTTTTTCTTCTTTTTAAAATAGAAATATAATTGCTTTACAATGCTGTTAGTTTCTGCTATACAACAATGTGACTCAGCTGCAGCTATCTGTACATCCCCTCCTTCTTAAGCCTTCTTCCCACTCCCGACACCCCACCCCTCTAGGTTATCACAGAGCACTGAGTCGAGCTCCTTGTGCTATACAGCAGCTTCCCACTAGCTATCTATTTTACACATGGTCAGACTAACCTTCTTTAAACAGACAATAGCCATAAACCCTGTTCAAAAAACCCAAACAACACCTCACAAAACCCCCAAAACCAAACCAAAACAAACAAAGAAACCCCCCCAAAAAACAGCCTCCTAAAGGTACAGTTAACATGTGGGAGAAAGGAAGTATGAGATAAGCTTCCCATTTATTATGGCCATTGGCTGCAGTCTATGTCACATGCGGCAGGTAAAGTGCCTATAGAAAACCAGAAGTCTTTCTGGCCTAAAGAACTAGATGACAGTGGTTTGGGCAACCACAGCTGCTAAATATAAAATCCACCCAGATCTATGGGTCAAGCATGCACCAGGTGGAACCCAAGCAGCTCAGCTAAAAATAGTAGAACTGAGATTTGAGCTGCCACCCAAGACAGAATTTTCAATTTGCATCTAGCCAACTCTATTGCCTTGTTATTATAACATGATGAAAAATTAATAATAACTTGCCACTCTTCAGCAGAATGTAACAGAATTCAGAGTACCCACAATACAACATTCATAATATCCAGAATATAATCGAAACTGTTAGGTACAGAAAGATCTAGAAAACTGTCACCTATTTTCAAGAGAAAATAATATCAGTGAAGATGAACCCCTACTTGACCCAAATGTTGGAAACAGTAGACAAAGATTTTAAAGTATTTATAACTATACTCATTACATGAGAGAAAATATACTACAAATAAATGAAAAAAATATAAAACCTCAGTGGAAAAATTTACAAATTATTAAAAAGACCAATCAGAAATAAAATAGAAATAAAAGATAAAATATTAGAAGTCAAATTCACTGAATGGACTTTAAAGCAGAATGGAGATGATAGAGGAAGAGTCAGTGAACCTGAGGATAGACTTTTATTACTTATTCAATCTTAAGAACAGAAAGGAAAAAGCAAAAAAGAATGGAACTTCAAATATCTGAGACCTCAAAATACCTAACGTATGTTTGATTAGAGTTTCCAAAGAAGAGAGAGAACAGTGCAAGAGAAAAATCTGAAGCCTGGAGCAAATATATTCCAAATTCAATGAAAGACACATTGCTTCATTCAAGAATTTCAGCAAACGCCAAACAGGATAGATATGAAGAAACCCAGACCCTGGGCCATCACAGAAAGAAAAAAACCAAAGGATAAAGGGAAAATCTTGAAAGCAGACAGAAAAAGCAGTCATTGTACACAGGGAGATAATGCGTTGGTGGAGGTGAGAAAATAAAGCAAGGTCATCTTTCGAGTGGTTAAAAAACCCGACAAATGTGAAAGAAGGGGGGGGAGGAGTGGACTGCTGAGGACGGTGCGGGAGAGAATCTATGTGGCGTGAAGGGTGGGGATGAGGAGGGTGCGGGTGTGGCCAAGGCGAGGGGCGTCAGATCCGGAAGCCCAGGCAGAGAGAAGTTCCACGTCAAACAAGGGGCGGGGACTTTCCAGATCGGGCCGGCGAAGAGCACCTGTGAGTTTCTTTCCCAGCTGGACCACCTCCCACTTCTTGCGGGATGCTGGGGGTGGAACCCGCCGAGTACTCCCTCGCTCCTGGCCCCGCCTCCCAGGGCGCCTGGTCCAACTGATCAGCACGCCCCCAAGGATGGACCCCAAGGATGGCCAGTGCAGCCTGGCCACCCAGTCGGCTCATCACACTCTTCCCCAACTCCTCTCGGTACATCTTTCCCTTCAGTTCAGCTCAGCTCAGCTGTCCCGGTCCCTCCTCCCCTTCATCCAGGCCAGTGCAAACCATCTCCCTCGGCAGCAAGGAAGGTGGGGTTCAGGTGGCCTCTCTCTGCTGCTGGTTCCCAGCAGAGCATGGGCCTCTCCTGCTTCTAGGCCTCAGAACAGCGCATGTCCGGCCTCCCCCATCTCTCCCATGATTGGGCCAGCCCATCACACACTCTGTAGCCTCCCCTTCCAACAGTTCTATTAGTTCGGTCCTGACCAAGAGAACTCAGATAGTTGTCTGCGTCTCCTTGTTCTAGCTCGCTTCTGTTCCACTACCTTGCTTTTGTTACCCAAACTCTCTCTCTCTCTCTCTCTTTCCCCTTACAAATGGCTTTGCAGCAGCCCTGGGAGTGCCCGGCAGCACCGATAATGTCTCCATGGTTCCTTGTTAGCTGCACTCTAAGCAGGAAAGTGACTGGGCCTGACAATGTAATTTACATTGCTGTATAAAACTATCTGTGGAAGCCAAGCTAATTTGTGCCAGATTAGGCTATTTGTCTCAGCCACTGTCTAGCCGCACAATCTATCAGAAGGCTGTTTTCAAATATCGCTCTTCAAGCGTGCCCTTGAGAGGCAGAAATTGATTGGGATCTTAGAGAGCAAAATTACAGCAATAACTTAAAAGAAACAATAATTACTGAATCATACCAGTGTCAGCACTCTGCAAAACACGAAATAGCCATCAAACCCCAATCCAATATATTCCGAAGCGAATTTATTGAATGGAAAAAGCAGTTGAGTGAGGGTTTTTCGGTGCCCCCCTCCCCTTCCCCTGTACATATGGTTATCTCAAAACCGCAAGTGAACGAGTCGATAACTCTTGTCATTGACTGCTCCATTTTCTCGGAGTCAGGGCCGATCCATTAGCCGCCTCTGCTTCACCCTCTCCCTTGCCTCCTCTCTCCTTCTCCATCGCCTCTATTCATTTGCTGGGCTCTGCTCTTCAAGCAAACAAACATGTATAACTAATCATCTGTTAAAATGCAGAGGGCCCCTCATAAATCTCCACAGCTGAAATACTTTAATGGGTAATTAATTGATCCTGTTCCAGAGGAGTAATAAGATAATAAATTAGACAATATTTCACTCAGTCGTGTCAGGCTCCTAGCTAATGGTGCTGTAGGGCTCAGCTGAAGGATAATAAATTAGCCAGAAATTAACTGCTAAGAGCTTTCTGCAGAGAAATCGGCTGACAAGTGAGTCTCCTGTGATGCAGGGCGGGACTGGGGTGGCGGTGATCTCTGTGAATGTGAACCATGGTCTTGGGGGGGTGGGGAGGGTGTGAGGTTATGATCTGGATCCAAGAGACCCTGATGTGTCGTGCTGTGAGGGTGCCCCCTGAACTGTGACAGTTTCTTTGCACACCCAGTGGGTTCTAGGAGCTGACAACTCATGCCCTTGTGAGCTCTTGAATAGTTTTCTCCCACAAGTCACTGGACTCACTGAGTTTTTATGGGTTTTACCCACTCTTGACCAGTATAGCTATCAAACAACCAAAGCCACCAGCTCCATCAGCTGCTCTCTAAGCAAGTATGCCAATACAGAATGAGCCTTCGTGAAAAAGAGACCCACACTCTGTCACAAACAAGGGTTTCATAAAAGTTAAGTAGAAAAAAAAAAAAAAAAGAGTAGACAGAGAAGGTGTGAATTCCATTTTTTAACAGGTGGGAAATATTTGTTCCAGGGTAGGCTGCAGTCCATGAGGTTGCTAGCAGTCGGACATGACTGAGGGACTTCACTTTCACGTTTCACTTTCATGCATTGGAGAAGGAAATGGCAACCCACTCCAGGGTTCATGCCTGGAGAATCCCAGGGACGGGGGAGCCTGGTGGGCTGCCGTCTATGGGTCGCACAGAGTCAGACACGACTGAAGCGACTTAGCAGCAGCAGCAGCAGCAGCAGGAGGGAGAATGGAGAAGGCAATGGCACCCCACTCTGGTACTCTTGCCTGGAAAATCCTATAGACGGAGGAGCCTGGTGGGCTGCAGTCCATGGGGTTGCCAAGAGTGGACACGACTAAGCGACTTCACTTTCACTTTTCACTTTCATACATTGGAGAAGGAAATGGCAGCCCACTCCAGTGTTCTTGCTTGGAGAATCCCAGGGACAGGAGAGCCTGGTGGGCTGCCGTCTATGGGGTCGCACAGAGTCGGACACAACTGAAGTCACTTAGCAGTAGGAGGGAGAATGGGCCTCCGTGGTGGCTCAGATGGTAAAGAATCCACCTGCAATGCAGGAGGACTGGCTTCAATCCCTGGGTTGGGAAGATTCCCCCAGAGGAGGGCATGGCAACCTACTCCAGTATTCTTGCCTAGAGAATCCCCATGGACAGAGGAGCCTAGTGGGCTACAGTCCATGAGGTTGCAAAGAGTTGGACACGACTGAACGTCTAAGCACAACACAGCACACAGGAGGGAAAATATCTCTTGGTTTTATTAAGGAAGTCAGGGAGGGTGGTGATAATTCATAGCTAAGATAAGAACTTAGACCTGGAAGGTTGGGTGGGCCTTTGCTGGAGGACATGGGAAGTCAGTTTCCTCATATAGGAAGGGTGTGGAATAGGAGTGGGAGACAGGAGGGGAACTCAGTATACAGTGAAGCATTGGGGCTATGAGGTCATTTGAACTCCTCTCTGCTTTTTACTAGTTGTATGGCCTTGTCTAGGTTACTTAACTACTCTGTGCTTTGGTTTGCTCACCAGTAAAATGGTGTTAGGATGAATGGGTGAAATATACATGAGAAGCTTCTGTTTCTATCTCACCCCCAGGAGGTGCTACATTAATGTTGGTTATGATATAGTGGGCAGTGGGCAGGTTAGTGTTGACAAGCAAAGGAGGTGACAGTCGAAGAAATGAGAAGAGTTGGCAGTGGGCGACAGTGGGCTGCTCCTCTTAGTCCAGAGTAAGGACCAGATCACCCCACCTCCACCTGAAAGATGGTCCAAACTGATGTGTGCTCACCTTTTGCCAGACCACTCCTGACTGCTCTGGGAAATGTGGGTGGATCAATCTTCTGAGTCATGATGAATATGGCAGTATAGGTTGAAGGCATAACAGAGCTTGATTATTTAAATGAGGAAATGCATTCAGGACACAGAGCCAGTGCTGGTCATTGTGATCACTGGCAGGGTCACTGAGTCCCAAGTTCATACCTCTTGCTGTGTAACAGGACAATAAATTGAGAGATGAGATGTTGGGGCAAAGAATAGTAACTTTATTCAGAAAGCCAGTAGACTAAGAAGATGGTGGACGAGTGTCCCAAAGAACCATCTTACCTGAGTCAGAATTCAGGCTTCTTTTATACTAAAATGGCAGGAGGTATGGTTGGTTGTTGCAAACTTCTTGGTGTAGGAATCCTTTTTTCTTGCAGCTGTCCACACTGGTCAGGTCATTGATGTTCCTGTAAACCTCCAGCAAGACAAAGGTTATTCTCTGTTCTGCAACTTTTTATCTCTATATGAATGTGAAAGTGTTAGGCCTTTAAAAGTCAGAGCCTTGAGAATGGGCTATTTTGTATATTTCAGGCTGTTAGCAACATTCTTATCTCAAACACCATAGAAAACAAAGGCTAAAGAAAAAGAAACAGATCCAATATGGAGTCAGATTTGTTCTTTCCTATTAGAGTCGGTAGTCTTAGTATCCCCTTGCCTGGGTCTCCATGCTCTGCATCTTCCTGGTTGGCTGTCGTGGGGAAGACAAGGCCTTGCATAGTCCCTGATAGGCTCAGGGCAGCTGGAAATGCCTTGGGCGATGCAGTAATGTTCTACCTCAGAGGGAGAAGCAGAGTCTCTTCCAGGACCTAGAGCCCTGAAGCGCCACAAGCAGAACAGGTTCAGCTGCAAACTGCACTCTGTGTAAAAACAGGCATTTCCCCAAGTAGAAAAGGCAGAGTAACACAGAGTCCATTAACTGATACTCATTTTAAAAATAAACGTGCTCATTCATCCTCTATTCCTTTATGTGGAATGACTTCCTGACTCCCGTTAGCTTGTGCTCTTCCTATTTCACTATAACGGCCTAGTTCTTTGTACCTTTGACCTCAGAGCTGGAAGAGAGGTTGAGGCCACTGGTCTACCTGTTCCAGATTACTCTTTCTGAGTCTTGGATCACACAAGCCGAGGAATGGCTGAAATTATTTCTGGGCCAGTGGGACAGCATTTTAGATCCTCAGTGATCTTTACATGAGCCCTAAGCCTTCTCTTTTTTACAGGCCAAACTTGCCCAGCTCCTCAGACCATTATGTGTGTGCCATTTCCTCTTGTTTTTACTGTGAGAGAAAAATGTAAAAAGATAGGTATCATGCATATATATGCAACCTGATTAATCGTCATCAAGTGAATAGCCATGGGTGGGTGAAACTTGAGTCTCTTTCCCTGGTGTGTGTGTGTGCGCTAAGTCGCGTCAGTTGTGTCCAATTCTTTGTGATCCTGTGGACTGTAGCCTGTCAGGCTCCTTTGTCCATGGGATTCTCCAGGAAAGAATACTGGAGTGGGTTGCCATGCCCTCCTCTGAGGGAGCTTCCCAACCCAGGGACTGAACCCTCATCTCTTATGTCTCCTGAATTGGCAGGCGAGTTCTTTACCATTTACACCACCACTTGTCCTTTCTCTGGAGTAACTACCCGGACTTCTGTGAAAACCATTTCTTTGTTTTCCTCTGTAGACTTATAATTTATTTATTCCCAAGCTGTAGGCTTTTGTTTTGCCAGCAGTCTTGACACTGTATGTAGTTTTTGTGCCTTCATATATTAATGAGATTCACCTACATGAATCTTGTTGCCACAGGTTGTACATTATTCTTGATATATGGGTTATATACATTTGATTTGTATCAATGGATATACATGTATTGATCTATAATCATTTATTGATGATTCCACTCTATGGATATGCCATAGTCTACTCCCGTGATCTGTCAAGCATGGATTTTTTCAGTTGTTTCCGGTTTCAGCCCAGATGAACAAACAGGGCAGTGACCGGCATTTAATCTCAAAACACACGGGGACGTGTCACTGGGATGTGGACCTAGGTGGGAAGGCTGCATCACATGGCGGGTACCTCTCCACCTTCACCCAACTGGTGCCCAGAATGATTTCTAAATTTCACAACACAGTCAAGAGGTGCGCTTGTTGTTGTGGGAGACTCAAAGATGGCTGCAGGGATCCCCCTTCTAGAAATTCTTGCTGCTCAGCTCAGCCACTTCCGGTCGGCCCCACGCGGAGCCCTTTGCCCTGGAACATGCCCGTCCAGGACTGTCTGGATCTGGGGGCTATAGTGCTGTGCTGTGCTTAGTCGCTCAGTCGTGTCCGACTCTTTGCGACCCCATGGACTGCGGCCCGCCAGGCTGTAGGGTGGGGAGCAAATGCATGGCTAGTGGATGGGCTCCACAGCGCCCTCTCTAGGCTCTGTTGCACTTGCGCCTTTCTCCTCTGCTCGCCTGCTTCTTCCCGTCCATTTATCAGAGGCTGGTCCTTCATAAACTCCTCACACACCAGGTTCCATGTCAGAGCAGCGCCCGGAGCGGCTCACCCCATTTGTGAGGGCTCCTGGCGGCTCCTCCTCCTCACCACCAATTCATATCAACGGACTTAAAATTTTGCCAATCTGATCACTTTTAAAGGATATCTCATTGTGTTCTCAGGCACATTTCCTTAGTTAAAATTTCAGAAATCAGATTTATTGAGATGTAATCTACATACCGTAAAGCACCTCCTTGTGAACAGTTTGATGACTGTGGACAACTGTATGCTGCTGCTAAGTCACTTCAGTCGTGTCCGGCCCTGTGCGACCCCATAGAGGGCAGCCCACCAGGCTCCCCGGTCCCTGGGATACCTGTCGTGTATTCTCCACCAGAGCCAAGACATAGAGCATGTCCATCACCCAAACGTTCCCTCAGGGCCCTCTGCAGTCAGTTCTCGGTCCCGTCACCCACCCCATCACTGTCTTTTTTCTGTCACTATAGGTTTGCCTTTTCCATGTGTTCGATAAATGGAATTATCCAGAAAAGACTTTTGTGTGTGTGTCCGGCTTCTTCTGCTTTGTGGAATGCTTTTGAGATTCATCTGTGCTGGAGGATATATGGATAGTGTGTTCCTTTTTACTGCTGTCTAGTTTTCAGTTTTATGAATGTATTCCAATAGATCCCTTCCCTCTTTGAAGGGAATTTGGAGTTCTGGTTTTTGGCAATAATGAATAAAGCTCTGGAGACATATTAGTACAAATATTTTTTTGGGTATATGCTTTCATTTCTCTTGGACAAATACGTAGCAGTGGCATTTGCTAGATCATAGGATAGGTGTAATTTTGACTTTAGAAGAAACCATTGAGCAGTTCTATAGTGGTTTCTCCATTTTACACTTTACATATCAGTGGTTTGTAAGAATTCTAATTGCTTCCCACCCTTGCCAACACTTGGTATATTTTGTCTTTTTAATTTGAGCTATTATAGTGTTTGTAGTGGTATTTTATTTTCATTTACATTTCTATGGTGGCCAAAGATGTTGGACATCTTTTATCATGCTTATTGGCCATTTCTATGTTGACTTTGGTAAAGCATCTGTTTAAATCTTTTACCTATTAAAAGATTAGCTACTTTCTTAAGCTGAAAGTTTAGCTGCTTTCTTATAATTAGCAGTCAAGAGTTTTCTGTATATTCTGGACAAATTCTTAACAGATATGTGTTTTGCAAATACTTTCTCTTGGCCCATGGCTAATACTTTATTTTCTTAACAGTGTTTTTTAAAGTGGAGCTTTTAATTTTGATGAAGTCCAATTTATCGATTTTTTAATACTTGGAGTTTTCCGTGCCCTACCTAAAAAAAATTTTTGCCTACCCAAGTCACAAGTTTTTTCTTATTTTTTTTCCTCACGGTTTTATAGTTTTACCTTGTAATTGTGCATAAATTTGTGTTTTGCTGATTTCTAGTGAGAATAAGCAATTTTCCATAAGTTTGTTTGCCATATGAATTTCCTATTTATTGACATGCTGAAGTCTTTTGCTCATTTTTCTATAAAGTTTTTACTATCTTATTGATTTGTAGGAGTCTTTATATATTCTGGAGAGTGTCTTTTGTTAGTTTTATTCATTATTTACATCTTCCCCCACTCTGGGACTTGCCTTTTCAGTATCTTTATGGTATAATTTGTGACTAGAAGTCCTTAATATTAAGGGATTTGAATCAATGTTTTATTTCCTTTATGATTAGTGCTTTAGGTCTCCCATTTAAGAAATTCTTTTCTAATCTGGGGTCACATTTTATTCTCCTATATCAAAGATTCTTAAATTTCTCAGTTCGTGGTTCCTTTTAATGTCCTGGTTATTTTTTTCATGGTATGCTTAGGTCCAAAGAATACCTAACATTTCCACTTATTAGATAGCTAGGTCCAGAGAACTTACCATTTATGTTCTTGCTTCTTTGTAGTCATTTGAAAAGATAATACCCATATAAAGAAAAATCATGTATTTTTCATTTTTAAGTAATTGTGATCACCTACCAAAGGGATATGTGAGCCTGTTGGGCATTGCACAGCTACTGAAATCTCAGATTAAGTTTTCTTATTTCATATTGATTTTTAGGGGGGATTTGCTTTTAATTATGGCAACTGCTGAAAACTCAGCTTTGCAAAGATACAATGCCATCAGAAGGGACTGTAGCTTGATTTAATGTTGGATCCATCCAGAGTTGATCATTTATATAGTGTCCAGTATGCCTGTGTTTCCCTCAAAAATGTAAATATCCCATGGTACCACTGTGAGTTTGATGCTGTGTCCTAGGGCACCTTGGTGAATAATTTGGGACCCACATTTCTATATTCTGTTTGTAAATATGGTTTTTCTTTTTGTAGTTTGATCTTTAGTTCATCCTAATTTGGTTCTTGTGCATACTGTGTTAGAGGTCCAACTCAACGTTTTCCAGATGTATACATGGTTACCTCAGATCATTTGATAAATCCTGACCAACAATCTGCAGTGGTACCTCTGCCATAGGCCAAGAATCCGTATACGTGGAGATGTCTGCTGTAGTATTATTACATTATCTTAATTGCTGTAGATTTATAATGAGTCTTGGTATCTGGCAGAGCAGGTTCTCCTACCTTTTATTCCTCATTTAGAGTATTTTGCTTCATCTTGACCTTTTGCATTTCCATATGAAGTTTAGAATCAACTTAAGTTCCCCCTTCAAAAAAAGTCCTCTTTGAGGTTTTATTTCAATAGTACCAAATCTACAAAATAAAACATAAACCCCTCAAAACCTCTAAAGCCAAAAACCAAAAAATGCTCAAACTTTAGGGAGTATTTTAAACCTTACAATATTGAGTTTTATAGTTAATGGATAATGTACAACTCTATTTAGGTCGTCTTTGATGTCTTTTAACAAAGTTTTATAATTCTCCCCATCAAGACATGTTTTTAGGTACTTTGATGTAAATTGGGCTTCCCTGGTGGCTCAGACGGTAAAGAGTATGCCTGCAATGCTGGAGACCCGAGTTCGATCCCTGGGTCGGGAAGTTCGATCCCTGGGTCAGCAAGATCCCCTGGAGAAGGAAATGGCAACCCGCTGTAGTATTCTTGCCTGGAAAATCCCATGGATGGAGACTGCCTTTTAAAATATTTAATTTCCTGTTTGCTGGAACATAGGAATAGCCCCCAATTTTTTATCTTGCTTAATTTTTGCTTAATTTTCTTTCCTAATTGTTTTTGTTGCAATATAGTTGATTTAGGATATTGTATTAGTTTCAGGTGTACAACAAAGTAATTTGGTTATACATATATATATATATGCTGCTGCTGCTGCTAAGTTGCTTCAGTCATGTCCGACTCTGTGCGACCCTGTAGACAGCAGCCCACTAGGCTCCCCCAACCCTGGGATTCTCTAGGCAAGAATATATATATTATTTTTTGATTCTTGTTCATTATAGTTTATTACAAGATGGTGAATATAGTTCCCTGTGTGTACATGCTCAGTCCTGCCTGACTCTTTGTGACCCCTATGGACTGTAGCCCACCAGGCTGTTCTGTCCATGGAATTTTCCAGGCAAGAATATTAGAGTGGGCTGCCATTTTCTACACCAGGAGATTTTCTCCACCCAGGGATCAAACTCACACGTCCCCCGCATTGGCAAGCAGAGTCTTTACCCCAGGAAGCCCCACAGTTCCCTGTGCTCTACACTAAATGCTTATTGTTTATTTTATATACGTATCATTTTTTAAAATATAGTTTCAAACGTATAGACAAGTTGTAAAAAATTTCATATATCTTTAAACCAGATTCACCAATTATTTATATTTTGCCATTTGCTTTTTCAAATGAAATATAATATTTTAAAAAATATGTATGTATATATATACCTACATAAATATATGGTAAAAAAATTATTGCATTAAGTTACAATCCCATAATAGTGTGTTCACATTATTGTGGTAGATATTCAAGTATGCTACATAGATCCCCTTTTATTTATTTATTTATTTTTTTGAGGTATATTGAGCCTTAATTTATGACCCTGTGTATCTTGGTGAATCTTGGTGAATGTTCCTTGTGGCTTTTGATGTATTTTGCTGTCATTGAATGGTGAAGGTGAAATCACTCAGTCGTGTCCAACTCTTTGCAACCCCGTGGACTGTAGCCTACTAGGCTTCTCTGTCCATGGGATTCTCCAGGCAAGAATATTGGAGTGGGTTGCTATTTCCTTCTCCAGGGGATCTTCCCGACCCAGGGATCGAACCCGGGTCTCCCGCATTGGAGGCAGACGCTTTAACCTCTGAGCCACCAGGGAAGCCCGTCATTGAGTGGAGTGTTCCATAAATGACAGTTAGGTGAAGGTGGATAATCGCGTTGTTCAGATCGTCCATATTTTATTGTTCTGTTTAGTTGCATTATGGCTAGAGGACGGTATTAACCTTCAGTTATCAAGACCAGGTCTATTTCTTCCTTTATTTTGTCAGTTTTCACTTCATGTCGTTGGAAGTTCTGTATTGAGTGCATAGGGATTTATGATTGTCATGTCTTTCTGATAATTGATCTTTTAATCATTGTGAAAAATCACTCTATTTCTGGTAATGCTTCTTCTCTTGAAATCCATTCTGTTTCCATTTCCAAATCATACCATCATGATTTCCATTCCAAATCATCCATTTTTCGTTATTAATATAGCCTCTCCAGCATTCTTATGATTACTGTTTGCAATGGTGTATCTTTTTCTGTCATCCCATCTGTGTCTTTTGATTTAAAGTACATCTCTTATGTACAGCAGATGGATCTTGCTTTTAATTCCTGTCTGACAATCTTTGCTTTTTAATTGGAGTGTTTAGTCAATTAACATTTAATATAACTGTTGATATGGTTTGATTTAGGGCCACCATTTTGACACTTGTTTTCTATCTATCCCATCTGCTTTTTCTTTCTTTTTTTCTCCTTTTTTGCCTTCCTTTGTGAGAATCAAAGTCAAGTCTTCCTCCCCGCCTTCCCTCTTTTTCTTCTTCCTCCTCTTCTTCCCTGCCTCCCTGCTTTCCTTTCTTCCTGACTCCATCCCCCACCTTCATTTATTTTGCATCCTTAAGATATATCATTTGCATTATTTTTTAGAGGTTCCTCTAAGGATTATAAAACACCTCCTCAACTTATCAGAATAGTTTTAGAATTAATATTTTATCACTTCACACAAAGGTTTAAGAGTCTTGCAAGAATATAGTTCTACTAACACTCTCTCCTGAATCCTTTGTGCTATTGATGTTTTATATATTACATCTATATATCTTAAGAATTCCATAATAGAGTGGCATAATTTTTCTGAAACAGTTCTATGCCTTCTAAAGAAATTGAAAGAAACAAAATATAGTCTTTTATGTTGCTGTTTAGTCACTAAGTCATGTCCTACTCTTTGTGAAACTGTGGACTGCAGCATGGCAGGCTTCCCTGTCCTTCTCTATCTCCTGCAGTTTGCTCAAATTCATGTCCATTGAGTTGGTGATGTTATCCAACCATCTCATCCTCTGCCACCCTCTTCTGCTTTGGCCTGCAATGTTTCCCAGCATCAAGGTCTTTTCCAATGAGTTAGCTCTTTGCATCAGATGGCCAAAGGATTGGAACTTCAGCTTTAGCATCAGTCTTTCCAATGAATATTCGGGGTTGATTTCCTTTAGGATTGGCTGGTTTGATCTTCTTGCTGTCCAAGGGACTCTCAAGAGTCTTTACCAGCACCACAATTTGAAAGCATTAATTCTTCAATGTGCAGCCTTCTTTATGGTTCAACTCTCACATCTGTACTTGACTATTGGAAAAACTGTAGCTTTAACTATCCAGACCTTTGTTGACAGAGTGATTTATTTGCTTTTTAATAGCTGTTTAGGTTTGGCATAGCTATGCTTTGCTGTGCTTAGTCACTCAGCCGTGTTTGACTCTTTGTGACCCCATTGACTGTAGCCCATCAGGCTCCTCTGTCCATGGGGTTCTCCAGGGGAGAATGCTGGAGTGGGTTGCCATGCCCTCCTCCAGGGGATCTTCTCAACTCAGGGATTGAACCCAGGTCTCCTGCAACGCAGGTGGATTCTTTACTGTCTGAGCCATATTTGCCCACAATTAGCCACTCTTGGTGCTTTTTATTTTTTCTTTCCAGTAAATCCAAGTTTCCATCTGGTATCATTTACTTCCCATCTGAACAACTTCTGTTTGCATTTATTTATTTTTGTCTGTGCTTTGTACAGGCTTTCTCTAGTTGCAGAGAACAGGGACTACTCTTCGTTGTTCTGTGCAGGCTTTGCATCGCAGCGGCTTCTCTTGTTGCAGAGCACCGGCTCTAGGCATGTGGGCTTTAGCAGTTGCAGCACACGGGCTCAGTGGTTGAGGCACATGGACTTAATTGCTCTGTGGAATGTGGGATCTTCCCGGATCAGGGATTGAACTTTCGTCCCCTGAATTATCAAGCAGATTCTTATCCACTATGCCATCAGGAAATTCCTCCTTTTTGCATTTTTGTAGTTTGGGTTCATTGATGACTAATTCTTTTTCTTTTTTTTTTTTTTTTTTTTGGTTTTTTTTTTTAAAAAAGGGTAAATTCACCATCATTTTTTTTTTTAATGTGTTTTCATTTGATAGAGAATCCTGGGATAATTTTTTTCACTTTGACCCTTTAAAGATGTCTTTAAATGGTCTTCTGGTTTTCATTGTTTTTTTATATGAAACAGATGTAAGTCCTATTGTTCTTTTTCTGTATTCAGTGTATCCTTTTCCTTTGATAACTTTCAAGATTATCTATTTATCACTAGACCCAGGTTGGATCCCTGGGTAGGGAAGATCCCCTGGAGAAGGAAATGGCAACCCACTCCAGTACTCTTGCCTGGAGAATCCCATGGAGGGAGGAGCCTGGTAGGCTACAGTCCATGGGGTCGCAGAGTCAGACACGACTGATTGATTTCACTTCACTTCACTTCATCATGTTTACTGTAGTTTACCTCTGTGTAGTTTTTCACTGTAGTTATCCTTTCTAGGATATGCTGATCTCCTTAGATGTATAGTGTTATGTTTATTACATAAATTTGGAAAAGTTTTGCCCATATATCTCTAATTATTTATAGTTTTCCTGGTCTTTCTTGCCTCTCCTTCTGGGACACTAATCATATGTGTATTAGACCTCTTGATATTGTCCTAAAGATTATTGAGGTTCTGTTCCTTTCTCAAAAACATTTTCTTCTTTTTCCAAAAGATTGGATACTTTTTAATGATTTATTACTAAGTTCACTGACCCTATCTTCTATTGTCTCCAATGCACTGTTAAGGCTATCTAGTCATCTTTTAACTTCAGATATTGTAATTTTTAATTAAAATTTTTCCATTACTTTCTTTTCTATAGTATTTTTTCTCTATTGAGATTTCTGTTTTTTTGTTTGTTTGTTTTCATTATGGCATTAGCTACTTAAAGACTTTGAACATATTTATAATGGTTTCTTTAAGTTCTTGCCTGCTAATGCTAACATTTGGGTTATCTATACATTGGTTTATATAGACAAGATTTTTTTTTTCTTGATTCTAGGTCACAGTTTTTTTGTTTATTCCCACTCTCTCGTCTAATATTAAAAAAAAAATCTTTTTAACTAGACATTATTGATGAAACATTGTAGAGACTTTGGATTCTGTTATATTCCTTTGAAGAATGTTTATTTTTGACCCAGCAGGTAGTTTACTTGACTGGGCTCAAAGTCCAAACTGTTCCCCCCCGAGAGCAAACAAGAGTTGAAATCTTTGTTCATTCTCTCGGCCCTCAATTCAGCTGTTGTTTCCCATTGGTTTCCTTAGAATTTCTCCCAGGCATGCAGTTCAAGGGCTAGTCGAGGATTTGGGTGGAATGATATGTAGATTTGGAGGCTCTCTTCATGCTTTACTTTTTCTTTTGCAGGATTTCTCTTCTTACTATTCAGCTGCTCTGGAAATCCATTTCCTGACTCTTGAAGCCAGTAAGTCTGAAGCTTTCTGTTTGACATCCAGATGTTCCATGTTTCGTGGACTATAGAGTATCTTTGGGCAGAAACAGACCCAGGGGAGTTCCTTTCTTTCAAGGTTTGACTCTTTCAAGTAGATTCACAGATACAGAGAACAAACTACTGATTACCAGTGGGGAAAGGAGCGGCAACATAGGGATGGGGGAGTGGGAGGTACAAACTATTGGGTGTAAGGTAGCAATGTTGTATTGTGCAACATGGGGAATTTAACCAGTATTTTGTAATAACTGTAAATGGAAAGTGACTTTTAAAAGTGTTATATGTGTAAGAAATTTGACTCTATCCATTTCTGATTGCTTTTGGTTGCCCTCTAATACCCTCAAATAGCTGGTTTTAAAACTATTTTTATGTATGGATGTGAGAGTCGGACTGTGAAGAAAGCTGAGCACCGAAGAACTGATGCTTTTGAACTGTGGTGTTGGAGAAGACTCTTGAGAGTCCCTTGGACTGCAAGGAGATCCAACCAGTCCATGCTAAAGGAGATCAGTCCTGGGTGTTCATTGGAAGGACTGATGCTAAAGCTGAAAATCCAATACTTTGGCCACCTGATGCAAAGAGTTGACTCATTGGAAAAGACTCTGATGCTGGGAGGGATTAGGGGCAAGAGGAGAAGGGGACGACAGAGGATGAGATGGCTGGATAGCATCACTGACTCGATGGACATGAGTTTGAGTGAACTCCGGGAGTTGGTGATGGACAGGGAGGCCTGGTGTGCTACGATTCATGGGGTCACAAAGAGTTGGACACGACTGAGCGACTGAACTGAACTGAAAACTATTTTATAAATAATTGCCATATGAGTGTTAGTCCAATACAAATGACTGTCATCTCAGAATGGTTTCTAAGTTAATTTTTGTATGTTGATTATATAGAAAGAAATTGAAAATTTTTAAATTAATTCTAAGAATTCTAGTTCTTTATATATACAATTATCATCTGTATGTAGTGACACTACAGTTTCTTCTTTTTCATTCAGTATTCCTTTTATTTCTGTGCTTTGCTTTACTGTATTGGCTGACACATCTAATATATGTTGAAAAGAAATGGTGATAAAGGAATTTTTTAAAGTTTTTTTTTTTTTTTGGCTGCATTGTGAGGCATGTGGCATCTTGGTTCCCTAGCCAAGGATTGAACCTGTCCCCCCTATAGTGAAAGCACAGAAGCTTAACCACTGGACCACCAGGTAAGTTCCTAGAAGAATCTTTCATTTGGTTCATATCTTAAAGGGAAAGTGTTCAAAGTACAACCCTTAAGTACTGTATTATATTATTTATATTTTAAAATAGCTATCATTTTAAACAAATTACTTCTATTCCTTATGAATGGGCATTAAATTTTACCAAGCACTTTTTTTCTCCATCTATTGAGATGTTTGAATGCTGTTTGCTTTAATATGTTAATGTGTTGAATTGCACTAATTGGTTTTCTAACATTTAATCAACTTTGTGTTTTTGGAATAAATCCAGTTTGGTAAGATTTATTATCCTTTTTAATATATTGCTTGATTCATTATACTAGTATTTGGTTTAGAATGTTTACACCTATCTGCACGAATGAAATAGAAATATAGTTTTTCTCGTGTACTATCTTGTTGAGTTTGATTATAAAGGTTATGATAGCTTCATAGGATGAGTTAAGAAGAAGTTGTGTAAAATTGGAATTATTTTCTCCTTGACTAATTGGCCAAACGTGCTGATGATACCATCTGGGTTTTCAGGTTGCTTTGTAGAAAGATTTTTGATTTCTGCTTAAATTTATTTAATGGCAGAACATACAGGTTTTCTATTTTGCTTGCGTCCATTTTAGTAAGATCTGTTTGTATTGGTTATTAAACTGCTGCTTTTTCTTTCCAAGTCACCCTGTAGCTTCTTCTCTGTGATGCCAGTGCTGGGACTTGACTGTGTAAACAAACTTGCCCCTTTGTCATCTGGGTTCCTGTTAGGTTCTTCAGTAGGGGATTCTGGAAGGAGATTGGGAGGTAAGAGGAAGGAAGGTATTTCCACTTTCTTATGTACTTCTATACTATCGGCAGTGTTCAGCAAGAGCATCTTACCTTGGAAGCAGCCTCACTGTGACCCTGCAGAGGTACCACGAGCAGCTGGGCAACATCAGCAGCTGCCATCCTCTCCCGAGGTCCAAGCCCCAGCTGTCTGAGTTTCTTTTATGAACCTAGGTGGAACTAGCAGCACACAAGCATGTCCTCTTCTCAGTGGTGTGAGCTCCAGCTTCCAGAAGGTCCTGCTTCAAGCTTCTAGTTCTGATAACCTCAGCCATTTCCCTCTTCCCCAGCCTTAACTGGTTAGCTGCTTTCTCCAGTTATTATCATGAAAGCTCAATATCATCTTTTTGCTTTATCAGCCCTCTAGGACTTGCATAATTAATTCTTTTTTTTTTCCTGTTAATATATCTTCTGTGGACTCTTCCTGATTGGACCCTGAGTGACTGAGAAAAAGTCGCTCAGTCGTGTCTGACTCTTTGCGACCCCATGGACTCCAGAATACTGGAATGGGTATCTCCTTCTTTGGGAATCTTCCCAACCCAGGGATTGAACCCAGGTCTCCCACATTCCAGGCAGATTCTTTACCAGCTGAGCCCCAGGGAAGCCCAACTGGACTCTGGCTGGTACAATATTTGGTAATGGAAGTGGTCACAGGCCTCTTAAAAATGTCTGGGCTTTGATGTTTTTTTTCCCCCCAGTCTTGAACACAATGCTGAAGTCCTTGCCAATGGCAAACGGGTTGCTACTCATCCATAGCATGATAATAAGATAAACTTGTCACCTGTGGCTGATTGCGATAAAGAGCTTACTGTGCCAAGTGCCTTGGGCACTAAATAACTATGGGGTTTGATGAACATGGTGATAATGGTAACTTCAAGAGCCTGGGTGTGAAATAGCTTCTTCCAGCTGCAGTGGAGAACTCACACATGGACAATGACCAAGTGAAACAATCAACTCAACGGTTCAGAAAACCAGGGCGCTTTTACAGCCAGCCTGGAAGATTCTCTTACCATGTGCAGAGTGAACCTAGATGGAAATTTGACTCAGAATTTGGTTGTGTGGGCTGTAGAATTATAACGTATGTTTAAGTCATGGGTCCACCAAGTTTCTACCTGGGTTGACTTGTTTGAAACTGAAATTTGAGCTTCCAAGTCTCTCTAAGACTCTCTTGTTAGAGGAAGGAGCCTGCTCTTCTAGAGTCAACTAGATCAGCTTTTCCTATGTTTTTAAGACCGGTCATAACCTCACCTAAAGCCGGCATCTTTCAAAGGATATTTATTCTCCTCAAGTCTCCCAGCCCCCATCTCTTTTGCCTCTGTCTGACCTGAAAAAAAAAATCGTTTATACTCCAAAATAAATGCAAGATGTTACTAATTGATATCAGCATAAATCTGGGTGAAACATGTATGCTGCTGCTGCTGCTGCTGCTAAGTCGCTTCAGTCATGTCCAACTCTGTGCGACCCCATAGACGGCCGCCCACCAGGCTTCTCCGTCCCTGGGCTTCTCTGGGCAAGAACACTGGAGTGGGTTGCCATTTCCTTCTCCAATGCATGAAAGTGAAAAGTGAAAGTGAAGTCGCTCAGTAAGTGTCCGACTCTTCGAGACCCCAAGGACTGCAGCCTACCAGGCTCCTCCGTCCATGGGATTTTCCAGGCAAGAGTACTGTAAGGAAGGGACAAAAAGAACAGAATATAAAGCTGGATCATGGGACTTCCCTGTTGGAACAGACACTAAGACTTCACACTGCCAATGCAGGGGGCAAGGGTTTGATCCCTTGTCAAGGAACTGAGGCCCACAAGTGGTGTGGCATGCCAAAGGGTAAATAAAATAAAACTGGATCAAAACAAATTCATTATCTGGGTGCACCTACCAGAGTTAATGGGTATAATGTTAGAACTGGCTTTGAAAATCAGTTTACATGAGTGGTGGCTGGAATCTTGAATCAACAGTGGCCTATATAAAGAGATGTTGAAGCATCCTGTGGAAGATTCACTCCAAATGTCTGACGGGTTGGGAAATTGGGAATGGATTGATCAGAGGCTGACTGCAGACCCCTCCTCCCCACTCCCACCAAACCCTCAAGAGATCCTGGACAGTGCCTTTATTTCTTCCCTTTATTAAGGAGAGAAGTTGGGAAACATATTACTGGTTTGAGCACCAGCATGTTTGAAAAGTATTATGGTGACTGATGTGGAGAGCAGCTGCTAAATGTTGTCTCTGGTTTCCATGGAGATCCTAGAGAATGAGTGGCCAAGGAGTAGCTTTTAACTGCAAGATACAAGGTAGTTACAACTACTGAAATGGGCATGAAGGACAAAGAAGTCAACAGAATAACCTTCTGGGTTCTTTGTTTTCATTGTTTAGTCTTCATTGTTTAGTCGCTAAGTGGTATCTGATTGTTTGCAACGCCATGGACTGTAGCCCTCCAGGCTCCTCTGTCCATGGAATTTCCCAGGCAAGAATACTGGAGTGGGTTGCCATTTCCTTCTCCAGGGGCTCTTCCTGACTCAGGGATCGAACCTGAGTCTCCTGCATTGGCAGCAAGGTTCTTTACCGCCGAGTCACAAGGGAAGCCCTCTGGACTCTTTGGCCATGCCTAATTGATCACCCTGTGTCTAGGAATAAAGTAGATGGGCAGCCCACTAGAATATTACTTTCTCATTGTAGTGAAGATATTCTAGATCTGAGGTCCAGAAACTTAATTACTGAACGTAATAGAGGTTCAGCTTCTTACTTGTTTTGAGGCTTAAGCCGATCACAGAGCCCAAGTCCCTCGGTAGGCTGGCTCCCTAGAGGATGTGCAACACAACTGCATGAATACTCGGCTACATGCAACCTGCTACAACCACGTTCTGTAAATATTCCTCCAAGCTTTCCCCAAAGGGACCTTTGGCCACTTACTGCGTTTACTGTGCACTGAAGGGAAAGAAAATCTTCAGACATTTCAGAAACTTACTAGACACTGAAATGGCTCTGAATTGGTAACTGGGTCCACAAATGCTACTGTGATCTGTTTGTTAAAGTGGGATCTTCTGATGACCAGGTGATAAAGAGGAAGCTTTGGCATAAATCCATCTCACAGAGGGCTCAGTGGACTGGAGTGCCCTCTCTGTACCCTTTCCTCTCTGTTCCCAGACATGTACATGGAATAGACATGCTCAGTAATTTGGCTGAAACCCCACATTGACTCCCTGATCCTTGGAATGAGGATTATTGCTTGCTGACACTTTCCCAGCAGTTTAGCCTGTCTCCCCAAATAAACTGTCATCTCCCAAATATAGTGAGTATCACTTGGTTGACTCCATATCCCACAAATTCTTGGGAGAGTGCTTTAGTGTCAGGAACTTGATATGAATGCATTGATGGTAGTTTTCTGAAATCCAGTTAACATCTCTAAGTATTTAAGAGGTATATGGTTACCTTGTGGAGAATGTTCTAGAAAGAGGAGGTAATACGAGCTTTAGGAAAAGAACATAAGGATCTTTGCTCTGGAATTTGCTCTTCTGGGGTCAGGATTTGTAATCACCTACTCTAATACAGGACATGCTGTTTGTGTTTACAGTTCAAAATCTCATTTAATCTTTATGACATCACTGTGAAGTGGATTTTATTATCTCCCTTTTATAGTTGAGGAAACCGAAGCTCAGGAAGGTTAAGTATCTGGCTCTGGGTCACTCTGGAAGCAACAAGACAGGGGTCCAAACCCAGGTTTTCTGACTCAAAATATAAGGTGTTTTCTTTCCATTGTACCCCAGTTGTTTCTTTGGAGACAACTTTGTCTTATTTTTCTTATACTATAGAATATCACCTTTCTCAGGAGAAGTAAATACTTCTTGTCTTCTCCACAATAATAATTTCAGCAACTACCTTGACCTGGGGGGATGGGAAGGCAGAAGAAGAAACTGTTGTTACTTTACCCCCTGAGCCAAGTATTGACCTGAGACCACTCCCTTTATACAGTAAAGCCCACAAAGATAAGTAAGGAACATTTAAGCAGGACTCACAAAAGGATCAAGTATAATAAAAGGGAGATAAATGTAGAAATTGATAGGAAATTTGATAATCTGCCTTGCAAGAAGTGGTTTGCCCTTTGTCACTTCAGGCTTTGCTCTTAATTTTTCCTTTACGCCTTCTGGCTTTTCTTCATAGGAGGCTTGCAGTCAGCTCACATCACCTGGAAAGCTCATCCACACATTTACTGCCCTGTCCCGACCCCTACCCTACACCACCTCCAAGATATAAAACCAAGAAAGCAAGCAGGACACAATGAAATATTACTCAGCCACTAAAAGGAATGAAATAGGGTCATTTATAGAGGTGAGGACGAATCTAGCGTCTATCATACAGAGTAAAGTAAGTCAGAAAGAGAGAAACAGGTATATATTAACACATGTTTGTGGAATCTAGAAAATTGGTGCAGATGAACCTATTTCCAGGGCAGGAATAGAGATGCAGAGAATGGGCATGTAGACCGGGTGAGGAAGGAGAGGGTGGGACAAACTGGGAGATTAGCATTGACATATATGCACCATCATGTGTGAAATAGGTAGCTAGCGGGAAGCTGCTGTAGAATATTGGGAGCTCCGCTCGGTGCTCTGTGATGACCTAGAGGGGTGGGAGGGGGGCTGGGTGGTGGTGGGAGGGCGGTCCAAGAGGGAGGAGATATGTGAATACATATAGCTGGTTTATTTCATTGTATAGCAGACACTGGCATAGCATTGTAGAGCAATTATATTCCAAGAAGAATATATTAAACAAATAAAACAAGCAGGAAGTCTTGGGTCCAGAAGGCCTGTGTCCCAGCTGCTCTTTCCTAACTAAAGTCTTCCCTGTTCCTTGGTGACCTATCTTAAACATGATGGTGTGGCCTTGAAGATTCAGTTTAAAAAAGCTGCCTGAATATAACATGAGAACTCCCACAACTCATATGAAATCTACATTCATTCAGCAAAGGATCAGTTTTTTGTTTTTTTTTTTTTTTTTTTTTTGTACTTTGCCACACTCTTCATCCTGGTTTTGTATAAAGGGAACTCTCATTTCTTAGGATCAAGGGCATTGAAATGGCATAGTTTAGATCAGATTCTCTCAGGGTGTAAACTATTTCCTAAGACAGTTTGGGAGCTGTATTGACTTTTCAGGCCCATTAGCAATCCATTTCTGCCTTTGAAGCTTTAATATAATAGATTCAAAGTCAGAATAACTCAGTGGTGACCTACCTCCAATATCCCTGGCAGGCCCAAGGAACAGGCAAGGGAATAGGGAAGAGAAAAATACAGAAAATGGACTTTCTTTTTTGAGAAAGACAAGAGGGGAAAAAAGAGAAATAATAGGAATAAATAAATGACTTGCACTTACTTTAGCACAGGGATGTACTCTTATTCTGGCTCTTGCTCTGGCAAGCTCAGTAAAGACAGAATTACAATGGATGTGAAAAGCACACCATAGGAAAAACAGAGAGTGGGAGGTGGGGCAGCAGGTGGTGGGTAAAGAAGATTTTTTAAGGTGTCATATCATATCAGTTGGGTCTTGAAGAAGGAGAGAGTTTTGAAAAAGGGCAGAAGAGCCTTAAATCAGGTCAAAGGTGCCAGGAACCAGACTCAGAGGCTGTGAGATCCTCATTTAATGTGGGACCTATGTGTTGGTTACCTCCCACATCCACGTCCCTAGTATGGTAGCATCCAGCCCAGTGGCAGAGAGCACTGGTGATCCAAGCATCTCTTCTCCACATCCTCCTTAATAACAGGCTCTTATATTGAACCAGGCACATTGCTGTATCTCCTGAAGTGGTGGGTGGGCTTCTAACTGTTACTTGGTCAGTGAGATATAAGTGGAGGGATTTGTGGGATTCTGGGAAGGCATTTTGAAAAGAGCTGACTCAGCTTGGAGGGTCTCGCTTTGTCCTTTTGCTTTTCCTCCTTCTGACCTGTAACACAAAAGTGATGGGTAGCATGGCAAAGTCATCTCAGACCCTGGGGGTGGCCTTAACGATGGAAGTCATCAGCTAGAATAGTTAAGCAGAAAGATCCAAACTTCCATTTTGATGAACATGGTATGAAATTGAGCTGGAACTGAATTTCTTGGGATGACAGGATTTTAAAAGTCTATGAGACAGAGAAACAGAAACCCTTAGAAAACAGTTTGGAACCATCCACGGTTACTCCATGGGGCTTCTCTTGATAGCTCAGTTAGTAAAGAATCCACCTGCAATGCAGGAGACCCTGGTTTGATTCCTGGGTTGGGAAGATCCCTGGAGAAGGAATAGGCTATCCACTTCAGTATCCTTGGGCTTCCTTTGTGGCCCAGCTGATAAAGAATCTGCCTGCAATGTGGGAGACCTGGGTTTGATCCCTGTGTTGGGAAGATTCCCTGGAGAAGGGGAAGGCCACCCACTCCAGTATTCTGGCCTGGAGAATTCCGTGGACTGTATAGTCCATGGGGTCTCAAAGAGTCGGACACGACTGAACGACTTTCACTATCACTGTTACTCCAGAATTCCCCTAGGAGGTCTCATGAAGTGATTAATAGAATAAAATACTCAAGGAAACCTGATCTTTCCCTGGAAATATGGAGTAGGTGGAGAAGATTTTGCAGTGAGGGGGAAAAAAAGGTTAATAAAATTAACCCCCCCTCCAAAGTTCCTATAAAACAGAGAGGTGAGATTTGCACCCAGTCTGACTCAAGAACCAATGCTTTCCATGAAAATGCACGGGGAGGCCCACATTGCTTCAGAGGATGGGTAAGGGGTGGAGTATCACAGTCACCTCTGTGTCTCAGATTGTCTTAAATGGCATCAGAGGGACCTAGCTAAGTTTCAGAAACAGATTAGTGTCTGGAAATTGTTAGCTTGTTCTGAGTGCCGAAGAATTGATGCTTTTGAACTGTGGTGTTGGAGAAGACTCTTGAGAGTCCCTTGGACTGCAAGGAGATCAAACCAGTCAATCCTAAAGGAAGTCAATTCTGAATATTCATTGGAAGGACTGAAGCTGAAGCTGAAGCTCCATTCTTTGGCCAACTGATGTGAGGAACTGACTCATTGGAAAAGCCCCTGATGCTGGGAAGGATTGAAGGCAGGAGAAGAAGGGGACAACAGAGGATGAGATGGTTGGATGGCATCACCTACTCAATGGACATGAGTTTGAGTAAACTCCAGGTGTTGGTGATGAACAGGGAGGCCTGGCATGCTGCAGTCCATGGGGTCACAAAGAGTTGGACACGACTGAGCGACTGAACTGAACTGAACTGGATAGAGTTATTTGGCATGGCATTTGTTTAGTGTTTTAGTGGTAGGATTTCACACTATTTATGTTCAAATAGCTTTTGCCTCATCCTCTCAACCAAGTTCTTTGGCCTTCAGTTCAGTCACTTAGTTGTGTCTGACTCTTTGTGACCCCATGAACTGCAGCATGCTAGGCCTCCCTGTCCATCACCAACTCCAGGAGTCCACCCAAACCCATGTCCATTGTGTTGGTGATGCCATCCAACCATCTCATCCTCTGTTGTCCCCTTCTCCTCTTGCCTTCAATCTTTCCTAGCATTAGGGTCTTTTCAAATGAGTCAGCTTTCTGCATCAGGTGGCCAAAGTATTGGAGTTTCAGCTTCAACATCAGTCCCTCCAATAAGCACCCAGGACTGATCTCCTTTAGGATGGACTGGTTTGATCTCCTTGCAGTCCAAGGGACTCTCAAGAGTCTTCTCCAATACCACAGCTCAAAAGTATCAATTCTTTGGCACTCAGCTTTCTTTATAGTCCAACTCTCACATCCATACATCACTACTGGAAAAACCATAGCCTTGACTAGATGGACCTTTGTTGGCAAAGTAATGTCTCTGCTTTTTAATATGCTGTCTAGGTTGGTCATAACTTTCCTTCCATGGAGGAAGCGTCTTTTAATTTCATGGCTGCGATCACCATCCGCAGTGATTTTGGAACTCAGAAAAATAAAGTCAGCCACTTTCCCCATCTATTTGCCATGAAGTGATGGGACTGGATGCCATGATTTTAGTTTTTTGAATGTTGAGCTTTAAGCTAACTTTTTCACTCTCCTCTTTCACTTTCATCAAGAGGCTCTTTAGTTCTTCTTCTTATGACTATACAGTGCAAGTGAGAAATAGATTTAAGGGATTAGATCTGATAGACAGAATGCCTGATGAACTATGGATGGAGGTTCGTGACATTGCACAGGAGACCCAGAGCAAGACCATCCCCAAGAAAAAAGAAACGCAAAAAAGCAAAATGGCTGTCTGAGGAGGCCTTTCAAATAGCTGTGAAAAGAAGAGAAGCAAAAAGCAAAGGAAAAAGGAAAGATATACCCATTTGAATGCAGAGTTCCAAAGAATAGCAAGGAGAGATAAGCAAGCCTTCCTCAGCAATCAATGCAAAGAAATAGAGGAAAACAATAGAATGGGAAATACTAGAGATCTCTTCAAGAAAAATTAGGAATACCAAGGAGACATTTCATGCAAAGATGGGCTCAATACAGGACAGAAATGGTATGGCCCAACAGAAGCAGAAGATATTAAGAAGAGGTGGCAAGAATACACAGGAGAACTGTACAAAAAAGATCTTCACAACCCAGATAATCATGAAGGTGTGATCACTCACACTCACCTAGAGCCGAACATCCTGGAATGTGAAGTCAGGTGGGCCTTAGGAAGCATCACTACGAACAAAGCTAGTGGAGGTGATGGAATTCCAGTTGAGCTATTTCAAATGCTAAAAGATGATGCTGTGAAAGTGCTGCACTCAATATGCCAGCAAATTTGGAAAACTCAGCAGTGGCCACAGGACTGGAAAAAGTTAGTTTTCATTCCAATCCCAAAGAAAGGCAATGCCAAAGAATGCTCAAACTAACGCACAATTGGCCTTGGTAGATTGACCCAATAAGTAATCTGGTGAAATCACAGAAGTTCTAAGAGTTGGCCTCAAAGCTTCCAAAAGCAGTATGGAAGTGTCTTGTTAGAACTGTTAGGAACTGATGCGTATGCATGTCCCATATTGTGGGTGTGTGTCAAAGTATGATATCTTTACAAGACAGAAAGAATCAAAGGGATTTAAAGGTCTGCTCTGAAAATGGGAAGCCCTAATCTGTTGTTTCCTTTTTGAGAGGCAGGGTTTGGTGACTACCACCTCAGCTTGCTAATGCCAGGTCCTGCCAACCCTGTGTCTTCTTTGCCTTGGAAGAGAGCCTGGTCAGCATTATGTCCTTGTTATAGACTGGTTCCAAATAGGAAAAGGAGTACGTCAAGGCTGTATATTGTCACCCTGCTTATTTAACTTATATGCAGAGTACATCATGAGAAACGCTGGACTGGAAGCAACACAAGCTGGAATCAAGATTGCTGGGAGAAATATCAATAACGTCAGATATGCAGATGACACCACCCTTATGGCAGAAAGTGAAGAGGAGCTAAAAAGCCTCTTGACGAAAGTGAAAGAGGAGAGTGAAAAAGTTGGCTTAAAGCTCAACATTCAGAAAACAAAGATCATGGCATCTGGTCCCATCACTTCACGGGAAATAGATGGGGAAACAGTAGAAACAGCATCAGACTTTATTTTTTTGGGCTCCAAAATCACTGCAGATGGTGACTGCAGCCATGAAATTAATAGACGTTTACTCCTTGGAAGAACAGTTATGACCAACTTAAATAGTATATTGAAAAGCAGAGACATTACTTTGCCGACTAAGGTCCGTCTAGTCAAGGCTATGGTTTTTCCTGTGGTCATATATGGATGTGAGAGTTGGACTGTGAAGAAGGCTGAGCACTGAAGAATTGATGCTTTTGAACTGTGGTGTTGGAGAAGACTCTTGAGAGTCCCTTGGACTGCAAGGAGATCCAACCAGTCCATTCTGAAGGAGATCAGCCCTGGGATTTCTTTGGAAGGAATGATGCTAAAGCTGAAGCTCCAGTACTTTGGTCACCTCGTGCGAAGAGTTGACTCATTGGAAAAGACTCTGATGCTGGGAGGGATTGGGGGCAGGAGGAGAAGGCTGGATGGCATCACGGACTTGATGGACATGAGTCTGAGTGAACTCCAGGAGATGGTAATGGACAGGGAGGCCTGGCGTGCTGCGATTCATGGGGTCGCAAAGAGTCGGACACGACTGAGCGACTGAACTGACTGAACTGAACTGATCTTCCTGGTTCAAGGAAAAGGCCAAGGAATCAGATCTGGAAGGCTATGCAAGAGTTACTGGCAACTCATTGCATTCATCCTTTCCTCATTCCTGCTTCCATTTGCAGGGTGCTTGTGTTTAAATATCCCCTTCTTGGAGAAACTCCCTTTGTCCACCTTTACCTCCTGACACTTCCCTCTGTTTTCTTCTTTGTAGCATGTGTGAACATTTGACCTAAACATATTGAATCTACTTAATTAATTGTCAAGACTGCCTTAATTCTAATGTCCCTATGGCCTAGAACAATGCTTGTTAACATAGTAAGCACTCAATAAACATTTTCAGAATGAACATATGGATGAATGAATGAGCATATCATAGTTCTAAGCTGTCTATTGGCAGATATTGCTTAATTGCTCTTTTATCAGACACCTCATTATGAGGCTTCAGAAGAGAAAAGAATTTACGACTTTTAAAGGGACATCAGTGAGTATGCTGGGGGTGAGAAGAGCCTGGAATGAATGTCAAGAGACTTAGGTTTGTGTTCTGACTATGTAGAGAACTAGTTGAGGACCTTAACAGCCTAATTTAATTCAATACTCCCTTGGCATTCACAGATTTATTGCTCACGTGCAATCTCGAAGGTCAATGGTGTGTGATAATTTGTAATTTTTGTTGAGGGATGAACTTGAGTTGCCCTGAGTCTTGGACACACATTTCTTTTTTCTTTTAAATTAATTTTTATGTGAATATAGTTGGCTTAAAACGTTGTGTCACTTTCTTCTGTACAGCAAAGTGAATCAGTTATATATACACATATATTCACTCTTGTTTTTAGATTTTTTTCCCGTAGGCCACTAAGAGTATTGAGTAGAACTCCCTGTGCTATACAGTAGATCTTTATCAGTTATCTGTCTTATAAATAGTAATGTGTATAGGTCAGTCCCAATCTCCCATTTTATCCTCCCCATTTCCCACTCGGTAACTGTACGTTTGTTTTCTACATATGTGACTCTATCTCTGTTTTATGAATAAGCTCATTTGTACCATTTTTAAAGATTCTGCTTATAAGCTATATCATATGGTACTTATCTTTCTCTTGGACCCACATTATTAATGAGGACTGTTAGACTAAAAAGGAACAGAAAAACAATTGTAACAGGTTTAAATAGAAAAGTGATTTAAAGAGGAAAGGGGAGTATAACAGGATCTAACTGGATCCCAGGAAGACTGGAAAGCAAGACTATAAGATTTCTCCAGAGTCTCAAACAGGATCTGTTCCATGAGAATTAAGACTTGGTCCATGCTATTCTTTCCTCAGTGGATGATTTTTGAGTGCATTTTGAGTTTAGTGCGGGTTAAGAGATAGTGAGACATACAAGGAAACATCAGACTCTCTTTGCTCCCAAGAAGTTCAACAACTAGTGAAGAGACAAGACTTCCCCTCTCACTGAACACCAAGGATGTGCGGCAGATGGGGTTCACTAGTCCTGGAAGTGTTTCACATGATTGAGAGGTCTCTGCGTCCTAGGTAGACTCAAGAAGCCTTCGTGTAGGGGAAAGTGCTTTATTTTTTTCTTCTGGGAACTGTAGAGTTGGCATCATAGATGGAAGGAAAGATGAGGAGGACAGCATGAACAAAGTCTTGGAGATGTAAATTATCTGCCAGTGGCAGTAAAGACTAGAAGGAGGGCAATGAGGACATCTCAGTAGAGGAAGAAACCCACATTGGGCAGCAGTGAGAGAAAAATTGTGCTAAGCTGAGGAAGGGCCTAAAAATGCCAGGCTGATCAGAGTAATCTTAATGGAGCGATACAGAGCCACCATAGGTCCTTTAAATTTTTAAAAAACTTTTTATGAAATATTTCATTTATATAAATACACACATGGTATGCTGTGTGCTATGCTTAGTCGCTCAGTCATGTCCGACTCTTCTGTGATGCCTTGGACTGTAGCCCACCAGGCTTCTCTGTTCATGGGGATTCTCCAGGCAAGAATACTGGAGTGGGTCGCCATGTCCTCCTCCAAGGGATCTTCCCAATTCAGGTCTCTGGCATTGCAGGCAGATTCTTTACTGTCTGAGCCACCAGGGAAGCCCAACACATGGTATAAAGGTATTTATATAATGTATAAAGAAGGCTGAGCACTGAAGAATTGATGCTTTCAAACTGTGATGCTGGAGAAGACTCTTGAGCATCTCTTGGACTGCAAGGAGATCAAACCAGTCAAGCCTAAAGGAAACCAACCCTGAATATTCATTGGAAGGACTGATGCTGAAGCTGAAGCTCCAATACTTTGGCCACCTGATGCGAAGTGCTGACTCACTGGAAAGATCCTGATGCTGAGAAAGACTGAGAGCAGGAAGAGAAGGGGACAAAAGAGGATGAGAGGTTTGGATGGCATCACCAACTCTAAGGACATGAGTCTGAGTAGGTTCCTGGGAGTTGGTGAAGCCTGGCATGCTGCAGTCCATGGGGCTGCAAAGAGTTGGACACGACTTAGTGGCTGAGCAACAACAATAAGGCATAAAGAATGAAGTGACATCTGGGTGCCCTTTATTCCACATATGAATTAGAACACAATCAATACCCTTGAGTCCCTCCAGTATTCTCTTTCCCTGTAGTTACCTTTGAGTGAGTGAAGTCACACAGTCGTGTCCGACTCTTTGCGACCCCATGGACTGTAGCCTACCAGGCTCCTCTGTCTAAGGGATTTTCCAGGCAATAGTACTGGAGTGGATTGCCATTTCCTTCTCCAGGGGATCTTCCCGACCCAGGGATCGAACCCAGGTCTCCCGCATTGTAGACAGACGCTTTACTGTCTGAGCCACCAGGGAAGTCTTATTCTCCAAAGCGATCATTATTCTAAATTTTTTATTAATTGTTCTCCTTGCCTTTGGGTTTGATTTTATGACATATATATTCAGCTCCATGTGACTGTAAAATTTGTCATTTTGAGTTTTTAATCTTGCTTTTTCTATGATCCTCTCCCACCACCTTTTTTGTTTCTTGCCTTGTTTTGGATCGTTTGTTCTTAATTTTGTTTCTTGCTACTAGTTTTGGAAATTACTTTATATTCATTTAAGGGTTTACCCTTTCAATTTTGTTCTGTGCACTTAACAATCAAAAATGTATTAACATCTCTGGAGTTCCCTGGTGGCCTAGTGACTAGGATTCTGGGCTTTCACTGCCATGGTCTGGGTTCAGTCTCAGGTCGGGGAACTGAGATCCTTCAAGCCATGCTTCGCAGCCATATATATATGTATATATGCGTGCATGCATGCTGAATCAATTCAGTCATGTCCAACTCTGTACAACTCTATGGACTGTAGCCCACCAGGCTCCCCTGTTCATGGGATTCTTCAGGCAAGAGTACTGATGTGAGTTGCTGTGCCCTTCTCCAGGGGATCTTCCCTTACTCAGGGATTGAACCCTTATCTCTTATGTCTCCTATATTGGCAGGAAGGGTTTTTACCACTAGCACCACCTGGGAAGCCATATATATTTACTATATATATATATATATATATATATACACACATATACCCATATGTATATATGCACACACACATATAGACATCCTAACCCCACTTCCCTCAAGAATGAGAACCTTGAAATGCTTTATCTTCTATCAACCTTAGCCTCTCCAGCATTGCCCACATATTTTAGTTCTTGTTTTTAAGCACACAAATTATCACTTTTGTTTTTATTTGTATAGATTTATATCCATGCTATCATTTTCATTACTCACAATTCCTTCTCACATTGTAGGCTTTTTTTCCTCCTAGAATTATTTTACTTCCTAAAGTAAATCGATTAGTGAGGATATCTTGGAAGTAAGAATACTTTTTTTTTTTAATCTGAAAGCAACTTGAAATACAGATTTTCTGGATATAGTGTCCAAAGTTAATAGTTATTTTTTCCCAGCATAATCAGCAGTCCCCAACATTTTTGGCACTGGTTTTGTGGAAGACAACTTTTCTACAGACCAGCGAGGGGGACGGTTTTGGGGTGATTTTAGCACATTATATTTATTCTGTATTTCTATTATTATTATTATGTCAGATCCATCTCAGATCATCAGGCATTCAATTTTGGAGGTTGTGGGCCCCTGGTGAAGATATTATTCCATTATATGCTGACTTTCATTGTCACAAGTGAGGAGTCTGTTGTTAGTCTAATTATTGATTTCTCTTTGTATTTTCATTTTGATGATCTGTCTTTTCTTTTGGATGTTTAAAAAGATGTTTTCATTGTATTTGCTGTCCTTCAGTTTCACTACAAAGTGTATGGGTATGCATTTTATTTTATTTATACTGCCTTGTGGAGTTGTATTTCCTTTATATCTTCTGCAAATTCTGGAGAACTCTTAGACATTATCTCTAAGTATTGTCTCTCATTTTCTGTTCCTATAATGTCAGTTACACATGTATTATGCCTTCTGATTCCATCCTTCATGTTTCCTGACCTCTCTTTCATTCATATTTTCCATCTCCTATCTCTCTATGCTAGGTTCTATGTAATTCATCAGTTCTCTTCCATTTCACTAATTTATTCTTCAGGGGTATTTAATATAAAAACTGTTTCCTTTGAGTTTTTCATTTCAATGATTGCATCTTAAATTTTAATTACAATTTTTTCCTTGTTTTTTTTTTGATACTCTTTTGTTCTTTATTTTCCCTCTTTTCTTCAAAACTTGCATCATGAATACAGTTTTACTATATTCACTTTCTGATAAGTCAATATTCCAATTTGTTGGGGATCATGCATTTGTTATCTGTCATTTCTGCTAATTCTGCCTTATAAAAGTTTTTTTCTCTTTGTGTTTGATAACTTTTTACTTGAGCTTTTTTTTGCTTTGACATAATCTGTGGGGCCTGGATTGAGGAATTTTATTCCAGAGATGTTTATATTTGCTTTTGTTTGGATTGAGTGCACTACCAAACTAGGATCACTTTAATTCAACTTCTCAACTTGAGGTTTTCCTTATATGTGGTAATATGAATTCAAACTCCTGACCCCCAGTAAGAACAGATCTAGGTTATGAATTCTAAAGGAAGATTAATTTTTATATATAGAAAATATATACAGCCACCACAGAGACAGTTTTCCTTTGCTAGAAGGATGTAGTTTTTTTTTTTTTTTTTCCATTTATCCTTTAAATGAGGATGTAGCTTTATATGGAGTTTAGCTACTCAACCTTGCATGAGGCCAAGGCCTGGCCTCCCATTTCCCACTCACATCAAAGCCACATTAATCTCTAAAACTCTAGGTTTCGGTGTTTGGCCCCAGGGCATCCCTTACCCTTCTTGTCTCAGCTCACTCTGTGTTTTTGTGTAAGTAATGCATGGCCACTGGAGACTTCCCTTTCTTGAAAACACATAAATACATTTAAAAGTGTGTTTGCTGTAATTTATCCAGTACCTTAGTGTTAGGGTCAGATGATATTTTTAGAATGCTATACTGTCAGAAGCAAAAGTGCCATTGTAGACTTACGCTGGGTACCTTCCACTGCTACAGCATCTCCTAAAGAACAGGAGGTGCAGACACCAAAGGCAACCTTAGGGATGCCTCCCTTTGCCTGTCTGTTCTTGTGTGCTATGGAAGTTCTCAAGTCAGAGATGCCCAGGTAAGCAGCTCTGCTCACATGGTGATCTTACAGCTAGGTCTTGAAGAGTAAGAAGCCACGGCCTATCAGAAGCCAGGCTGGTAGGCTGTTATTAGAGTGAGTGACAGCCAGCTCAGAGGTATAGAGTCTTGAGATGGTCTTGGTGCCCATGGGACATGAAAGGGGTGGAGTGGCAGGTGCCTGGGCACAGACAGGAGTGACATGTGGGTAGAGAAGTGGAGTTCTGACCCATTCACCCCAACACTTACCTTATAGGCGTGGAGAACAGAACTGAATGGGGAGGGGGCAAAAGCTAAATAAGGTATAGCCCTTGCCCTCTAGCAACCGTCAGTCTAGGAGGGACAGAAAGACCAGACTGCCTGCTCCAGAGGGAGTAAGATTACTTCTTTCTTTCTCAGTTTTAAAAATCCTTTTAGAGGAGTGAGCAGGGTGCTTGGCCCCCTTAAGTGCTCATCTACTGTTCGTTGAGTGAATCAATGGGCATAAATAATTTTCCTATAACACAGATATGAATAAATGCTAAGCAGAGGTGAATACAGAGGGAGAGGTGGTCAGTACTGATACTGGGAATCTGAGACTTTAGATTTAGGGGCTTCAGGGGGATGCCCAGGGTCCTCCTGGGGTGAGCCAAAGTGAGGGACCATCCCCTTCAAGCATCTCTCACTGCTTGCCCTTGGCTTCTCCTTGCTCACCCCTCCCCTTCCCATGGAAGTGGCCTGGGACTAAAAATCAGCCTGGGCAACACCAGAAGAGCTTTGCAGACGAGATTAAAAGCAAATCAAAGAAGAAAAATTGTGGCTCGGTTTATGTCTTCCTAATTAAAACCCCGCCAGTCTCCCTTCTTTTTCTTTCCAGCTAATGTTACACTAACGAGCTGAGTTTAGTGGCATTTATGTAGATAAAAGTCCCAATGATTGATCTCAATGGCTTGTTAAAATTAGTTTCAGTCCACCATATTGATTTAATTCCATTGCTTGAAAGTGCTAATTAATAATGATAATAAAAGTGTCTTGGCCCATTATTATCAGTGGGCAGGCGGTGGGGGGGTGGAGGTAGGGGGAGAATTGCTGTTTTTAGTGTCACTTACTCAGTCGAAGGGTGGCCTTTGAAAGCTGGTAGAGGGGACAGGAGGCTGGGGATGGGGCTGAAGGAGTGTTCCTGTCTCTTTATGGCTGATTCCTCGTGAGAGTGCTGGGGGATGCTTGGAGGGGTGACAGGCTGGTGGACGCATGGCTGCTGTGTGAGCCATGCGTCTTGCTTGTCCTTTAAGCCTCTTGATTCCCTCCAGAGCTGGTGGGTTGCTGCTTGCCTGGTGGCACCCGAAGGAGGTGAAAGGTTTAAACTTCACACTGTTCCCAAGGGTGATGAAACTGGAGTTCACCTTCTAGACACTGATGAACAGCTTCTAGGAATCTGAGCTCTGAACCTCAGCCACCCATACCCTATGTTGCAGGGAGCCCAGAAGGAGAGGGAGGAATTTGCGGCGAAGAGATCAATAGATGAGGAGCCTGATGGATGAGGAAAGTGAAAGCAAGTGTTAGTCGCTCAGTCGTGTCTGACTCTTTGTGAGCCCAGGGACTGTAGCCCACCAGGCTCCTCAGTCCGTGGAATTCTCCAGGCAAGAATACTGGAGTGGGTTGCCATTCCCTTCTCCAGGGGATCCTCCCAACCCATGGATTGAACCCGGATCTCCTGCATTGACAGGCAGATTCTTCACTGTCTGAGTCACCAGGGAAGCCTGGATGGGGAGAAGAGAGGAGTTTAGAGAGCAAAGAGGAAAAGAGTCTGGGAAGTAGAGTGAAGAAGGGAAAGTTAAGAGATCTCTCCTAAATTAATTAATTAATTTGGCTTTAAAGGAGTCTCCTTGCCTTTGATAAAGCTCTAAGCCCCTGGAAAGGATTCTGCTGGCCCCTCTGGGGAATAAGGTGAGGGGATGAAGGAAGAGGGATGGCAGAAATGAAAACGGTGCCTGGAGAGACGAGCCTTGTTTCCAAGACAGCAGCCCTACGGGAGTGGGAGGCGGGGAAGGGCTCCTGCTTGTGGCCAGCGCTCCCCAAAGGCCAAACCTTCTCCACTCACTGCAGAACATCTCGCCAGACCCCAGTCTCTCTGACCCCTGCCTCCAACAAAGACTGTAACATGTTGATGTCCAGGTTCCATGAGCTATGTGTGACTGGCGTGTGGGAGCAGCTGGAGACCCATAATTCTTCCTCTGCTGAACGTTATGACCATTCATGGCATCATCGCTGGCACTTTGAGAGCCAAGAAGGGAGTGAAAAGAGCTTCTAGGTCCCTGGGGATGTGGTGGAAAAAGTGGGATGAGAGACAGATACAGGTTAAGAACATGCAGCCTCTAGAAGTGAGGGATCAGGGACCCACAGAAATAGCTCAGAAAGTCCACACGAGGGCCCAGCAACCAGAGGGCCAGGAGATGACCTTGGCTCAGGCAGGGTTTGGATCAGCCAGTAGCTGCCCCTTCTCTGGCCTGGGCCACTGGGTGTGAATCAATCTGTTTAAGGCAGAGGTCTGTAAGGGATGCAGCTGCTGGATCTGGCAATTCTGAACATTGTCTTGAATGTAATATCCACCTGATATAGGCCTATTCCTGGAGATGCTCTTTATCAAAAGACCTTATGAAGCACTCTCCCTCACTCCCCAAAAGATTAATGGAAAATTCACACTATAGAATTTGAACTATGTATGATTTGCTCTACAGTTAACTCAAGCATAATTATACCCAATAATTATACGGTGTAGTTCTGATATTAATTACAGTCCATCCTCATTAAGGAATTAACCAAACCATGTGTGGCTGGGGATGGGGAGGAAGGAACAGTTTTCTTAATGATTTATTCACCATTTTTCTTTTTCCAGGTTATGCTGTTTTCTCTCTCCTCCTGTGCTTTGTGCTATGCTTGTTCCCCCAGCGATTTGAGTTGGGATACTCTGTTTTGTATGTTAGGGTCCTTATTACTAACCAAAGAAAGTCACCTTTTTCTGTTCATGCTATTCCTCCAGGTTCACTTAAGAATCTCTATCAGCAATACGCCTTAGGAAGGGTGCTCCCTCCAGTATGATCAGTCAAATGCCAACTGCTGGCTGTACTTTATCTGGGATTTCTATTTGAATGATCGTAGCTCTCTGTTTCTCACTCCCTGCTCCCTGCCTTCTGCTCCTGTATGCAGCAGAGTGCTCTGCTTTGTGACAGGGTGAAGGGGTTTGAGCTCGACTCATTTTGGGGGAAGAGAAACTTCCAGATTGTGCCCAAGCTTAGAATAGATCGCCTTTGGAAAAAATATGGGGATCCATATGCTTCTTTGTAACACTGTCAGCCTCCCGCCCTGTTTCATCTCAGGGGGATTACTGTTAACTATTTCGTACACGTGTTCGGATGGGGTAACAGTGCACTTGGCTGAGATGTGCATCCTGATGGGCATCTTTGAAGGAATCCAGCCGTTTCTCTGCTTTTAGGTGGGAGCCACGGTTTGTGTTTTCTAGGGTCTAGAAACCCCGGGGAACGTTGGAGCGCAGAATGCCTCCTGTCATCGTCTGGTACCTTCTACAGGTCCTTTCCATTTTGCTGCATCATTTTTTTCCCTTTCCCCTTTTCCTTTCCCGGCTGCGGTTTTCACTTTTGCTCTCTTCTCCTGCAGCACTGGCTCACTTGTCCTAGCTGAGGCTGACATGAGAATGGTCAGCTGGTCCCTGTGGAGGATCATGGGAGGGAGAGTGGGCAGCCGGGCCAGAGGGGGTTCTCACCAGGAGGATGGCATGCCTGATGAGATGGGGAACGTGTTTACTTGTAGAGACCTTAGGACTGGCAGCCCCACTTGTCCCTCTTGGCATGGCTCGGGCGGCAACTGGGGATGAAGGTATTTCCAGTTGTAATTTTGGAATAGACAGTCATGGGTTATCCAGTCAGATGGACAGAGCACACGGCAAGGTGTTCCAGCTCAGAGTTCAGTTTGGAAGTCTGCTGGCCTCCAGCCCAGAAGTTAAGACTCTCTGACCGTACTCAGTTGAGAACACAGTGGATAGGGTCAGGTCCTGGGGGTGGAGGGCTGGCAGGGTACCAGGGCATTCTCATGGGGTTCAGGGACCATTCAATCCTTAGTGGGTGTGTGCATGTTCATGGGTGGTGGCGGGGGCAGGGAGAGAGGGTTTCTGCAACAGCCAGAGAAAGAGAGAATGATTTTAAAATCTCATCGAATTTGGTTCATGAATGTGAAAATTGAATTTGCCACCAGATCCAGGAGGTAAATCCTTTCTTGCAAACTGGAGGCAGAGAAGGAGGTCAGAAGCTTGATTAGTCTGAAAGTGGAATCAGAGGTAAGAAGCTGGTGGTGGGTGCAGCTTGAGACAAGATTCTGTGTCCAGAGCCCAGAGGGTGTGGGTGGGAAGGGCGGGAAGCTATGCAGTGGAGTCTGCCTGAGTTGATGGCTTAGGGGTAAGCATCTATAGGCTAGGGTCCTTGAAGCTGAATCCCGTGGACCTCTGCAGTGACTAAGGCCGAAGCCCTGGTATAGGTTGAGCATAGCCAGTATTACAGCTCAGGGGCTGTGAGCACAGGGCTTATGGGACCCTGGATGTGGTTGGACCTGGAGGAGCACACAGATAGGGGTGCAGAGTCCTTCACGGGGAGAAAAGAGAGAAACTCTGTAACTGCAGCTGGGCAAGGGTGTCTGGAGCCGCGCTCCTGACTCACAAGGGCCCACCGGGTTCACCTCTTCCCACCTCCAAGTCCAGTGACGTTGTGCTGGGAGGTTGCTTGCTTGAAATCAGCCTTGATGAGAGCCAGCCCAGGTGGCTTAGTGGTAAAGAATTCTCCTGCCGAGCAGGGGACCCGGGTTCAATCCCTGGGTGGGGAAGATCCCCTGGATAAGGAAATGGCAACACACTCCAGTATTCTTGCCTGGAGAATCCCATGGACTGAGGAGCCTGGTGGGCCACAGTCCATGGGGTTGCAAAGAGTCACGACTTAATGACTAAACAGCAGCAACAGCAGAGAGAACTACTCTGCAGTAAGCACCAAATGCTACAAACCAGGGCTTGTTTCTCCCTGGAGAGCTGGTTGTTAAACATTTAGCTGCTGAGAGGAGAGCCTCTTTGAAGTCTCCCTAATGTCAGGGAGTGGGGTGTTGGTGTGGACTTTATCCTGTGCAGTTAGCTTAGAAATGGCATATCCAGAGGCACGTCTGAGTCTGTTTGGAGAGAGAGAGAAGGCAAGAGAGGGAAGGGGCTGGCACCGGATCTGACAGCTGCATAGGCTGCCACCAGAGGTGTGCTAATGAAGGCTGATGAAAGCAACCGTCCGCAGCGCCTCTTTTAGCATCTTGGCCGATAGCCTTGCTCTGGGTGTGGTGTGTGGGCACCGTCACACGCTGCTGGGTAGTGAAAATGGATACAGGCTTGTTGAAAAACAAATTGGCACCTTGTGCCATGAACTTGAACCGTGAATACCCTTTGACACAATAATTCTCCTCCTGGGAATCTAAGAAAGAAATCCTAAACACTTCCATTGTTTTGAAATCCCACACGACAAAAAAGGTCTTAGCTGCAACTTTATTTAGGCTAGTGAAAAGTTGAAATTAACCTAAATGTTTCACTGTAACAGAATGCTTGAGGAATCTAAGGCATATCTTCTTAGTAGATTATTATGCAGTGATTTAAAAGGATGGGAAAAAAGTTCGGGGAAAGCACAGAAGTGCTTATGATAAGCAGAATACAAAGTTGTAGAGTAGCATTTTTCCATCGTGGCTTTTGGAATACAACTCCCGTGTCAAATATATTCGGGAAGTGCTTGGTGTCCTATGCCCCTCTCAAGACTGCGTGCACATCAACGCTAAGGGTTCTGAGAAGTTCTGTGGTTTAACCTATCGCTTCTTGAACTTATTTCACCCCAGAGTCCTTTATCCAACCAACATTGATTACCATCCTTCAGCATTAAGGCTCAGCAGAACAGTTTTGGGAAGTAGTGATACATGGAATAGTTAGTTACATTAAAGTGCCCATCAGAATACAGGGAGAAAACAACAACAGTAGGTGAGTAGGGACCAGAGTAGCAATGACTGTGAAAGATTTTTTTTTAGTCTTCTTTTTTGGGGAGTATCTTTGCCAGAAATCCTTTAAAATACATACCTTTTATTAAAGAATTATATAAAAGCTTCTCTTCAGGCAGGTTTGTCTCTTTCCCTGGTTGATGACATGTAAGATTCAGAATTTGTACTTTCTGCATAATGGATAAAACGTTCATACAGTCCAGGGGGATATTTGACAGGTAAAGAGTCTGATGGCTGGAATTTGATGTAGCAGGAAGCCACTCAGAGTGCAAATGTGGATTTGGGATCAATGTAGTTCATCACAGCAGAGTCTTCAAAAAAAAAAAAAAAATTAGTGAATACTTCCCTAATAGTTAAAGATGTACCAGGCACCATCAGAGCCCTTTCCACATATTAACTCATTTAAGCCTCCCAGCAACTCCACAAGGTAGATACAGTGCTTATCCCCACTTTACAGATAGATAAGTAAACAAAGCCACAGAGAGGTTAGGTGACCTGCTGTGGTTCCAAGCCCCTTGTCTCCAGGGAGCAGATTCTTTATCAATACCCAGAGCTGCCTCATGCTGAGGGACCAGTGATGATGTTGCATCATTAGACAGGATTTCACAGTGGCTGATTTAAGACACAAAGCCATTCCTGCCAGGAGAGCAACGGGACCCTTTCTTCTTGGGTTCGTAAGCTGGGATCGTGTAGGCCCTTCACTTCCTCTGGTCATATCCACAACTGTGTGCAGGTACAAACAAGAGGAAGAAGGGAGTGAGTCTCCAGGTCTGGTCCCCCTGCGCCAGGAGCTACTCTGCCTTCTGTAGCTCTTCTTATGGCCGCCGGGAAGGATCCTGCTTCTTCCTTTTCATCCACCCCGCTGACTTTAGCTTTTAATTTTTCTTTAAAAAGGTGTTAGGATGTGATCATATGTCTCTGTGTGCTGATATTTTTGGATGCCACCATAGATGGGTTAGGAAGATTCCACCATAGATGGGTCGGGAAGCCCATATTGACTAAGTTTAGAGACCTGTTTCAAATGGCTGAGATGCCCAGAGTCAGAGGGACGGGTTGGAGGACCACTCAGGGTCACCTCCATTCTCTGTATTCTGGGGTATTTTGAATATCAGGTCTCAGGGGAATCTGGTTGACAGGAGTCACCATCTAGAATCTCGTGTTGTCCCGGATGGGGGAGACAGAGGTGAGGAAACAGGAAAAAGAAATCTGTTCTACATGGGTTTCCAAGGTAATCATTCCAAGGTGATGCATTTGGGACTGACATGTCCTTGCCACAGTAAATCAGACTGGTTCCTTGCCCTTTACTCCTCTGAGGACACGGGGAGGACCAGCTGGGCACCATTCTCTGACAGTAAGAGCCTTTCGTGGGCTTAAAACGCATCGTTAAATCAACCCAGGCCCTCTCATCCTCTTCCTTCTAGATTTTTCCACTCTGGATGAAATAACTCTGGAGTCTGACATCTTTTCACAGGCCCTGCTCTCTAGCCCTTTCTATCACTCTTCCCTTTAGCTCATTGTTGTTCAGTTGCCAAGTCGTGTCTGACTCTTTGCGACCCCATGGACTGCAGCACGCCAAGCTTTCCTGTCCTTCACCATCTCCCGGAGTTTGCTCAAACTCATGTCCATTGAGTCGGTGATGCCATCCGACCATCTCATCCTCTGTCACCTCCTTCTCCTCCTGTCCTCAATCTTTCCCAGCATCAGGGTCTCTTCCAATGAGTTGGCTCTTTGCATCAGGGGGCCAAAGGATTGGAGCTTCAGCATCGGTCCTTCCAGTGTATATTCAGTGTTGATTTCCTAGTCCCAGTGTACAGCAAAGCACTAGAACTTTTCTGCAAATCACTTTCACCTTGTTATTCACTCTGCTTGGACTGGTCATTTCCTATGAAGTTTTATTCTTTCACTCTTTCACCAGTTTTTAATTCCTCACTTATTTAATGGTATCGTTTCCCCCCTTCTCGTAGGCTTAAAACTTTGCACTGATTACTCCTGAATGTCATTTGATCTGTTTTCAACCAAATACCCAGTTTGTCAAATTAAAATTTGTATGAATTTAAAATCTGTCCTCTATTTTTACCTCCCTGATCAAAGATGAGTTTGATAGAAACCATTTGTAGAACGGTCTTCCTTTGAGCAAAACTTCTCTGCAAGCAATACAGTATTAAGATTGTTGGACTCACAAGAAAAACAGGGCCCATGTCATGGCGATCCAGTGTCCTTGAAGAACAGTATCTCAACACCCCACTCCCCTCCCCTCCCTTGCCCCCGAGAAAGAAAAGCATGTTACCGGTGAAGACCTGCCACTTCCTGGTGAGGCCACTGAATGTGCTAATATGCTTGTTTTTGTCACTGCCTGTGGGGCCTGGTCTGGGCAAGGTTTTTTTTTTTTTTTATCATCACCGTGATTTTAAAAATAGCAATATGGTTGAGGAAAGAGTCTGAAGAGCAATGGTTGTTGCTTTGGTCCCTGGAAAGAAAGATTCTGTTTTGATAGTTCCTTCATCTCTAGGGAGTTTGCTTGCCCAGCTATGTAATATGTGTAACAAAACTACCCTGGACAATTCCACAGGGACTCTCGGATGACCAAACAGGACTAAACGCTAACCACAGTTAACAAACGTCAGTAGTCATGAATGCTTGCCCTGTGCCAGGCACTGTGCATCATGTTTTGGGTGGTGATTATTTCTGTTAAATCTCGTGCGTTTCCATGAATTCCACCCACCAGTCTCTCTCTTTTTTCCCTCTCTTACCAAGTCCCATGGATTCTCTTTAAGGTATTTACTCTTCCCAGTGGTTCTGTCCCATCCAAGTGGAGGTCCTTACTTCTGCTCACTGCGGCCACGGTTCTCTGGCCTCTTTGGCCTCAGCCCCTCCCTTGGCTAAGCCTCCTGCAGGCGCCCCCAGACTGACCAGCTGAAGATGCCCCTGCCTTTATTTATTTTTGACTGCACTGGGTCTTTGCCGTTGCCCTTGGGCTTTCTCTAGTTGCAGTGTGTGGGTTTCTCACTGCGGTATCCTCTCTTGTTGTTGAGAACGGACTCTAGGGCATGCAGGTATCGGTAGTTGTGGCTCCCAAGCTCTCGAGCACAGACTCAATAGTGATGGCACGTGGGTTTAGTGGCTCCAAGGAATGTGGGATCATTCCAGATCTGGGATCAAACGTGTGTGCCCTGCATTAGCAGGCAGATTCTTAACCACTGGACGGTGGTCCAGTGAGATGGACTTACAATCTAGTTGAGGGGGGAATATAGACACCCAAATATTTTCAGAAGGGGAGGAAATGAATAACAGCACAAAGCCGCAGTATCAAGGTGGCTAAGTGACACGGGAATTCCATGCCACTTCCTTGAAACCACCTCCTCTTCCCATTTTAAAATGACTCTGAGTCTCCCTATGACCTTATCTGGTGTTCAGGGTTCTCCGTATTCTGACTCCAGATGACCTTTCCAGCCTGTCTCCTGTTGCCCTTCACGCGGTTAGCCTGCCATGGCGAATGTGATTCCCTCATTTCCTAGACCACACTCCACGTGGTCCTTCCCCCAGGACTGCACCCACCCTCCTCTACCTGCTTCTGCTCCATGATGTCACCTCCACAGATCCTGCCCCGCAGCTCTTCACTCTTCACTCAGTCTTCACCTTTGCGTCACTAACGGTGCTCACACTGGTAGGTGCTCCATTAGCCTTCTTGATACTGTTGCTTTCTGCTGATATTCATTTCCTCTCCTTTTTAAAACCATTTGGGTATCTATCTTCCTCCCTCAACTAGACTGTAAATTCTTTGATGACAAGGGTTGGTGTGTGCGTCTCTCTCTCTGTGTATACATATTATTTCTCACAGTATCTAGTCCACAAGAGATATGCAATGATTCTTTAATCAGTGAAGAGGTGCCAATATATAAATGTAGCGCTTTTAGCTTCCTTCTTTAGATTTATAAAAATCTGAATCTTCCTTAGGAAGCAGAGTGGGAGAGAGAGAGGGAGACTGAGGCACGTGGAGGGGAGAGAGAGAGAAAGATGGCCTTGCACAATGTCTTGAATGGAAACTTGCTTGAAACCCAGGCCTTTGATGCTCAATCTACTATTTTCTGGGGCTTCACTTAAAGAATTCAGCCCAGGATCCCCAGATCATTGGGAGAAATAACCAGTAGCACAGTGGCTGGAGCATGCTGCCAAGAAATTACAGTTCGGAGCAGTAATAACAGTGGTGATAATAATGATGATGGTGATAGTGATGACTATGATGACGTTCTAATAATTAGACAGCAGCTCTGAATGAGCCCATCTCCTGGGTGACAAATCATCCACGGGATATGTAGGAATCTGTTTCCTTTTACTGTTGGAGGGAGGTCCCCTGCTCCCTCTGTGGTCATGACCCCAGGCTCCCCAAGCCACAAGGACAGATCCGGAAAGCTGGCCCACAGGCTCCTGACCGGCAGAAGGGAGGAAAGTCCTTTCCAGTCCCTTTAGTCTTGACTGAAAATAAAGTGAGGGTCCCTGGGTTCTCCTATAAACGGTAATGATAACACAATTATCATGCAAAACAAAAATTAAGTTTAATGGTGCAAAGCCAGGGTGTACTGGGGAGGTAATTCATATTAATTATGTTTGGATTAAAAGCTTATTTCTTTTGTTAGCATCTGCAAGTAGAAACTTAGCTGTAAGGAAAAAAAAATCCGCATATAATTACGGCCTCTTCTGGAGGAGCAGTGCTGGACTTAATGGAGCATCCCTGCTCTCTTCAAGCTCCTGGAGAATGGTAATATTTCACATTTTATGAAACACAGAAGAAATAAATTACAGGTTTAATGATAAGAACTACTTGGGCTCATAATGAAATCTGATTGGCCAGTTAATCCACTGAGACCCTCAGATGTGAACCATCCAAAAGGGGTAAAAATGATGAAAAATGAAATTAAATGGAAAAACCTTTACCCGCAGCCTCTTTTGCGGAGGCGGGATGTGTGTTTGGGGGAGCAGAGAGCAGGGGAGAAGCCCTGGGGCTGGGGTGGAGGAGAAACATTGCTTTCCCCAGGTTTGGGGAGAGCAGATGGAGTGAAGGAATTTCCTTTCTGTCTGCCCCCAGCCCCGCTGATTGCCCATGGAAACTAAGCTGGGAGACTTCCCGTTGGGAGAAAGGGACAGGACCAGAGGAAGGGAGGTGATTGTCTCCTGGTAACAAAGCTCCTGGGACCCCCAGCCCTGCCTTGTCTTAAACAAGAGAGACAAAGACAGAATGAAAGCTAATTGAAGTTGGCTGGGCGGATAACAAGTTCTGACACCCAGGACATATTTTGCTCAGGGAGGAAGGTCAAGGTGTCTGTTTCTTAGGGGGCTAAGTTCTTCTGGGCTTGAGATGCGTTCCCAACAGGGACTTGACACAAAGTATTCCTGCAGGGCCAGCTTGACCTGTACCTGCCCCTCCTTGCCCTGCAGCATCTTGGGAAATAAGCCCACCTGTGTGGGCTCCAGCTCTGTGAAGTCTTTCCATTGCATTCTGAGAGGCAGCAGGGGCTCAGCAGAAAGAATTTGGGCTTTAGAATAGGACAGGCCTGGCTTCCAGTTTTTGCTCTGATATTTATTTGCCTGATGACCTTGGACAGAGTACTTCTCCATCTCAGGGCCTCATCTGTGATTGGTTCTTGTTTGAAGCTTCAAGGAGAATAATGTATATGAGAATTAAATATGCATAGGGCTGGAGACCTCTTAGATGCTTGGAGAATGAGAACCGTGACCATTGCTACTTCTCCTGTTGGAAGGATGAGAGAAGCTTCTTATTCTGGGCAAGGCCTGCAAATCAGCACGTGCACACAAGCCCATGGGGAAATCAAAGAAATAGCTTCCTAAGAATTTAACAGATCGTTCCAAGGTCTCTGAGTCCTCGAGTCTCTGATGGTGCCATCTCCTGGCCAAGGCACGGTCTCCCTAGATTCCATACATATAGAAAGTCCATGAAAGATGCATTGTTAATGTCAGGAGGATGAAACAGGTGGACCCTGCATCTGAGGCAGGCTTCTTGCACACTCAACTCTCAGGTCGCCTGCTGCCCTCATCAACAACTCCCCATGTCTGTTCGGGGTAGCTGCTTCATCTGGGGTGAAAAAGGACATGAGTGTGGAATGGGGGTGACACTGCAGGCAGGGAAGAGCATTCATGGTGCTAATTCCCCCAGGTCTTTGCCATCTGGTCTTAATGCCTTCCTGGAGGAGGATGGAAAAGTAAATTCCTGCAGCGTCATATTATTAGACGAAGCAGATCTCAGCTCAGGACGTGCCACCGTGCACCATGACGTTGCACTGTGTTCCAGGAATCTCTGAGAGGCCCTGAAGGGCCCTGTGGTTTTCTGGGGATTGCTTGCAAGGCTCTGTGTCTCAGCCCATCTGTGCTGCTGCTCTTGTCCTGAGTTCCTTTGGAATGACCTTCATCTCCCGGGCCTGGGGGTGGGGAGGTCTCAGCAGGGCCCCTTTTAATGATCCAAGCTTGGGTGTGATCTGGTCCCATCCCCTTGCTGCACAAATGGGGAAGCAGATGAAACCCATGAACAATGCCCAGTGCAGGGTCTGCCACAGGCAGGCACTCAATAAATGGTAGCTGTCCCTTTTATTTAAGTAACTTGTCCATAGTCCCATAATGACAGGCTGGAAATACTATGGGCTTGTTTTTTCACTATTTTTTAAAAGACTTTATATCTTTATGGCAGTTTTAGGTTCACAGCAAAACTAAGAGGAGGTGCAGAGATTTCCCAATGTGCTCTGCTCTGTGTACGCACAGCCTCCCCCATTATCAACACCCCGGACAGGGTGGTACGTGCGTTACAACTGATACCTCCATTGACATTTTATTATCACCCAAAGTCCATCCTTTAAGTTAGGGTTCACTCTTGGTGTGGTACATTCTGTGGGTTTGGACAAATGTATAATGGCATGTATCCATCATTATAGTAACACAGAGTAGTTTTCACTGCCCTAAAAGTCCTCTGGATCTTTCCTAATCATCCTTCCCTGCCCCCAACCCCTGGCAACCACTGACCATTTTACTGTCTCCATAGTTTTTCCTGTCCTAGAATGTCATACGGTTGGAATCATACAGTGCGTTGCCTTTTCAGATTTTCTCTCACTTAGTAACATACCTCTAAGGCTCCTGTGTGTCTTGTGGTTTGATAGCTCATTTCTTCTTCAGGTCAGTTCCCGTGCATCCAACTCTGTGACCCCCTGGACTGTAGCAGGCCAGGCTCTGTCCTCCCCGTCTCCTTCTGCCTTCGATCTTTCCCAGCATCAGGGGCTTTTCCAATGAGTCGGCTCTTTGTATCATGTGGCCAAAGTATTGGAGCTTCAGCTTCAGCATCAGTCCTTTCAGTGATTATTTAGGACTGATTTCCTTTAGGATGGACTGGTTTGATCTCCTTGTAGTCCAAGGGACTCTTAAGAGTCTTCTCCAACACCACAGTTCAAAAGCATCAATTCTTCAGCCTTCAGCTTTCTTTATAGTCCAACTCTCACATCCATACATGACTACTGGAAAAACCATAGCTTTGACTAGACGGACCTTTGTCAGCAAAGTAATGTCTTCGCTTTTTAATATGCTGTCTAGGTTGGTCATATTCTTCCAAGGAGCAAGTGTCTTTTAATTTCATGGTCACCATCTGCAGTGATTTTGGAGCCCAAGAAAAATTTCCATTGTTCCTCCATCTATTTGTTATCTATTCCTCATTTCTTCTTAGTGACGAGTCATATTCCATTGTCTGGATGCCCAGAGTTTATTGAATATTCACATAATGAAGGACATCTTGTTTGCTTTTAGGTTTTGGCAGTTATGAATAAAGCTGCTGTAAATATCCTGGTTTGTGTGTGGACATAGCTTTTCAACCCCTTTGGGTGAATACCAAGGAGCAGGATTGTTGGATTGTGTGGTCAGAGATGTTTAGTTTTTTACAAAACTACCCATCTCTCTTCTGAAGTGGCTGTCCCATTTTGCATTCCCAGTGAATGGGCATTCCTATTGCTTCATATTCTCACCAGCATTTGATGGTGTCAGTCTTCTGGGTTAGGGCTGTACTAATCAGGGTGTAGTGTGTCTCATTGCTTTAGCTCCCAGTGTCTGAGAATCTAATATACCAGACAACAAGCTAGTACTTTTATATACACTGTCACATTTAATTCTCATCAAAACCCTTAAAGTAGGTGTCATTTCAACTTTGCTGAAAAAAGAAAGGCTTAAGTAAATGCACTCATCTGACCAGATAGCTCGAAGTCTTCTAACTCCCAGTTTGGAGTTCTCTCTACTCTACTACACAGCTTTAGGCCTGGGGATACTATTTTCTCTTATTTTTCAAAATAACAAATTTGCCAAAAGTCCTCTGATGCCTTCTCTAAGTGGACATTTGAGCGTGTTGCATTTGACCTTCTTCTTCCTTTATTAAACTATAGTCACAGTAACCACAGTCCCTCCTAGTTCTCCCACATCCAGGGTAACACAGCTCACTTTTCCACCCCAGGGTATTTGCACTGCACCCCTCCTTCCCCCAGCCCTCTCCAGTTCATTGCCTACATCAATAAAATAGCAGCCAACACCTCTCCAGCTTCTCCCTGTCCAATGCTCTGCTTTACTGACTTCATAGCAGTTACCTCTACATGAAGTTTTCTTCTTGTTGTTCAGTGGCTAAGTTGTCTGACTCTTTGCGACCCCATGGACTGCAGGTCAGGCTTCCCTGTCCTCCAGTATCTCCCAGAGTTGGCTCAAACTCACGTCCATTGAGTTAGTGATGCCATCCAACCATTTCATCCTCTGTCACCCCTTTCTCCTTCCCTTAGACGTTTAAGAATATGAACTCCAAGAAGGCAAGGCATATGTTTTGTTAACTGCCACATCCACAGTGTTGGAATGGTGTGGGCCTGGTGTGGAATGGAGACCCGCTGTATCTTTGCAGGATGAATGAAGGAAGTCCAGTTTTTCCCCATGTCCACTGTCAGCTGTGCTTCCCAGTCACCCTCTTGAATTAGTTCCTCTTCTTGCAGTTGTAAGCTCCCCTCCATCTGTAGGAGCTCACATCTTTGCACAGAGGGAAGTAACAAGCACAGCAACAGCGTGTACTGCCGCTCTACCCTTATCGCCTTGCATGCTGAGCGGCACAGGGCTGGGGATGCCGTCTTCGGTGGCAGTCAGGAGCGATGATCTGGCTGCCGGGACAAATGACTGTCTTTTTGTTAAGGTCCGGGTATTGGGAGGCTGTTCTCTGGCTGAGGAGGAGATAACAGATTATACTAACAAGACGCAGGTTTGGACTTGAAGCAAACTTGAGGCGAGAAGGTAGGAAAAAAAATCTCCTATGGTTAAAAGGGCTGGAAAACTCTTCTCCCATAGTCCAGTGTCCAGAATATTTTGCTTAGAGAGAAAATAGCAGCTTTCAGGTTTGAAGGGAGTTGTACTATCACCAGGCCTCCCAGTAAGCATTTGGCTGGACACACGGGGAAGTGAAGCCACCCACAGAACTCCAGTGGCATCAGGAGATGGGGCAGCTAAGAGTGGCGGGTGGGAGTTGAACCCCCTGTGGCTGGAGGGTCACGTGGGTCTCTTGCGTGTTGGAGCTAGACAGAGCCAGGTATGGGGTGAGCACAGCCTTAGAAAGAAGTGGATACGGAATAAAAAGAAGGGAGGGGACTTCCCCGGTGATTGAGAATCTGCCTGCCAATGCAAGGGACATTGGTCCGATCTCTAGTCCAAGAATATCCCACATGCCGCGGGGCAAGTAAGACCGTGTGCCATAACTACTGAGGCCATGCCCTAGGGGCCATGCTCTGCAACAAGAGAAGCCACTGCAATGAGGAACCCATACAGCACAGCTAGAGAGAAGCCCTTTCTCTCCAGAACTAGAGAAAGCCCGTCACCTCAATGAAGACCCAGTGCAACCAACAGTAATGAAAACAAAATAAATTTAAAATTTTTTTTAAAAAGCAGGAGGGAGGGAGTGATCGAAAGAGGGAGAGGGAGAGAGAAAGAGAGACAGTGTCCACTTGGTTTATGATGCCTTTTTCATACTCTGTTCCTGTGAAGATTGCCCAGCTCCTTGAGTTTGCATGAACTTCCTTTTAAGGTTCTGCTTGTATTCATACCACGAATCCCTATTTAATCTCCTGAGAAAAGAAAGGAAAATAAAGATATTTCCTACTAAAAGTGAATCAGTCAAGACTGAGATTTGTAACAGTAGTTGTCAAAGAAGAGGCTTGATGTTTTCCCCGGACAGCAGGAGTAAGTGCAGAAGAAAATACTGCCTGGACCATACCCCTCCCCTTATATGCTTAAGGGTGATCTTTAGGGAAAGAGAAGAACTGAAATCAGATGATCCTAAACCTTTATAATCAGTTGCATATCAACATGTCTGCTGTTCCTTGTAGTGTTTGTTTTTTAATACAAGGTATAATTTCAGTCCTTATAAACTGTCTCCTAACATCTTCTTGATGCATACACTGGAAGAACTTCTTGAAGTGTTGATATAGATAAGCATGTCTATATATCTACATAGGGAGGAAATCAGAATGAGGCCTGGAATGTAAAAAGTGCTAGCAATGACACAGGCTGGTTAGTAGATGAGAAACGTGATCTTGGTGAGCCCTTTGCTATATCTAAGGAAATGGTTGCTCTGGGAATGGCAGTTTTGCCCCAGGCATCAAGCTTTTAAAGATGTCATAACATGAAGTACAGAAACTAAAAAAAAAAATATGGTTAATGTAGTTATGTAGAAATATTTCTGAAGTGTGTATCCAGATTGACTCCTAAAGTTAAGATTTTGGAGACCAAAGGTGGACAAAACCAGGTGACCAGTTCCTCCTTAAAGAATTCTGTCTTTATTTTATCAATCAGGTTCTGAGCAGGAAAACAAACCTAGACATTTCAAAAGAGGATATTTAATACAGGGCATGTATTACAAAGATCTTAGAAAGTCAAAGGGCGGAAAAGGAGAACTGAAGGTAAGTCAGAGATTCGATTTCCAGAACCTAGGATCATAGACAGTGGCCCACAGCCTCAGCAGCTTGAAATCATGGAGGAAACCCTCTCAGAGGAAGGAAGGAAAGGAAGAGAAGTGGCTGAGGGCTGAGCGTGAGGAGGAAGAGAGGCACAGCGAGAGATGGAGAAGGGCAATGGAGAGCAAGGCCATTTCCTCTCTTTTCTCATCTTGATTGCTCTGCCAGTTAGGCGAAACCTAACAGGAAGACCACCACCAAAGGGACCTGGGGAATGTAGTTTGCAGGCTTCCAGTCCCATTATCTTAGAAGGCAGTTGTGGGACTCAGTGTCCACAAGCTCAGTTTTGTTTGGGTTCAGTTTTCTGAAGAGCTTCACAATGCCTCGTTATTATTATGAGGCTATTATTCTAGTCTCAATGGATCTTTCAAACAGTCACTTCAACTCATACTTTCCTCTAATTTAATCAAGAGTTTGACTAATCAGTGTGATTATTTAAGGCCACGGTACTCTAAAGGAGGGCACGTACAAATAAGTTTTCTTGAGTTATTCCAATGAAAGAAAAATGCCTGTGTACAGAGAACTTTTTGGCAGTAAACCTTACTATTGGAAAATAAAAACACCTGAAATCAATCTAAATGTTTACTACTAGGTGATGAGCTAAGAGAATTTTAGTATATTATTTTGGCTATTACGTAGCTATTACAAATAATAAGTGTTGGCATTATGGAACAAAATCCATTCTTTCAACCGATGTCTATTGAGCACCTAGTATGTGCGGGGCACCATAATTAATGATTGGCATAAAAAGACAAATGGCACCTGTTTCCTTGTTCTTATGGTGCCTGTAATTCCATGGAAGAGATGGCCTTATAAACATGAAACACTGTTTACAAATTACATAAGAAATTAGAATGGCAAATTTTTATGTATTCACATTTTCTATAATGAACATGTATTATATCCATAAAATAAGTGGAGTAAATTCTTATAATACAGTTTTTTACAACTATGTAAAATATATTTGTATGTAATTACGGGAAGGGAGCACAAAACGGTGAAAATAGTTGGATTAGGGTAATCCTACTGTGATGCTTAGTTTTTAATGCGTTAACTTGGTTAAGTTCCCACATCCAGTGATTTCATCAAACACCAGGGGAGGGGTTGCCATGGAGGTATTTTGCAATAGCTATGGTTAACATCTCTAATCAGTTGACCTTATGTAAAGGAGATGAGCCTTGATAATGTGGATGGGCCTTATCCAATCAGTCAAAGGCCTTAAGAGCAAAAACAGGCTTTCCAGAGAAGCTTTGCTTCAGCTCCTTTGAAGTTGGAGTTTAGCATTAAGTCCTGCCTGGCTTTCCAGCCTGCAGGCTGGCCCTGTAGATTCCAGACTTGCCAGCCCCCGCAGTTGTGTGAACCAATTTCTTAAAATATACCTCCTGATTTCATATAGATTATTATCATTTATATTATTTAATATATATTCACATATGATATATTATTATATTTTAACATATGCATGTGCTATTGAATATATATTCATATATTATATTTCATATATTGTATATATTATTTCATATTTACACCTGTAAGAAATGCACACACACATATAAATATCTCCCATCGGATCTGTTTCTTTGGAGAACCTGGACTGATCCTTTTTTCTTTTAAACAGTCCTTAATTTAATGTTGGTTTCCTCATACATCATTTTTTTATAAACTCTTCTATCCTTACTGTAACTAGACTCCTTTGTGGTTATCTTTTTTCACTCCTCCCAGAACTGCTGCCTACATTTGTTCCATAGATTCCCAAAGGCGGTAGGGGCAGGTTATAATGGAGACGAAGGCTGGACTGTGTTAGTTTGCGTGCTGTCTTCTTTTCCCTTTGAACCGGCTACCGATCAAAGCCACTGGCTGCTCTCAGTCTCAAGGCCAGAGCAGCCCCGTCAACTGCTCCGTCAGACCCTCGTTAGATCCCAGAGAGCTGTGCTCCCAGCAAGGAATGGTTGTCCATCAAGGATAGTCCTATAGATCAGTGGTCCCCAATCTGTTTGCCCCACCAGGGACCGGTTTTGCGGAAGACAGTTTTTCCCTGAACCATCGGTGAGGGATGGTTTTGGTTTCACCCACTGCTCACCTCCCCTCCTGCTGTGCAGCCTGGCTCCTAATGGGCCGTGAAACACTCCTGGTCCCTAACCTGGGGGTTGGGGACCCCTGCTGTAGATGACATGGGGCCGCCTGGCTGAGACCAGCACAGACGTCCTGGGAGCACTGGTGAGTGTGCCAGCCTTGCCAGTCTTTCATTTCCATCCTGCCTAAATGGAGATGGAAGTGTAACCGCTTGGCAGTCCAGTGGGAAAGACTCTGTGCTTCCAATGCAGGGGGTCCAGGTTTGATTTCTGGTCAGGAAGCTAGATCTTGCATGCCTCAACTAAGAGCTTGCACGCTGTAACTAAAGTCCGTGGATGCTACAAAAAGCCCTAAAACAGCCAAAAAGAAAAAAAGTGACCTCTAACTGGTCAGGACAAAGCATAGGCTGTATCTCTTGAGAGGTATGGGCGCTGTCAAAAGGGGACAGGCGCTGGGGGCTGAACACTGAATTTCAGTCCCAACCACTTCCTGGCTGTGTGACTTTCCCCAGGTTACTTAACCTCTCCCCAGTGAAATGGGGATGCTTATTCAGCCCAGCCTCCAGGGCTGTGGTGAAGGTGTTCAAATAGAATGTGAACTATCTACATCGTAGCAGGGGGTCCCATAACCAGTAATCACTATGACTATATCCCTGAGCGTGGTGGCAGACTTGGGAAAGATTTGTGATGTATGTCAGCCACCCACGAAGTAGAGACTCTGGTCCATTCTCACTTTCCAGATCTGTCTGAGGGTAAAGAGATCACTGGCAAAGCACACCAAACCCTCAAAGGAAACATGGATTTTTTTTTTTTTTTTTGTCATTTAATGTTACTATCTTGTTAGTAGAGATAATAATCAACTCCACAAATAAGTAGAGTTGATTTACCATCACCCAGAATTTTTGATTTTGCAAAATTTCCTCTTTGGCCAGAAGGCATTCAAAAAGTAAATAAATAGTTTCCCCCACCCCTCTCTGCTTGCCCTCTTATTTACAATTATCTTGAGCAGGCGCCTATTTGCACTCCACCATCCAGATTCTCCAAGGCTAAGGACTCAGTTCCAGGCAGCTTTCACATACCTGCGTGTGGATTATCCACCTAGTGAAGCATCTGCCAGGGAAGTTTTAATCCCAACCCGGCTCTCTCCTAGCACCTTCTCTCCTTACCCTCCCTCCTTCAGCCCTCGCCCAGCTGATGTGTGCTTAGGAAATGCAAACTAATTTTAAAATTCGCTGGAGCAAAACATGATTAGAATGGCTAAGTCTGCTGCCAAAAATAAAATCAGCTAATGCACTTCGTATATTTAGATTTCCAAAATTAAGTTGCAATGATGCTTAGTTCATCCAAAGTTTGGGTTTTCTACACATAGCCCCCTGTCTCTGCTAACTGACCCAACTTCTTTCTGCCAGCGATAAATGAGGTTCTCTTGTAAATGGCATCACCTCTTCCATAACCCAGGATGGTATTTTTACTCTCGTCCTGCTGAAGTGAGGTCACAAACCCTGATGAAGATGATGGAGAAGAAAATCCTCTGTGTTGGGGAGAGGGAAGCAACAGACGTATCTGCTCTGTCTCAACCAAGGCTCCCCCGTTCTTCAGCCTTTCTACCAAGTCTGGCCAGACAGTGAGTGGTCCAGCTGGGGAGAGGGGCCCCAGTGAAGCCAGATGCTGTGTGCTAGGTCACTTCAGGTGATTCTTTGCCACCCTGTGGACCATAGCCTGCCAGTCTCCTCTGTCCATGGGATTCTCCAGGAAAGAATACTGGAGTGGGTTGCCATTTCCTTCTCCGGGGGATCTTCCAACCCAGGGATTGAACCCACATCTCTTATATCTCCTGCACCGATAGGTGGGTTCTTTACCACTAACATCACTTGGAAGCCCAATGGCAGCGAAAGAGATACAATCAAGGCCTCAAAGATATGCTGCTGCCTTCAAGGAGCTGAGTCTCTTTGGAAAGACCAGATTAGCCTTGGTAGCATGACACACATTACAGGATAAAATTAATTGTGGAATGGGGCCCATAGACTCCAAGGAGAAACTCCAGGGAGCAATCATCAGTAAGGACTGGGTTCATTTTCATGAGGGAGGAGGCACCTGAGTTAGGAACAGGCTAGACTGTGGGAAAAGAGGGGAGCATTTCCAGTGAAAGAATCAACTGGAATACATGTATAGAAGTGAGCAAGGCCTGGTGTGAACAACAAGAGAAGTCAACCTGGCTGGAATAGCAGCACTGCAGAAAGGACTTGATGGAAATGCAGGTGTGCTAAGACTCTGGGTTGCAAGCAACAGAAAACAATCTGATCTGCTTTAAGAAAAAAGGGGGAATTTATTTTAAGGCTGCGTGCGTGCGTGCATATGTGTGTGTGTGCTCTGAACTGTGTGCGACTCTGCGACCTCATGGACTGTATATAACCTGCCAGGCTCCTCTGTCCATGAGGTTCTCTAGACAAGAGTAAAGGAGTGGGTTGCCATTTCCTCCTTCAGGGGATCTGCCCACCCCAGGGATGGAACGAACATGCGTCTCTTGCATCTCTTGCCTCAGCGGGCAGATTCTTTACCATTGTGCCACCTGTGAAGCCCCATTTTAAGGCTACAAAGAAGTTTTATGGGGTCTGAAACAAGAAGAGTCCAGTTCATCACATTTGAACTTGGATGTATTAATATCATTTATGGTGAATTTTTATTCTTATAATTTTACTACTCCATCTTTCCTAACTTATTTTTTTAATATTTCCTTATATTTTGTCCTCCTTAAAAAAGAGACTCATTTGGATAACACATTTTGTATGTTTATATTTTCTTTGTTTCTCCTTCTGTTGACTATCAGTGGGTATTTCTTATTCTTTTAACATATTAGGAAAGTACCCCAAGCATCTTCTCTTATAGCCAACACAAAGACTTCCTTTCCATGATGCTGAAATTCAGCCTTTGTGTGAATAAAGGAGAGTTCAATGCTTTGTAATGCCTCCCACTTCATTGTTAGCTAAGCTTGTTAGCACGTTGACTCTAAAATTATAATGATTTAATTGTAGGATCGCCACTTGTTTATACTTTACATCAAAAGAGAGCTTTGAGTGTATCACTCTTCTGCTCAAACTCCCCAAATGATGCCCAACCACCGTATAAATTTAGAGGGAAAAAAAAAAGAAGAGGAACAGGGCGGATTTAAATATTTGAGGGAGCCTCATGGGACTGAAGGATTCATGGAGTGCATGGAAAATCTTTCCAGGACCCCAGAGGCCCTTCCTCTGCCTCTTGTCTCCACTTCTCTGAATCTGTTTTTCTTTTCTTGGGGCAGATTATAATCCTTGCCCTCAGCATCTCCTTTTGAAGGAGGAAAGGAACAGGCTGAGCTGATTCTATCTTGAAAAAGAAGGAAACCCCATCTTGCACTGTCAGTGAGCTTTGGAGTATGTGCCTGTTAACCATGGGGATAACATACCTACGGCCGAACTGGCCTCTGGAACTGATAAATACCAGATTCCATACCAAGATTTCCCATCACCAAAAAGAAGGCAATAATCCCCTATGTAGTCAATCACCTTTGTAATCTTTATGGCACCCATTGGTGTAGGCTACAGTGTACAACCAGCTGACCCTTCTGATTATGAATCATGGCTGTAACCTGAGTGTATCTCCCTTTAACCACTTTCCAGGCTAGGTTTAAGGAATTTGGAGATGTGAGCTTGAGCAGTACACTTAAGGTATATAAGATTTTCACAAAAGTTGGTCGGGGTCCTTGGCTAGGAGGAGACTCTGCCTTGGGCCTGCCAGTGTAATAAACTGCACCCCACCATCTGCGTTGTCCTTGTGAGTGAGTCTGCTTCCCGGAACGCGTGGCTACCACACTCTAATTCTCTTCCAGTCTCCTGGCTATTGTGTTGTGTGTGGTCAGTCGTGTCCGACTCTTTGCGACCCCAAGGACTGTAGCCCACCAAGTGCCTCTATCCACAGGAAGTTCTAGGCTAGAATAGTGGAGTGGGTTGCCATTTCCTTCTCCAGGGGATATTCCTGATCCAGGGATCAAACCTGCGTCTCTTGTGTCTCCTTCATTGGCAGGTGGGTTCTTTACCTGCTGAGTCAGCAGGGAAGCCCACCTGGCTGTTATTCTGCCTCAGTTCCAATTCCTGGGAGAGACGGAGAATCCCGGTGGTCTAGATCTAGTCCAATCAGTTATGATGGGGTTGAGGGGTTACCTCGTGCAACAGAAACCAGGGATGCTGGTGCTTCTCCCTAGGGCTGGGGAGTAGGGCAGCCCTAGAAAAGAAAAGATTTGGCAAATGAATAACATGTCCCAAGACAGGCCTCCTGCCACTGAGTGCTTCCCATCTTGGAGGAAAACCATGTTGAATTATTTCAGTTGGCTGGGGTTCTAGAGGGTTACCTCACTTTCTGTGAATAGTGAACAATGCAGATTTTTGTTTATTTTTTTTTAAGTTATTTACTTGGCTGCAGTGGTCTTAGGTGTGGCACGTGGGGTCATTTTTCTGGTTGCCACATGGGAGCTCTAGTTCTCTGACCAGGGATTGAACCTGGGCCCTCTGCATTGGGAGCACAAAGTCTTAGCCGCTGGACCACCAGGGAAGTTCCCCAAAATGCAGAGTTTTAAAGCAGAGGAAATGATCACTCATTTACGCAAAGGATTATTCACTTTGGGGGAGATATACCAGGATTCCTTTCCACTTTGAGTGATTTTTTTTTCCGTTATGCCTCTCATTATGCCCGTCTTCTCTGTAATGTGTCTGGTTCCCTTGATGCAGGGACCGTCCTTCAGTGGGATCCAGGAACCCTCCCCTAGCATTCTCAATGCTGGCAGGACCTGGGAGGGAGGGATGCTCACAGCCTTTGGCCAACAGCTGCCCGACTAGAGAGATCGTGGGCTTCCTCAGGGCAGGGCCAGGCCCTCGGCTCCTTTGTCCCCATCCAGCGTCTGACTCAGTGCTGGTCACCCGGCCAGGCTGACACATGCTCATGGAGCTGAGTGAATAAAGCCAGTTTCCAGATATAAGCAATTCCTAGCCAAGGAGTAGCTGAAGGAAAATACAGCTTTATTGTAAGTAAGGGACATAAGAAGTCCTTTCCTGCAAAAACATTGTATGTGGCATTGCTTCTTCTGGTCTTGCCAGCAGTGTCTCTCAGAGGCTAGATAGCCCCAACTCCTGTTCAGTGTCAGGGAACACTTGCACTTGCTCCACCTCAAACAGGGCCCTGAGACCTTCTTTACATCCCCTTCCCAAAGGGGAGGCTTGTGTCAAGCAGACCCAGGTGCCACCGCCTCCCTTTGGGAAAGGCAGGAAGCCGGCTCCCGTCCCTGGAGAGAAAAGTCTCATCCCCTTCCTGGAGGCTTTGAGGATGCCAGAGGAGCCAGGAGGAGGAATCGGCCACTCTCCACCTGCCAGCCCTCTGGGGTTCAGCCCTCCAAACAGAGCCCGGGGTGAAAGTCTGTCCCGAGGACGGCCCACCCCGGCGAACTTCGGGCCTTGGCTGCAGAGAAGGCGACAAATGAGACAAAATGAAAAATATAATGATGCATATTATATTAATCATCCTCCCGTTTTCTGACACCATAAATCTTCTCCTTAAACTCCTTGGTGGTGATTGCATCATCTCCCTCTCTGCCCGAAACAGCACAGATTAAGATAAAGTGATGGTGCTGTGTCAAAGAGAGCTTTACTGCCACACTTGGGATACAAAGAGAGAGGTTAATTTATCATCGCTGGGGAAAACTGACAGAAGAGAGATATACTACCGAAAGGGGATTTAGCACAGGGCCAAGAAACTTCACACTATTTTTACCATCTGTCACATGCTCTAATAAAGCAGGGCAAAATATGAAGAAAGGAAAAATGAACTATCAAACACTGATGTAATGCAGCCCATAAATCTAATTTAATTACTTTGCATGGAGACAGGTCCTCGACTCTGTGTGAATATACTGGATTTTCTTGGCAACTTAACAACTAAGTGTTTTAATAACATCACACTATAATTTATTCTGCTTGAAACACAAAACCCCTTTTGTGAGAGTTTCATTTTTGAGAACTGTTAATTTTTTCGGCTAATGTCAAAACTGGCATAAATTCACATGTGAACTTGAAGCCTGACTGTGAAAAAGGCTTAGGTTACTGCCTGCCTTTTTATTGTCGGCACTTTTCCCCCCCTTCTGCATGCATTAGAAATAATTGGGCTTTGTTGATGACTTAGGTGAGGAGAGTTGTCTTGCAATTAGATTTTAATATAATGACAAAGGGTGTGTGAGAGGGAAGTCTTTGTAACATATAAAGAGGTAAGAAAATGCAACGGGAAAAAAGAAATTCCTCATTTTCCAGCAGAACAGCCAGACCTCAAACACAGTATTCCTGGAACCAGGCGGTCCCCGGGACCCTGAGAATTTTACTCTGGAGGATGTTAAGATCTCAGGGCTAAAGGGACGCTGGGAACGCAGGTCTGCCCTAGAGGGAGCCACCGGGAGTGGAAAATAAATCAAAAATAAAATTAATATTCATCGGGTGTCTTCCCGAATTTGGATGCAGTTACAGAAATTATTGTTAATAATGAAAGCCATATATCAAAGGTTATAAAATTCATCTGTGCTAGGACACTATTTTTTTAGGCTTTGTTCTGAACCATTAAAGATGACATATTGCATTTGTGTGCCTCTGTGTATAATAAGATACATTTAAGTGTGATTCTAACCTAAACTGGCAATTTTGGCATTGAACCCGAGTTCTTAAGTGGGGGCTGTGACACTGCTGTCCAGAGGAGGTTGACTGAACTCATCCATTCTCTCATGACCTCACTGGTAGGGCAGGATGGATGGGTAATTAATTTGTTAGATCATAAGTGATTCATGTTAGGAAAATAAAACTCTCAGTCTCTTGACAAATTCAATTGAAATATAATGGGGGGAAAAGGGTAAGAAAAAACCCTCTCCTCGCCTCCCCCACCGCCACCAAGCTCTCACATGGAAAAAAACCCAAAATATCAAGATATATAATCTGCTGAAACTCATTTCTTTATGCCTTCAGCAACACTTAATAAATCCTTACTATATGGAAGTCTCTCTAGGACATACTTTGGGGACATTCGTAGTCTGGCAACAGAGATACAGTTGACAGAAAAAAAAGTCTACATTTAGTACATTCTGAGAAGGTTTAGCCTGGTGGGCGATATTGGTAAGGTCCATGGCAAGGGCAGATACAGAGCTGGTTGTGGTGTGGACCTTGGATAAAACAGAGGTGATTCATCTGGAAAATTCTAACAAGTATTAAATCCATCAGGAAATGGGCCACATACGCATATTGTTGAATATTTATTGACTGTCACTGGAGTTTTGCTATATGTTAAATATCTAGATGGATTCAAGGACCTTGAAGCCAGGAAACTGAGGTGCAAAGTTTTCAGAGAAGTACTTTCAAATAAATTTCCCTTCATGCTTTTTTTTCTTTTCTGAAGTTCTTCCATTCCCCTGTTCAAACTTGGAAAACGCTCAATTCTTGTGGTTTCTTGTTCTGTTGAATTTGTGTGGGAGAAAAATGTCCAACCTTGAACTCTGAATGAAGCTCAGTGTGCAGAGTGGTGGTTTTCAGCTGTGCTATTTCAAATGCTCTCATTGGTATTTTTAAAGACTTCCCACATATTCGGTTACTGACCTGGGGCCTAGAAGAGTGAACATTAAAAATTAAAAAAAAAAAAATCAAACCACCAGTATTTACTTATGAAATGACTTGGTTATAGCCCAACAATCCAACAGCCTTAAAATTAGTGCACAAATTGAGAGTTTGAAGAGTTTCTCTTTTGGCATTTTGATTTCCTCATCTGAAAAATGGGGCTATTAATACCTACCTCCTGGGGTGATTGTGAGGATTAAACACGCCTACGGAGGTGAAGCACCCAGGGAGCTAAAATGATGGTTGCAATTATTATTTTATTATTATCATTTTGATTTTCCTCCCCTTTCCTTCTCTTCCTCTTGGCATTTCTAACCACCCCCTCTCCCGTCTCCCCCTCCCCCCACCCCTATAAAGTACATTTTTTTACAGACCTGCTGGAATCCATTTCATTCAGCCTCCCCCTTCTGGCCCAGCTGCAGACTGCAGCTATGTCACTTAAAAAAAAAAAAAAAAAAAAAAAAAAAAAAAACTTTAAAATGGAAAATATTAAAAAAAAAAAAAAAAAAGTCAGGTGGACCCAGGCTGTTTTCTGGAAATTAGCCTTATGAAGGACCCACTGGGCAGAAATAAAGAGAGTCCAAGCCCTATGCTTGCTCGGCGGCAAAAGAAGAAATTGCAAAGGAGCCCAGGTTCTCAGAAACCCAGGAAAGCCTTTCTGATGAAGGTGGGTGGGGAGAGACGAACATCCCAGGAAGCAAAAAGCCAGCAAAATTGATGGCGCTGCCTCCTTTTATCGGTAACTGTTAGCCCAAGTGCCTGACACAAGGTGAACTTGACCTTTCCGATAAAACAGTCGTGCTTGAACTCTCTGTGCTGCTCTGAGGCTCTTCATATTCTTCTTTTAACAGGTACCTTGCTTTAACCTTGCTGGTCAAGATGACAGATCATTTACATTAACAGATTCTGCGGGAACGCTGTGGGTCGAAGCTGGCAGTGCGTTAGCCCCAGGTGACTTGAGAAGCCCAAAGAGCCGGCACCCACGAGGAAGGAGGCAGGTTCCCAGCAAATACCTTCAGACCTCACTGGTCCCTGGTGTGGCACCGAGAGAAACTGAGCCACATGGAATCTTAACTGACTCCGCATCTTCCCGGTTCCTTGTTAGTGTGTAAGTTTTGTTCATTCATTTACTCATTTAGGCACCCAGCACTCAGTGCACCCTTATTGTGGGCCAGACATTATGGTGGGTGGTGAGGATGCTAGGAAAGGACAGGCTGGCTCTGCCCTCAAGATGCATTGAGTGGAAGAAAGGACACTGACCCAGACTCCCTTAACTACAACATGATGGAAAAACCACGATGTGATTGGAATCTGAGCAAAGTTCTGCAGGAGTGGAGACCCTCCACCCACCAGGGAAGGTTTCTTTCTTTCTTCTTTTTTAAACTATTGTTTATTTGGATGCACTGTGTCTTGGTTGCAGCCTGTGGGATCTTGAGTTGTGGCATCTAGTTCCCTGACCAGGGATCATACCTGGGCCCTCTGCACTGGGAGAGAGGAGTCTTAGCCACTGGACCACCAGGGAGGTCCCCCAGGGAAGGTTTCTAAGGGTATCTTTGGAGCTGGAGGTAGAAGCATGAGCCATATTTGTCCCAGAGGTGGCAGTAGGAGGAGCAGCATTTCTGGTGGAGAGCAAAGTGTAAGCGAAGGTTAGGACACTGATTGGTCAATGGGGGACCAAACTGGTCATGATGGCTTAGGGGCCGCTGTAGTCTGTGATGTGCTATTATGTGAGCTCACAGGCAGGGAGGAGTTGAGTAAAAGAGCCAGTAAGTTTCTAGCTGTCCAGTTGCCTGGACCTTGTTCTTCAAGCCCAAGGGTCCAAGGAGCAGAGAATGAGAAGCTCCACTGGGTTCTGCCCATCTGCACAAGCATTGGTTTTAGAAATTCTTGTGAATGCCATCTGACTTCCAGAAGGAAACCCTAAGGGTTAGTGGCCAAGCTTGGCAAGTGTCCCTTTGGACAAGGAGGCATTGGTTTGGATGTGCCTGGAGAAACTGTAAGTCCCTACTCTTGGCCAGTGTATTCCTGCCAATCAGATCAAAGCACTTTGTTGAAGCCTCACCTAGATGTCCTCGAGGAGACATCATGGTCACAATGGAAATTTATTGAACACTCACGCTGGGCCACCATTGGTCTAAGTGTCCGCTGAGTCCTCACAGCATACCAAAAGAGTAGGTCTATTGTCACTTAACCATTTTACCAAGGAAGAAACCGGCACTGATAGGTGGGGTGCCTTGCCCAAACACACACAACTCATGAGCAGCAGATCACCACTTTGACCAGCCCAGAGCCTGTACTCTTAACCAACTTCCTACATCCACCTGAGAGAGTGAAACCCCCAGGACAGACTTAATAGCCAGAGGTTTCCTTTATGTCCATCATCGCATGGTGTCATCAGCATGATGAGAGGCAGGCATCATTTTACCAATGAAGGAAACAGGCTCAGAAAGATGAAGTGACTGATTGTCCAATGGTCAGTAAGTGACGGAGGCGGCGTTTCTGCTCAGATGTGCTGGAACCGCAAAGCTGAGGTCCTTTTTCCACTCTTGTGTGCTTCATTTCTAAGAAAGAATCTCAGTAGATGCTACATCTTTTCCTGCCATTCAGGGAGTCAGGCATATCACTGAGCAACTGCTTCCCCTGGGGATGACCATCCAGGGAACCCCTCTTTATTCCCTACCTGGACTGCAGTGACTGTGAGTGGGAAGTGAGTCATAGATATGGGGAAACCTTATTTTAATAGGACTCAAGAGCCAAAGTAGAGTTTTTCACCTGTGGAGAAGGAATATTCTTAAGCTACTGTTAGGTATAAAAAGCAGAGACATTACTTTGCCAACAAAGGTCCATCTAGTCAAGGTTTTGGTTTTTCCAGTAGTCATGTCTGGATGTCAGAGTTGGACTATAAAGAAAGTTGAGCACCGAAGAATTGATGCTTTTGAACTGTGGGGTTGGAGAGGACTCTTGAGAGTCCCTTGGACTACAAGGAGATCCAACCAGTCCATACTAAAGGAAATCAGTCCTGAATATTCATTGGAAGAACTGATGTTGAAGCTGAAACTCCAATACTTTGGTCACCTGATGTGAAGAACTGATTCACTGGAAAAGACTCTAATGCTGGGAAAGATTGAAGACGGGAGGAAATAGGGATGACAGAGGATGAGATGGCTGGATGGCATCACCAACTAAATGGACATGAGTTTGAACAAACTCCAGGAGTTGGTGATGGACAGAGAAGCCTGGCTTGCTGCAGTCCATGGAGTCTCAAAGAGTCGGACACAACTGTGACTGAACTGAACTGAAATGTTAGGTAGGCAACTCTGATAGCAAGTTTAGAGAAAGGATCAGCAAACATTTCCTGCAAATGGCCAGATAGCAAATATTTCAGTCTTTACTGGACATACACGTATCTTATACATAATGTCATGTGTTTCTGCCACAGCTATTCCATTCTGCATGGTGGTGCAAAAGCAGCCACGGATGATACGTAAATGAATTAGCATGGCGATGATCCAATAAACCCTTATTTATGGATGCTGGTGTGTGAATTTCATGTAATTTTCATGTGTCACAAAATATTCTTCTTCTTTTGATACTTTCCAACTGCTAAAAAAAATGTGAAAACTATTTTTTGCTCACAGGCTAATATGGAAACTCACTGTGGACTAGATTTGACCCATTGGTTATAGTTTGCCTGGTTTGGTTTACAAAATTTATTCTGTACTTTTAATAAAATCTAGTGTGTAAATCAAAACGCAAGAGACATCTCTTATAAATCCTTTAAATACTCATTTATGTTTTTGGAAAATCAGTGCTTCATTCATTGAGTCCTTTGGGGACTTCCCTGGTGGTCCAGTGGTTAAGAATCAACCTTCCAATGCAAGGGATGCATGTTCAATCCCTGATCAAGGAACTAAGACCCCGCATGTCAAAGGGCAACTAAAAACACACCACAAATACCAAGACTGCATGCTCTGAAGCCTGCACACCACAACAAAAGATCTCGAGTGCTGCAACTGAGACCCAATGGAGCCAAATAAATAAGTTAAATTCAGTTCAGTTCAGTTCAGCTCAGTCACTCAGTCGTGTCTGACTCTTTGCGACCCCATGAACCACAGCACACCAGGCCTCCCTGTCCATCACCAACTCCTGGAGTCCACCCAAACCCACATCCATCGAGTCAGTGATGCCATCCAACCATCTCATCCTCTGTTGTCCCCTTCTCCTGCCCTCAATCTTTCCCAGCATCAGGGTCTTTTCAAATGAGTCAGCTCTCTGCATCAGGTGGCCAAAGTACTGGAGTTTCAGCTTCAACATCAGTCCCTCCAATGAACACCCAGGACTGATCTCCTTTAGGATGGACTGGTTGGATCTCCTTGCAGTCCAAGGGACTCTCAAGAGTCTTCTCCAACACCACAGTTCAAAAGCAGCAATTCTTCGGTGCTCAGCTTTCTTTATAGTCCAAATCTCACATCCATACATGACTACTGGAAAAACCATAGCCTTGACTAGATGGACCTTTGTTGGCAAAGTAATGTCTCTGCTTTTTAATAGGCTGTCTAGGTTGGTCATAACTGTCCTTCCAAGGAGTAAGCATCTTTTAATTTCATGGCTGCAGGCACCATCTACAGTGATTTTGGAGCCCCAAAAAATAAAGTCTGACACTGTTTCCACTGTTTCCCCATCTATTTCCCATGAAGTGATGGGACCAGATGCCATGATCTTAGTTTTCTGATAGTTGAGCTTTAAGCCAACTTTTTCACTCTCTTCTTTCACTTTCATCAAGAGGCTCTTTAGCTCTTCTTCACTTTCTGTCATAAGGGTGGTGTCATCTGCATATCTGAGGTTATTGATATTTCTCCTGGAAATCAAAACCTTTGAGTCCCTTGACTACACTTGCACCCTGGAGCACACAGAAAGACAAAATTGTACCCTGTTGAGGATAAGTTGACACTTTCTACACAAGACAGACTGAAGTTTTACAGTGATGTCTGGGATGATGTTGACCACTTGCCTCCAGGTCTTTGTTCTAGGGGAACATTCCATCTGGAGGGTTCATGACTCCAGATAAAGTGTTGTCTGGTCAATCTTTAGACTGATTCACAATATCCCCCTTGGTATCAAAGGCCCCATCTTCTCATTAAGGACCTCACACTCATTTGCAAGGTTTTCCTCCATCTTTTTCAATCAAGATTGGAAAGATGCCATCTGTGAAAGTCATTCTGTTGCTCCCAGGGGAGCTGCAGCTGCTCTTGGGGTCCTGTCAAAGAAGAAATGCTGACAGCTGAGGGACCCCAGTCTTGAGATAGGTGAAAGAAAGAGCAAAAGCTGGAATTGGGGGTGTATGTCAGACAGCAGCTCCTCCAGCTATGCCTTCTTACCCCCATTCTCCAACGTGCCCCATTAGTGGGCAGTTTCTCTAGAATTCAGTGAACTGAAGACTACATTCCATAGCAATGGTTTTATTATCTCAGCATCGACAACCCCCCAACCCCTCCCACAACTCTTTTGCCACTGTTTTCTTGTTAACATAAAAGAAAGGACAGGACGAGCCTTCTTGGTCCCCGGTGTCCCTGGTAAAGACTTGCCCTAATCCCTTCTGCAAACGCCTCTCCTCTTCCCACTAAGGGAGGCGTGATCAGGGGATTGATCTCAGGTCAGAATCTGATTCTGTAACTGGAGGCTCTCTTTCTTCTGGACCCCACTCTTGTCTCTGCCCCAAGGTGGGCAGTGTTGAGGGACAGGCAAATGGGGTCTGAGGCACCAGGAGTGAGTGATGAAAGGTTTGAGCCTCCGGGACAGACTCAGGGGTGACTAACTCCCCCTGGCTTCAAGAGCCAAGCATATTGATGGGGGTGAGGTGGGGATATAGGTCCTGATCACATGTGGGTCATGGGTGAGATGGTTGTAGCAGAAAACGAGGGAGAGAAGGTCACCTTGGGTCACATTCCCTGCCCCAGTTGTCCCTGCCTCTGGCTGCCGAGTCTCTCTGTCTTCCCGCTGCTAGACTCCACCCAGGAGGGGGCTCTTTCAGGCTGATCCCATTTGTAGGAAAGTGAATTGCACCTTTGGGGTATATTTTGAGAGGGGCCAGAAGACTTCTGTATCAGTTAGTCAATGCACCCAAAACACTGTGTAACAACTACATAAAACTCAGTGACATAGAGTAACACTCACTGGTTCTCCCAATTCTGCAGGTTGACTGGAGTTGACTGGGCCTGGGTGGATCTAAGCTGGGCTTTGGTGGGTCTGCTTGGTTCTGATCCGTGTGTCTCTCATCTTCCTCATGGGGCCAGTGCAGTAGCCTGGATTTCCTCGCATGCCAAAGCCTAGTGGGCAAGGGCACAGGTGGAAATACTCAAGGTTTATTGGCCAAAGCAAATCACATGGGCAAACCCAAAGTCAAGAGTCTGGGAAAACAGGACCTTCCCTCAATGTGGGAGAGCATACTGCAAAGACCACCCACCAGTGGTGGATGCAGAATCAGGGACCCACATAGAATTGATCACAGTCCCCCTATCAAAATATCTTGGGACTTCCCTGGTGGGCCAGTGGTTAAGAATCCTCCTGCCAATGCAGGGGACATGGGCTCGATCCCTGGTCTGGGAACTAAGATCCCACATGTCGCAGGGCAACTGAAGCCATGTGCTACAACTATCGAGCCTGGGCTCTAGAGCCCAAGCACCTAAACTGCTGAGTCCATATACCACAACCGCTGAGCCTGTGTGCCCTAGAACCCACACTCCTCAAGAGGAGCCACGGCAATGAGAAGCCCGTGTTCCACTAGAGATGACCCATGCTCACTGCAGCCAGAGAAAGTCTGTGTGCAGCAACAAAGAGCCAGCAGAGCTATACATAAATAAATTAAATTAAAAATATCTCCCCTCAAATACCTCTGGTGAGGCTTAAATCCTTGCTATTCCAATTACTCCTTGGCATTAAAATATTGTCCACATAAGGCCCTGCTGCTAAGTCACTTCAGTCATGTCCGACCCGGTGCGACCCCATAGACAGCAGCCCACCAGGCTCCCCCGTCCCTGGGATTCTCCAGGCAAGAACACTGGAGTGGGTTGCCATGTCCTTCTCCAATGCATGAAAGTGAAAAGTGAAAGTGAAGTCTCTTAGTCGTGTCCGACTCTTCGCGACCCCACAGACTGCAGCCTACCAGGCTCCTCCGTCCATGGGATTTTCTAGGCAAGAGTACTGGAGTGGGGTGCCATTGCCTTCTCCGACATAAGGCCCTAGTGAGAGATAGAGCATTTGTGCCTAATACCTTAACTTTTCAGCAGCCTTATGCAATTAGCAGACACAGGGGTTCTGAAGGAGTGGGGGTCAGGGTAGAGACATTCTGCAGGGAAGTTGGACCACACAAGGTGGGGTGGCTGGAGTCCCCCTTTCCTGAACATTCCAGCCCTTTGCACCTGCCCACTCTTGCTCTCATCCCCATGTTAGGCGAGAGCCACGGAAATTCTTCATCTGCTCAAAGAAACATACGTCATTGCAGGTGACTAGAAAATTCGTGAGTTGGAAAGATGAGGAAAACAGCAGTTAAATCTGTAGGAAACACATCCTCGGCTTTGCTGTGATGTCAGAATGTTTGTCTCATTTTGTTCTCTGTTGGGGCTCATGGAACACGTGAGGATGGGTGGGCGGCTGCGTGGGAGCGTGGAGGTCTGTGTTTGTATGCGTGCGCTTGTGTTCATGTTTTTGCCAATATGCCTGTCTCAGTCATGCTCAAAAATCTGTCTTTTTAGGCTGGGAACAGAAAGAGGTTTTCATTATTAGACAATATTATCACCAAATAGTTTTTTTCTTTTTTTTAAATGTGAGTTAAGAGGATTGGACTTCCGAATACAGTTAAAAAGAGGAGAGTGCGTGTGTGTGCGTGTGTGTGTGTGTGTGTGTAGTGTGCTGTGTGCCCTGTATCAGGGATAGGGTGTACACAAAGAGATGTCTTCACCCTACAAGCTCTTCGGTTCTATTTCTGCTACTACCAAAATGGATTTGATACATTAACTTAGCAATTACAGTTATAGGAAAACTGTGTCTTAGTTAATTACATATGACTTCTGATAGTAGGCTCTCTTATCTACATATCCATCCATATGTAATTTTTAGTCTATTTAGTGACTTGTACCGCAATCTTTTTTTTTAACACACGGGGGTGGGGGAGGTAGGAGGGGCTGATTTTTTTTTTTTTTTTTTGCTGGCTCTCAGGCAATGATTCCTCCTGGATTTAAATTCAGTTGTAGTTCATAGCTGGGTAGATTAGTTCCTTGTGAATACACCTCTCTCAGTCCTATCCCCTAAAAAACCTCCGCGCATGTATGCATAGAGGAGATGGTAGATTAGGTTACCGGGAAAGGAAATGTACAAATGTACTTTTGCAAGAAGATGAACTGATGGTAGCTGCAAGTTGCTGATGAAGGCAGTTTGTGTAAGAGCAGGGCCCTGGCTGCCGGGGCCCATCTGTCTCTGCTGTCACTCTCTCTCTGGCTGCCTGTGCGGCTCACAAGCGGGCCTGGACTTCCCTGTTGCCTCTGTCCTTTTTCCTCCTCCCTCCACAGGAATCTTCTCTCAGTGGGCCCTAGACACATGAGCTCCAGTGGAGGGAAATTAGGAAAGAGCTGATAAGGTTGATGAGTATTGCCTTCCTAGAGTCCTGTGTCTGTAGCCTGTCTTGGTTGCTGCTTGGCCAAACGTCATGTCCAAAAGCCGCTCCCAGGAAATCATGGTCTTCCCTATGCCTCTGGGAGCTGGTGAACACAGGAGGCAGGTGGGGTTGAGAGCCACTCACAGTCTAGCCCTTTGCCCTTTGTAGATTCCAGTTCCCTGATCTCGACATAGTGTTAATGATGTACTAGTAAATATACAGCCACAGGCCTGGAGGCTAAGAAGCAATTCTTTGCTCCTCCTGAGTCCTCCCCTTGGGGTGCTACTCAGTTCTTTGGTTTTGCTCCTTCTTAAATCTCTCTCCCTCTCTCTACACATACCCACACATATACACATCCACACTCCCCCCGCCAAATTCTCATTCTATGTTCCCCATCTTGTCGGCCTCCCATTGAAAACAACAAGCAACCACTCCAAACCCTCTCCAAGGTAAAGTACACAAGTCCAACACCCATGCCATATTCAGTTCAGTTCAGTTCAGTCGCTCAGTCGTGTCCAACTCTTTGCGACCCCATGAATCACAGCACACCAGGCTTCCCTGTCCATCCCAACTCCTGGAGTCCACTCAAACTTATGTCCATCGAGTCGATGATGCCATCCAGCCATCTCATCCTCTGTTGTCCCCTTCTCCTCCTGCCCCCAATCTCTCCCAGCATCAGGGTCTTTTCCAATGAGTCAACTCTTCACATGAGGTAGCCAAAGTATTGGAGTTTCAGCTTCAGCATCAGTCCCTCCAATGAACACCTAGGAATGGTCTCCTTTAGGATGGACTGGTTGGATCTCCTTGCAGTCCAAGGGACTCTCAAGAGTCTTCTTCAACACCACAGTTCAAAACCATCAATTCTTCTGCACTCAGCCTTCGTTGACAGTCCAACTCTCACATTCATACATGACCACTGGAAAAACCATAGCCTTGACTAGATGGACCTTTGTTGGCAAAGTAATATCTCTGCTTTTCAATATGCTATCTTGGTTGGTCATAACTTTCCTTCCAAGGAATAAGCATCTTTTAATTTCATGGCTGCAGTCACCATCTGCAGTGATTTTGGAGCCCCCAAAAATAAAGTCTGACACTGTTTCCACTGTTTCCCCATCTATTTCCCATGAAGTGATGGGACCGGATGCCATGATCTTCGTTCTCTGAATGTTGAGCTTTAAGCCAACTTTTTCACTCTCCTCTTTCACTTTCATCAAGAGGCTTTTTAGCTCCTCTTCACTTTCTGTCATAAGGGTGGTGTCATCTGCATATCTGAGGTTATTGATATTTCTCCCGGCAATCTTGATTCCAGCTTGTGCTTCTTCCAGCCCAGCGTTTCTCATGATGTACTCTGCATAGAAATTAAATATGCAGAGTGACAATATACAGCCTTAACATACTCCTTTTCCTATTTGGAACCAGTCTGTTGTTCCATGTCCAGTTCTAACTGTTGCTTCCTGAACTGCATATAGGTTTCTCAAGAGGCAGGTCAGGTGGTCTGGTATTCCCATCTCTTTCAGAATTTTCCACAGTTTATTGTGATCCACACAGTCAAAGGCTTTGGCATAGTCAATAAAGCAGAAATAGATGTTTTTCTGGAATTCTCTTGCTTTTTCCATGATCCAGCGGATGTTGGCAATTTGATCTCTGATTTCTCTGCCTTTTCTAAAACCAGCTTGAACATTAGGAAGTTCACGGTTCACGTATTGCTGAAGCCTGGCTTGGAGAATTTTAAGCATTACTTTACTAGCGTGTGAGATTTTGAGCATTCTTTGGCATTGCCTTTCTTTGGGATTGGAATGAAAACTGACCTTTCCCAGTCCTGTGGATACTGCTGAGTTTTCCAAATTTGCTGGCATATTGAGTACAGCACTTTCACAGCATCATCTTTCAGGATTTGAAATAGCTCCACTGGAATTCCATCACCTCCACTAGCTTTGTTTGTGGTGACGCTTTCTAAAGCCCAGTTGACTTCACATTCCAGGATGTCTGGCTCTAGGTGAGTGATCACACCATCATGATTATCTGGGTCGTGAAGCTCTTTTCTGTACAGTTCTTCCATGTATTCTTGCCACCTCTTAATATCTTTTGCTTTTGTTAGGTCCCTACCATTTCTGTCCTTTATTGAGCCCATCTTTGCATGAACTGTTCCCTTGGTATCTCTAATTTTCTTGAAGAGATCTCTAGTCTTTCCCATTCTGTTCTTTTCCTCTATTTTTTTTTTTTTTTTGCATTGATCGCTGAAGAAGGCTCTCTTATCTCTTCTTGCTATTCTTTGGAACTCTGCATTCAGATGCTTATATATTCCCTTTTCTCCTTTGCTTTTCACTTCTCTTCTTTTCACAGCTATTTGTAAGGCCTCCCCAGACAACCATTTTGCTTTTTTGTATTTCTTTTCCATGGGGATGGTCTTATCCCTGTCTCCTGTGTAATGTAATGAACCTCCGTCCATAGTTCATTAGGCACTCTGTCTATCACATCTAGTCCCTTAAATCTATTTCTCACTTCCACTGTATAATCATAAGGGATTTGATTTAGGTCATACCTGAATGATCTAGTGGTTTTCCCCACTTTCTTCAATTTAAGCCTGAATTTGGCAATAAGGAGTTCATGATGTGAGCCACAGTCAGCTCCCAGTCTTGTTTTTGCTGACTGTATAGAGCTTCTCCATCTTTGGCTGCAAAGAATATAATCAATCCGATTTCGGTGTTGACCACCTGGTGATGTCCATGTGTAGAGTCTTCTCATGTGTTGTTGGAGGAGAGTGTTTGCTATGACCAGTGTATTCTCTTGGCAAAACCCTTTGCCCTGCTTCATTCCATACTCCAAGGCCAAATTGCCTGTTACTCCAGGTGTTTCTTGACTTCCTACTTTTGCATTCCAGTCCCCTATAATTAAAAGGACATTTTTGGGGGTTGTTATTTCTAAAGGGTCTGGTAAGTCTTCATAGAACTGTTCAACTTCAGCCTCTTCAGCATTACTGGTTGGGGCATAGGCTTGGATTACCATGATATTGAATGGTTTGCCTTGGAAACGAACAGAGATCATTCTGTCGTTTTTGAGATTGCATCCAAGTACTGCATTTTGGACTCTTTTGTTGACTATAATGGCTACTCTTCTAAGGGATTCCTGCCCTCAGTAGTAGATATAATGGTCATCTGAGTTAAATTCACCCATTCCAGTCCATTTTAGTTCACTGATTCCTAGAATGTCAACGTTCATTCTTGCCATCTCTTGTTTGACCACTTCCAATTTGCCTTGATTCATGGACCTGACATTCCAGGTTCCTATGCAATATTGCTCTTTACAGCATCGGACCTTGCTTCTATCATCAGTCACATCCACAGCTGGGTATTGTTTTTGCTTTGGCTCCATCCCTTCATTCTTTCTGGAGTTATTTCTCCACTGATCTCCAGTAGCATATTGGGCACCTACTGACCTTTCAGTATCCTATCATTTTGTTTTTTTTCAAATTGTTCATGGGGTTCTCAAGGCAAGAAAACTGAAGTGGTTTGCCATTCCCTTCTCCAGTGGACCACATTCTGTCAGAAGTATAAACTTTGATGGTAAGAAGGACAAATTATGATGAAGTTGCACTAGTGCTGAGTAGAGTGTGGAATCTGCCTCTTGTCTTCTCAGCCGCTGCTAAGTCACTTCAGTCGTGTTTGACTCTGTGCAACCCCATAGATGGCAGCCCACCAGGCTCCCCTGTCCCTGGGATTCGCCAAGAAAGAACACTGAAGTGGGTTACCATTTCCTTCTCCAATGCATGAAAGTGAAAAGTGAAAGTGAAGTTGCTCAGGCATGTCCGACTCTCAGAGACCCCATGGACTGCAGCCTACCAGGCTCCTCCGTCCATGGGATTTTCCAGGCAAGAGTACTGGAGTGGGGTGCCATTGCCTTCTCTGGTCTTCTCAGCTAGGAAGTGGAAACACTGGGAAGTACATGGGTACTTTACAGATGTGAGGTGAAGTCCTATGCTTAGGGTTTTCACAGTTCACTCTGAGTTGCATGTCACCTTTCTGATGATCAGGGATACTGGCTAAATAGTGAATTTATTTTTACAGGACAATCACTGTCTTTATTTGCTCCTCTAAGTTCAGTCTTTTATGAAGAGGCTCCCTGCTGTTTTGCTGTGTGCTTTCTGGGAAGGATTTGCCCAAGGCTGGTCTTTGTCTGCTGTTTCTAGATTTGCTGGGTCCCCTTCTTTGTAGTAAGACATCATGGCATGAAGGGCCTCCAAAGCTATTTGGAAAATTGTGTTGCTGAGTGAACCCTTCAGTTAGCTCAATGGCCAAGAAGTCTGGGGCAGGACCAAGGTGTCAGGAGTGGGGCGTGAATGGGTCCATGTTGGTTGTACTTCAGAAAGTCCATGCTTCCTCAGAACACTGCCTTCACTCAACAGCTCTATATTAGACACAATGACCTTTCTAGCTTTCTTTTATTTTAAAAAATTATTTTATATGGAGGATAGTCAATTTACAATGTTGTGTTAGTTTCAGGTGTAAAGCAAAGTGATTTGGTTATACATATACAAACGGTGATTCTTTTTCAGATTCTCTACCCATATAGGTTATTACAGAATATTGAGTATAGTTTCCTATGCTATACAGTAGGTCCTTGTTGATTATCAATTTCATATGTAGTATATATATATGTTGGAGAAGGCAATGGCACCCCACTCCAGTACTCTTGCCTGGAAAACCCTATGGATGGAGGAGCCTGGTAGGCTGCAGTCCATGGGGTCGCTAAGAGTTGGACATGACTGAGCGACTTCACTTTGACTTTTCATTTTCATGTGTTGGAGAAGGAAATGGCAACCCACTCCAGTATTCTTGCCTAGAGAATCCCAGGGATGGGGGAGCCCGGTGGGCTGCCATCTATGGGGTCACACAGAGTCGGACACGACACAACTGAAGCGACTTAGCAGAAGCAGCAGCAGCAGCAGCAGCAGCATATATATGTTAATCCCAACCTCCTAGTTTGCCCCTCCCCGACATGTCCCCTTGGGTAACCCCAAGATTGTTTTCTAAGTCTGTGAGTCCATTTCTGTTTTGTAAATAAATTCATTGGTATCATCCTTTTAGATTCCACATATAAGTGCTATCATGTGGCATTTGTCTTTTTCTTTGTTTCACTTACTATGATCATTTCTAGACCTATCCTGGTTCCAAATAGGAAAAGGAGTACGTCAAGGCTGTATATTGTCACCCTGCTTATTTAACTTCTATGCAGAGTACATCATGAGAAACGCTGGGCTGGAAGAAACACAAGCTGGAATCAAGATTGCTGGGAGAAATATCAATAACCTCAGATATGCAGATGACACCACCCTTATGACAGAAAGTGAAGAGGAACTAAAAAGCCTCTTGATGAAAGTGAAAGAGGAGAGTGAAAATGTTGGCTTAAAGCTCAACATTCAGAAAACAAAGATCATGGCATCCGGTCCCATCACTTCATGGGAAACAGATGGGGAAACAGTGGAAACAGTGTCAGACTTTATTTTGGGGGCTCCAAAATCACTGCAGATGGTGACTGCAGCCATGAAATTAAAAGATGCTTACTCCTTGGAAGAAAAGTTATGACCAACCTAGATAGCATATTGAAAAGCAGAGACATTACTTTGCCAACAAAGGTCTGACTAGTCAAGGCTATGGTTTTTCCTGTGGTCATGAATGGATGTGAGAGTTGGACTGTGAAGAAAGCTGAGCGCCAAAGAATTGATGGTTTTGAACTGTGGTGTTGGAGAAGACTCTTGAGAGTCCCTTGGACTGTAAGGAGATCCAACCAGTCCATTCTAAAGGAGATCAGCCCTGGGTGTTCATTGGAGGGGCTGATGCTAAAGCTGAAACTCCAATACTTTGGCTACCTCATGTGAAGAGTTGACTGATTGGAAAAGACTCTGATGCTGGGAGAGATTGGGGGCAGGAGGAGAAGGGGACGACAGAGGATGAGATGGCTGGATGGCATCACCGATTCGATGGACGTGAGTTTGAGTGAACTCTGGGAGTTGGTGATGGACAGGGAGGCCTGGCGTGCTGCGATTCATGGTGTCTCAAAGAGTCGGACACGACTGAGCGACTGAACTGAACTGAACTGAGACCCATCCCTGTTGTTGCAAATGGCATTATTTCATTCTTTTTCATGGCTGAGTAATATTCCTTTGCACACATGTACCACATCTTCATTCATCTGTTGATGCATACTTAAGCTGCTTCCATGTCTTGGCTATTGTGCTGCAGTGAACACTGGAGTGTACAATTACCTTCCTCAGCTTTTCAGGTGCACAGGCCTGGTTCTTGGGGTCCCAGGGGGACAGAAAGCCCTGTGACCAGACTGGCAGAGGACAGAACCAGGACTTCTGTTTCCAGTCTGTGCGCTGGCCCCTGGACTCAGCAGCCTGGGATCTGTACCCCTGCAGGTGGAAGTATCACGAAGGCAGTGTTTGCTGTTATCTTAGTCGGCTTATTTATACATTTCTTCTATTTTAGCGGGGTGTGGGGGGGGGGGGGGGGGGGGGCTTCAAATAAACAATGGTTGCTCTTCCACATCCTGGGGTGCGGGGGGGGCGGAAGACTGCAAAGAAACAACGGTTGCTCTTCCACATCCTGCAGGACTTCTTCCTTGTTGAGTATACGCCATGAGGCGCATGCGCCAATTGCAGCTCACGCACATGCGCACCACTCACACACTCACACACACACACACACACACACACACACACACACACACACACATGCGCACGCAAGTTTTCATATTAGTTTCCTGAGTTCATGGATAAAGTCCAGAGCTGCCAAAGCTCCCACTACTTTGCCATGTCACACTAATAGCTTCCAGATCCCATCACATATTAAATTCATGCGGCTTCAGCGAAGCCATCTATTTAATGCAATTCGCTAAATGCCTGCGCAGCCCCGCTGACAGTGACATATTAGTTTTGCTGCCTTTTGCAATCTGATATCTCTGAATTTGCCACCGTACTAAAGATTTGATTAATGTGGTTCCATTTGGATGCAGTAATTGGCTGCGACTGTTGTAGAAAATAATCAGGCTTTCATTCCTTACAAGTGCACGGACATGCTAATGAGAGAGTGGGTTAATTAAGCCCGCGGCAGAAAGCGACAGTTACTGATGACTGTTATGACAAACCACCGACTCGGCATTTGGGAGCAGGACAGCAAATTTGCACTTTATGAAATTACAGGAAAACTAGGACATAAGGAATAAATAGTTACATCTGTTTGGTGAAAGGGTGGGGAGAAGAAAGTGGGGCTCAAGGGGGAACAGAAAAGAATCTGCGAAGGGTGCTCTCCGGAGAGCAGGGCCCGGGGTGCTGGACTCCGAAGCCAGAGACACAGGCCTCCTGGGCTTCTGTGGGTGCTGTGGCCTGTCCTTGAGTGACAAGGGGCTGGCAGTATGTGACACACCCAGTCTAGCCCTTGTGTTATGGACTTTCTGCAAGAGGACCAGCCGTAGCTCAGTTGCCTAGAAACAGAAAGGGATTCGAGGATGGAGAGGGAGAGGTGAAGGGAAAAAGCAGGGAACACCTGCCCTGAACCCTCTCACCTGTGACAGCACCTGGGGGGGGGGTGGTCCCAGGAAGGTTGTGTGGCCCTTCTCTCTTTCCCGAGAAGCTGGTCTATATGTAGGTCTCAGTTCAGTTCAGTCGCTCAGTCGTGTCCGACTCTTTGCGACCTCGTGAATCGCAGCACGCCAGGCCTCCCTGTCCATCACCAACTCCTGGAGTTCACTCAGACTCACGTCCATCGAGTCAGTGATGCCATCCAGCCATCTCATCCTCTGTTGTCCCCTTCTCCTCCTGCCCCCAACTAGGGTGACGCAAATGCCCAAGGCTATTTTGTTAGCTTTTCAACTCACTTTCTCTCTCCAAATGGATTTCTGCTTCTGGGTTTGCCTCTCAGAGCCAAATCCAGGCTCCCTTCTTTGCACTGGGCAGGGTGTCCTCAGATCTGCTGGCTCCCGAGCCTCTCCACCATCCTTTTGTCTCTTTAAGCCATTTAGGTCTCAAGGGACTGAGATTCCTGGTTACCCTCTGGGGTTCTGCATGGTGTGTGGACTTACAAATACTTCATCTCTTCCTAACCAGCTTGGACGGGGCCCCTGGAATCTCTCTGCTCAAGTGTACCATCAGCTTCATTTCAGTCATCATTTATCTTTTTTTTTTTCTCCCAACCAATAATATTTATGGAGTACCTAATAGATGTGAAGCACTGTGCTGGGTATGAGGACGAAACAAAAATGAATTTTGCGTGGGCTGGGTCCTGCCTTTCGGGAGCTTCTAGACGAGTAGAGGAGATTTTCTCTATCGCAAAGATTTTCTAAATTGCAAAGAGTGATGAGTGTGACGAGAGCAGAACAGATGATGAACCTGTGAGGATTCAGAAGGAACAAGACAACTTCTGTCCGGGCACAGGGGACGCTTGATAGAAAAGGAGGCTGTGAGCCCAGGCAGTGTTGGAAAGGGCACGGCAGGTAGGGAAAACAGCAGGAGCAAACTGATGTGACTGGGTGATGGGGTGTGTTTGGGGAGAAATGGGAGACGGAGCTGGACAGTCATCTGGGGACAAGTGGCAAAGCATCTTCAATGTCCCTGAGGAGTTCAAGTTTATTCTGCAAGTGATGGGGCATTATTGAATATTTTTGGAGTCCAGAATGTCAGAATCAGAGCTGTGCTTAAGAGAGATGCTTTGGGGAGCAGGACTATGGTGTAGGACAGCAGTTGGGTGGAGAGGTGTGGGGAGAAACTAGAATCAGGGAGGAAGTCATCCTGGTGTCCAGAGAGCCTGGGCTGGACCTGGAAACAAGGGCTGTGATCGTGAACCCGGGTGGATCTTCTCAGGGTGGTAGGGCTACCCTCTTAGAGCAGCCGCCCTTCTAGGCTTGTTTTGAGCTCAGAGCCGGGGTAAGAAGATTCCTGGGGGCAATTTTTGAGCAAAGTAGGCTAACTATCACAGTTGAACTTGCCTCTGATGACAAGTCTCTTCTGATACATGAAAAGGAGGGTTTACACTGTAGACACAGGAGCTTGTATTTGCTTCTGTGTTTAAGAAATGGGGCAGCAGAAAGCTTGCTAAGTTGTTGAACTCCATTCTGTCCACAGAAGCCCAGTTTGTGGATGACAGTCCAGGAACTCCACTGGGCACCCTGGAGGGCATCTATCCAGTGGTCTGCTGTTCTTTATGTCCTTAGGTCATCCATTCCCCCCACCTGCCCATCACCACTTTCCCCCCAGTCCCACTAAAAAAGATACGAGTTTGGGAGTTGGCCAAAAATTCATTTGGGTATTTACATGAGATCTTCAGAAAAATCTAAACAGACTTTCTGGCTAACCCAATATATACATGAATTCCCTAACTCCAGTACTCTTGCCCAGAGAATCCCATGGACAGGGAAGCCTGGTGGGCTACAGTCCATGAGATTGCAAAGAGTCGGACATGATTGAGTGACTAACATTTCATTTTTTTCTTTTACATCGTCCAACACAGGTAGAAGCAGGGTAAGAAGGACATTCTGTTTACTGAAGGCCTACCATGGCCGGGGCCTTACTTTATTTGTTATAATTCTTACCTTATGAATGAGGACACTGGAACTCAGAGATGTACAACAGAAGCCTAAGTTTGCATCACTAGCAAGGAGCAGGCAGGGCCAGGTGTAAAAACTGGATTTGTCTGATGCAAAAACTGGGCTCTTTCTCTTGACTCTTGAGAATTGTTATTTATTTATTGGCTGTGCTGGGTCTTTGTTGCTGCACATGGGCTTTCTCTCATTGCTAAGAGTGGGGACTACTTTCTAGTTGTGGAGCATAGTGTCTAGAGCACAGACTCAATAGTTATGGTACATGGGCTTTAGTTGCCCTGTGGCATCTTCCTGGACCAGGAAATGAAGCCTTGTCTCCTGCATTGGCAGGTGGATTCTTAACCACTGGACCACGAGGAAAGTCCCAGGAATTCTTTCTGTTACATGGGATCTTAGTAAATTTCTTAAGTAGGACCAGCCTAGACTCAGGCGGAGCTTATGTTTATGCTCTGGCTCTGGCATGAGCCTGTCCTTCCTCTTATCCCATCTTGTATCCTTCATCACAGCAGGTATATGCTGTCCAAAGAGGGGCTTGGACGCTTGAACCCATGAGTTTTGCAACTCACCATGTTCTAGGTGCTTCATGCTGGTGTGTTGAAGGAGTTCCACTGTTCAGCCATGGGCTTTTTTTCCCCAAAACTCTAAGCTTTTAATTTTGTATTAGGGTATAGTCAATTAACAATGTTGTGAGTTTCAGGTGAACAGAGAAGGGACTCAGCCATGCACATACAAGTATCCATTTGCCCCCAAACGCCCCTCCCATCCAGGCTGCCACATAACATCGAGCAGAGCTCCTTGCGCTGTACAGTGGGTCCTTGTTGGTTACCCATGTTAAATATAGTTGTGAAGAGTTTTCACTGAGTCTGGAAGGAGATTGGAAAGTATAGACCCAGAGGGGTAGACTTTGGCCCACATGATCGACATGTCATTGGCGAGTGTGGTAGCCTTATGTTCCAGGACTGAGCCATGCTTTGAAAAAGCCCCAGAGAAAGGGGGAAAGGAATCAGTGACTCTAAGGAGAGCAGGTGCCTAAGGAATGGGGCGGGGCCCCTCGAGTCATTGGGAAGCATCGCCCCTCACTTGTGAGAATAATGGGACCCTCCCAGACCCGCCTCCAGCCTCTATCTGGGTGAGGTTTAGCAGCCTGGGCACCTGGGCCTGCCTGGGTGTAAGTGATTTGGACCAAGAATTTTATGGTCTGCAAATGGCTTTCAAATGTGCTTGGAATTACCCAGAGCACATTTTCGACACTTTGGTTGCCATCTTCATATTTTTTACTATTTGCAGCTTACCTCCGTACCATCCTTTTCTCTTTCTCAGCACTTCCCTCACGTCTCGGTTTTTCCTCTTGCTCTTTGGAAAGGCTTTGGACTTCAGCATTTACCTGATGCCTCGAGCTACGCCCTCTGCTCTGCTGTTTTTTGTTTTTTTTTCTTTTTATTCTGGGTTGAATAGTGTTCCCTTGAAAACGTATTTTTTGGAAAATAGGGTCTTTGCAGGTATGAATAATTAGGATGAGGTCATACTGGGTTAATGATTTCCTTGGTGGCTCAGTGGTAAAGAATTTGCTTGTGATGCAGGAGATGGAGGTTCAATCCCTGAGTCAGAAAGATTCCCTAGGGAAGGAAATGGTAACCCACTCCAGTATTCTTGCCTAGGAAATCCCATGGACAGAGGAGCCTGGTGGGCTACAGTCCATGCAGCCCCCAAAAGTTGGACATGGTTTAACAACTAAGCAACATACTGGGTTAGGGTGGCCCCCGATTCCAATGACTATATCCTCAGAAGAAGAAGCAAGGACACAGAGACACTGGGGACGTGACCATGCGATGATGGAGACAGTGACGGGATGATGCAGCCACAAGCCAAGGTGTGCTGGGAGCCACCAGGAGTTGGGACAGATAAGGACGGATGTTTCCATAGAGCCCTCAGAGGGAGCACTGATACGTGAACACCTTGATTTGGGGCTTCTGGCCTCTGGAGCTGGGAGAGAATACATTTCTGCTGTTGTAAGCCACCTAGTTTGAGGTCATTCGCTGTTGACACACCCTCTCTGGGGACTTAGGGCTCTATCACTTGAGTCTCCGTTATCTCCCGTCCCCCAGGGCAGGAGCTTAGGGATTGGCTGGTTTTAATATCCATCCATTTCCAGCCAGGGGCTCATTTCTTTCTTCATTCTGGTCAATCCTGGAGTCCAAGTTGACTCCCTCATTCAAAGTGGCAGACATGACATCCTCGAGATAGATCACTGGGAGAAGAACTGTGCTGTGTATGTGAATTGAACATATTCTAAGTTCCAGGCCTCTTCACGACCTAGATGATCATTTACTCTTACACAAAACAGTCCCTCCGCTAGTGTTTGATCCTGACTTTAGAGCCCTCCTCCCTGTGTGTTGGGAACAGGAGGTGATGGGCTGTGTTTCGATCACCCCCAGCTCTTCCTCATGCCCTTCTGAACACCAGTGGGAGATGCTCTAGGAAGTTCTGCCCACTTCTCCAAAGGCAATGCGACCCTGACTTTCTTTTTTTTGCACCATCAAGCTTTCCTCTTTCACCAGGCATTGCCCCCTCCCGCCGGGTCTCCCTTGTTTAATTGTGAAGGCCTTGCTTCTGGGGGCTGTCAGGGGGGCTTTGCTCATTTCATACCTGACAGGACCTCTCCCAGAAACCCCGGAGGGAGACACCATTAAAGTGTTTTATGCCGGTGGGGGAGAGGTGGGTTTCTGTCCAATAAAACCCAAAGCCATTGAACAAGCCAGCTCCCGGGTAATTACTGGGCCGGAGGAGATAGCTTCCATATGCCGGGTGGGCGCTCATAGACCAAACCTGCATCTGTTCCCTTTGTTCTGTCTGAGAGCAGAGCCAGGAGGGGGTCTGACCTCGAGATAAACCCTCCAGCGGAGCCCTCTGCCGAGCTTCGAGCTTCGTGGGGAGAAGAGGGGGCTGGGGGAGGTCAGGGGACAGCAACATCTGGCAAAAGGAAGGGTGGGTGAGGGTGTGGGGGGAACGGGCTGGGGGCTGGGCTGCCCGTCCATGATCAATACAGCCAGCTACCAGAGGACATCAGAGAACCATTCATTAACGAGCTCGTTAAGTGATTGATAGGCTTAATTTTCCTGTCAAATGCGGACTTCCCCTGTAAACATGTCAATTGGGGAAAGTTCAAGCTTGTCACTTGGATTTATGGCTGGAATAACATGTAGGTGGAAAAGAGAGGGCAGGTCCCCAGTGACCCGCGGGGGCTGCTGTGAAATGGTCAGGCTAGCATGTCCAGGTGCCTCCAAGGCCCTGGGCTTTTTCTTTTTACAGCTGAGATAACAACCACAGCCTGGTTCTCACTCTCTCAGCCTCAGAGGCATGAAGCGATGGCGACCTCACGGCTGCTGTTCCCACCTCTGCAAGGCTTTTACCCGGGGTGATTCACTGATTCAGCTAGGAATCCCGAGGGACTTCCCAGAGTTGGGAAGACTGCCCCCCCCCACCCCCCCCCCCCGCCCCCGTCCCTGCCAAGCTGGGCTCTGGGAAAACAAATCCTCTTTTTCTCTCCGTTTCTCCTGGAAGATCAAGACCGAAGGAAAATGGGAGATTTCCTGGATGGTCCAGTGATTAAGACTTCGCCTTCCAATGCAGGAATTGTGGGTTAGATCCCTGGTCGGGGAGCCAAGAGCCCACAAAATGCCAAAAGAAACCAAAACATTAAACAGAAGCAATATTTTAACAAATTCAATAAAGACTTTAAAAATGGTCTGCATCAAAAAAAAAAAAATCTTGAAAAAAGACGAAAGGAAAAGAATACTGAAAGGCCCAGTCGTGTGACACAAACAAGCCATCAGCTCCTCAGTGATCTGGAAAATGGCTGGTGGCACTCGGGGGACAGGTTGGAGGGGAGGTGGGCACAGGGGAGTGGCCCACTCAGAGCAAGCGGAGGGCCGGTAGGGAACCAGCTGCAGTCCGCAGCCTAATGGGTGGTCCTGTGGGGAGCCCATTTCTAAGAGGCTCAGTTAATGCTCCGTGTTAAATCAGCCAAGCAGGGCCACGCTCCCCACATGCCTAGGAAATACAGATACGAGACAAGTGGGCATTTTGGATAATTGAAAATATGGTTCAAAATCCACTAGGAGCCATGAGGGTTGTGATCATGAAGATTACGGCAGAGAGGTTTTTCAGGACCTGGCTGCGGGCTGCTTTCACCAGCGCAGTGATGGAATTCAGCCTTGGACATGTTCTGTCCTCTTCAGGGTTAACATATACTTGGTTTCGTATGGTGGACTTTCCTCCCTGGCCTGGCCGTGGACCACCCGAGGGCAGGGGCCTCTGTGTCTCATGCCTGCGTGTCTCCTACAACATCTGGAAGAGAGCCTGAGCGCAGAGCCCCTGCCCTAGGTCAGACGGGCCTGCAGTGCACACCTGCAGGGCTGGACCTCGTCAGCTCTCATGGCCTCTGTCCTGGGGCTCCAGGACCTTCACCCCTGAGACCCTCAGTGCTAGGAGAGTTAGGGTGGGGGAAAATTATCTCTGGAAATTGACAGGTGGAGACTGACAGGCTTGCCCCAGCAGCACTTTTCAAATAGGTGTGTGTGTGTGTGTGAGTGTGTGTGAGTGTGTCTGTGTGTGTGTGAGTGTGTGTGTGTGAGTGTGAGTATGTGTGCGTGTGTGGTCATCCCTTACAAATGACAGGCCCTCCTGGCGTTTCCTATCATAGTACATTATTAGTGGTCTGGAGATACGCTATGTCTGGAAATACACACCAAACTTCAACTTTCTGCAGTGACACCAAACTTGAGTGATAGTCACTAGTCATGTCCGATTCTTTGCGACCCCGTGGACTGTAGCCTGCCGGGCTCTTCTGTCCATGGGATTCTCCAGGCAAGAATACTGGAGTGGGTTGTTGTCTCCTTCTCCAGACACCAAACTCGAGAGGCTCTAAGTCTGCAGGCAGGGGGTCAGGAGGGATGCCTAACCATGCTTTGACATTCTCTGAGTTCTTCTTATTCTGGACCTGCAGTGTGGTTCATGTGTATAGGCTGGCTTGCATTTGAATGTTCTCAAAGCGGGTCCAGCAGCAACAGCAATGATAACAGTGGCAGAGCTGTACCTTTTTGAGCACTTACCTTGTACTCCCTGACCAGGCCTCTGATTCTGTGACAAAACCACAATCCCATCCCTGGCCTCACAGGAGACTGGGAGCTGGAGCCTGGCCAGCCCGCAGCCTCCAGGGGCCAGGCTTCTTGATGACTCCCCAGAGAGTCCACTGCCACAGTACCCTCAAGGAACTGCAGCACATCCGGCACCTTGGTCGGAAATCCGGATGTTTGTTTTTGTGGCAGGATCTCTGAGCACCTAGTGGCAGGGACGATCTGACAAGAGTTTTAAGTATGAACCCGCAGAACCATTTTTCTTCCTTATCTAAGTGCTGGTGTATAATAGGAGCTATATTATGGCACTAATATTCTCTTGAATTGAGCCTCTGGAAAGCCGCCAGAATCAAGTTTGGACCCCAGCAAAAGCCCTGTTGGAAAGCGTTGTGGAGGAGGGCCTGGGAGCCCATCTGTCATGGAGCTGCCTCTTGGCAGGAACAGACCCTCCCTTTCCTTTACTGCAGTCAAGGCCATTGAACCCAGACCTGGACACCCTCCCTTCAAATGCTATTGCATTCCATCCTGTAATTATTAATTATTGTTATTAAAATGATCTCTCTTACTTATTAAGCACCTATTAAGTGCCAGTCCATCCTATAGGAAATCAGTCCTGAATACTCATTGGAAGGACTGATGCTGGTGTTGAAGCTCCAATCCTTTGGCCACCTGATGCGAAGAGCTGACTCATTGGAAAAGATCCTGATGCTGGGAAAGATTGAAGGCAGGAGGAGAAGGGGACAACAGAGGATGAGATGGTTGGATGGCATCACCGATGCTATGGACATGAGTTTGAGCAAACTCTGGGAGATAGCGGAGGACAGAGGAGTCCGGCTGCAGTCCCTGGGGTCACTACGAGTCGGACAGGACTGAGCAACTGAACAAAAACAACAAAGTGCCAGGGACAGCCCAAGCTATTTTACAAGCGCTCTTTCTGTAATCGTCACAATAACTCTCCTGGGAGGAACTCTTGTTATCTCTGTTTACAGATAAACTGAGGCTTAGAGAGTGGAAGTATTAATACTGGGTTGGCCAAAATGTTCATTTGGTTTTTTTCCCTTAAGATATTATTTAAAAACCCAAATTAACTTTTTAGCCAACCCAATACCTTCCCTAGGGCAGGGAGGAAGAGGTCTGCTTGCCTCTGGAGCCTTGTTCTCAGGCAGGCAGCTTCCCAGACTCTCAGTTCTCTTATCTAAACCTCCTGTGTGTGTGTGTGTTAAGTTGCTCAGTTGTGTCCAACTCTTTGCAACCCCATGGACTGTAGCTTGCTAGGCTCCTCTGTCCATGGGATTCTCCAGGCAGGAACACTGGAATGGGTTGCCATTTCCTTCTCCAGGGCATCTTCCCAACCCAGGGATTGAACCGAGGTCTCCTGCATCGCAGGCAGATTCTTTACTGTCTGAGCCACCAGGGAACCCTCCTTGGCATAATCCATTTTCCAAAGTGGCAGGACCCTGCGACACAGCCCCATGGCTGCTTTCCCCCTGGTGTCTTCTTCTTTCCTGACCTGGTGTCTGGTCAGAAGAGGCAACAGATTCTTTGCAGTGTGATGGGATGGGAAGGACTCTAGTCTGTGCTTTGCCTGTGGGTCTGCGGCAGGCTCTTCCTAGAGAACCAAGCGGTTCCTTCTGTTCCAAGTGGTCAAGTCTAGAGGAAGCAGATGGGTCTCAGTGCCAGGTTCTCTCAGCCTGTAAGAAGCAGTGAAATCCTTGGAAGCTTCCAGACCCTGCACCCCCTCTCGCACTGGTGCTGTCTCTGGGTGCCTGTTGAAACCTGTACTTTTTGTGTTCAAACTCGAAGTCATGTCTGACTCTTGGACCCCATGGACTGTAGCCCGCCAGGCTCCTCTGTCCGTGGGATTTTCTAGGCAAGAATAATGGAACCGGTTGCTGTGCCCTCCTCCAGGGGATCTTCCCCACCTAGGAATCAAACTTGCATCTCTTACGTTGGCAGGTGGGTTCTTTACCACTGTGCCACCTGGGAAGTTGATACCTGGATGTGGCACTTATTTGGGTACCAAGTTTCTTTCTCCCAGGACTTTTGGAGAGAGAAGCAAGAGGATGCGCCCTGTGTTTAGTAAAACATATCTTTCTACCCTACTCAGCCAAAAAGTCCTTGAGCCCAGGCATTTCCATGGTAAAGAAGACTTTGATCAACGGCCCCATTTCCAAGAGACAGGGAGGTTCTTTAACTTGCAGGAAGCACAACCCCTGTCTGGGCTGGAAAGTCCCGAGCTCCTAGCGCTGGCATGAGCCCCCGGGAACCAGCAAGTGAGATGAATTGGGAGCCTAGAGCAAAATATTTGGCTTCATGCAATTTAGTTTCTTTCTACTACTTGCTTAAAATTCTGCGGAACAATTAAATCTTGAAAGTGTCTCATGAATGCCTTGGGCTCCCTTCTCCTTCGGTTTTATTGATTGTATTTGATATCACTCACAAGAGCAAGAATTTTTTTTTTTTTTGAAAACATTTAATAAGATGGTTGGTTGGAATCCAAAGAAGAGCAAGTCCACCAAGTGGGAAAGCATCTAAGCTACAGCAGCTGGCTCAGCTCACAAGTGGAAAAGCTCACGTCATTGTATCCACAGCCTTCCTCGGGTTGTCTTTGATCAGGGTCTTGACTGGGACCAGGTCTGAATGAAGGCTGGGTGTTCCTGCCTGTGAGTATGTAGAGTGTCCTTGGAGATGAAGCCAAAAATAAATACTTCAGGCCAAAAAATTATAAATGAATAAAGGTTTAAGGACCCTGTAAGGAGACAGATGTGCAAAAGAAAATGAACATAAGGATCTTCTCTTCTCTTCCCCAAGCAGGTTACATCGTACTTGTAACTTTCTGTACCAGGTAATCCAGCTGAGTGACTTGATGGCATGTAATTCAGGTTTGAAAGAGCCACTGAAGGTAAAAAACCACCATGCGTGCTACGAGTGCTCGCTCAGTCGCATGTCCGACTCTTTGCGACCCCGTGGACTATAGCCCACCAGGCTCCTCTGTCCATGGGATTCTCCAGGCAAGAATACTGGAGTGGGTTGTCATGCCCTCCTCCAGGGAATCTTCCAGACCCAGGGATCAAGCCCGCATCTCATGTCTCCTGCATTGGCAGGTGGGTTCTTTACCATGAATGCCACCTGGGATAAGCAAACATTTATTTCATTTTTTCCGATCACCTCTTGGCAAGTGGTTCGCTTATTCTCCACCCCTGCCCCCCACCCCAACCCCGACCAAAGTCTTCTAGATGTCTGAGCGGAGGGGGATGCAAGTGAATTCACAACCTCAGGATGACTGATGAAGCCAGGATGTGCTGCCTGGGCTTCTTTTTAAAAATCCAGGTGATAAGGTGTTTGAGAATAATAAAATCTAAGCGCTGCCTCCTGTCTATCCTGGAAGATGGGCTCCCTGCCCACAGCATGGAGGTGTCACGAGAAATTTCTAGTGCAAAGCCGCTGCCAAGGTGGAGATGATGGTTTCTGAGCAAAAGGAGAATTGGAGGGGCAAGGAGGAGGAGGAGGAAGATGACTGCACTGGGCTTTGATGGCCTTGTGCTTTCGAGGCCTGAGAAAGAGGGGTTGAGCTGCAGCTCAGTGCAGAACCACCATCTCTGGTGGGGGCGGGGGTGGGGGAGTGGCACAGCTGCCTTTTATAGGTTTGGAATGAAAAATGTTTTTAATTAAGGAGTGGAATCAGGGCTTTTAGTCTTGCTCCATGCTATGTACCTGTCAAACCGGCTGGATGGGAATTGTGTTCTGACCTCTGACCACCACCTTCTTTAACCAAATGACTCAGGGGAAAAAGCTGAGGACCGATGAACATCAGAGAAGATCTGAGGCTGCTTGTGGGGTCACCCTTGTCATGCAGAATATACATCCCGATGCAAGGGACATCCCCACCCCATTGTGAGTGACTGACAGTATGAATCCAGCTGCCGGCTTGGGAAAGAAAAAAAAAAAACATAGGTCCCTGTCGCCACTGGCTGTGGACAGGACTAGAGGAACCAACAACTAGAAAAACAGAGAAGAAAAATAAGGACAATCAAAATTTAGAAATTAAAGAAGAAACAATAGAAAGGTAATAATGCAATAGTCTCACTTGATACAACTCCTCCTTCACCCCTTCCCAAAGAACCCCCTCCCCACCAAGAAAAAAAACAACTCTGTAAATGGAAGGGAAATTGCCCCAAGGAGGTGACGGCCCTCCTGGGAGACCCACAGATAGCAAGGCTGGGTAGCAGCTCTGTGAAATTTCGGGAGCCAGCAAAGGAAAGGAGTGACCGGAAGAAACCACTGTTCTCTTCTAGTGACAAACTCGATGGTTGCCTGAGCTGTAATTTTTTCCCCCATTTTTTTTTTTTTTGGAAGGCCTCTCAGTTATAAAGTGCTTCCAGATGAGATGAGAGTCCTTTCCTAAATATTGGGGAGACTCTTGGGAGTTAAGGCACGAGTTGGTCATCCTTTTGACCAAAGCAGGGGAATAGGCATCTCTACGCCTCTTCAGGCCCTAATATTCCATATGTTCCTACGGAGTTTCCTCAGTTAGCTCATCTTCTTCTGTGCCGTGAAAACTCCCACCTCAGTTCTTGAAGACCCAGCAAGGGTCACGCTATTTCCTTTCTAGGTCCTAAGTACTGACTACCCACCCCTCCCCTTACAGGTTCATAGAAGTTGAAGAAAACTTTAATATGACATTAAATACATGCATGCTGAAATGAACGCCCCTCTTGATTTCTAATTAAACTTTGGAGTAAGTTCACCAAGGCTAAACTGTTCTCTTTCCTGACCCCTTCTTTGCCTGCTCCCTCCCTCTCTCCTTCTGTATTTCTGCTTGGCTGGTTGCTTAAATGAAGGTTTAGTCCATGTATCGGTACTAGGTTCTAGGTACTAGTTCTAGGTTCAGGTCATATATTACTCCTCGGGAAGGGTTCTCCTCTTGCTGGTTGAAAATAATTGCTCCTCTGCTGGGCTTGTTCCCCCTCCCTCCTCTTCCCTTCCATCCTTCATTCACGATCTTGAGAATGTAGCACTTATCACATTGTATTATGTTTAGCTCTTTATGTGACTGTCTGCCCTGATCTGCCAGCTGCTTCAGGGCACAAATGCTATCTTTCTTTCTTTGCATTTCCACTGCTTAGCACTTCCTAACCCCTGGATGTTGAAAGAAACTGAACTCAGAGCAAAGGAATGAAAAGAATCAGAGGCAAACTGTGGCAGGTTTTTGGAGTGTTGGTGGAGACAAGTGATGCTTGCTCATGGACTAAATCTTGTTTTCTTTAAAAAAAAAAATTAAAATTGAAATATAGTTGATTTACAATATTGTATTAGTTTCAGGTATATAGTAAAGTGATTTAGTTATACATATATGTGTGTGTGTATATATATATATATATATTCTTCTCAGAGTATTTTCCATTATAGCTTATTACAGGATATTGAATACAGTTCCCTGTGCTGTACAGTAGGTCCTTGTTGTTTATCTATTTAATTAAATTTATTTATTTGGGCTTCCCTGGTGGCTTAGTGGTAAAGAACTTGCCTGCCCAAGCAGGAAAGTGTCGGTTCGATTCTTGGGTTGGGAAGATCCCCTGGATGAGCAAATGGCAATCCACTCCAGTATTCTTGCCTGGGAAATCCCATGAACTGAGGAGCAGGCTACAGTCCATGGCCTCACAAAAAATTCGAACATAATTTATCGACTAAACAACAACAGCAACATTTACTCATTTGCTATGTCAGGTCTTAGCTGTATCATGCAGCATCTTCCGTTGAGGTGCCCAGGCTCTAATTTTGGCACTCGGGCTCAGCAGTTACAGTGTGTGGGCCCAGTTGCTCCCTGGCATGTGGGATCTTAGTTCCCTGACTGGGGACTGAACCTGGGATCACACAATGTTTGTCTTATTCTGTCTGGCTTACTTCACTTGCTATGACCATCTCTAGGTCCATCCGTTTTGCTGCAAATGGCAACATTTCATTCTGTTTTGTGGCTGAGTAATAGTCCACTGTGTGTGTATACAGGCTTCCTTGCTGGCTCAGTGGTAAAGAATCCACTGGCAATGCAGGAGACACAGGAGAGGCAGGTTCAGGAAGATCCCCTGGAGGAGGGCAGGGCAACCCACTCCAGTATTCTTGCCTGGAGAATCCCATGGACAGAGGAGCCTAGCAGGCTACAGTCCATAGGGTTACAAAGAGTCAGACAGGACTGAAGCAACTGAGCATGCACGCATGTGTGTTTGTCTGTGTGTGTGTGTGTGTGTGTGTGTGTGTATGTGTATTTATGAAAAGTGAAAGTATTAGTCGCTCAGTTGTGTTCAACTTTTTGCAGCTCCATGGACTGTAACCAACCAGGCTCCTCTGTCCATGGAATTCTCCAGGCAAGAATACTGGAGTGGATTGCCATGCCCTCCTGCAGGGGATTTTTCCAACCCAGGTCTCCCTCATTGCAGACGGATTCTTTACCATCTGAGCCACCAGGGAAGCCCAAGAATACTGGAGTGGGTAGCCTAGCCCTTCTCCAGGGAATCTTCCCAACCCAGGAATCAAACTAGGGTCTCCTGCATTGCAGTATGCCACACTGAAGCTCTATTCCTGATATTCTGCCACTGTCAAAGGCAGGGAGGAGGGACTGCTCAGGTGGTCCAGTGGCTAGGACTGTGCACTCCCAATTCAGGAGACCCAGGTTGAATCCCTGGTCAGGGAACTAGATCCCACATGCTGCAACTAAGACCCAGTGCAGCCAAATAAATAGATAAAATATTCTTTTTTTAAAAAAAAGGAGGCAGGGATGATGTGATTGATCAAATATACCCTCTCATATAAATTATCTATTATATCATATCATTGATACGTATACGTAGAATATACCCCCATAGTACATTGTTCATCATGCAGAAAGTTACTGAAAAGTTACATTATATTGGTTTCATTTTCTTTGTTAGACTTACTATTTCTCTTATGGTTATGTACAAAAAATTGTTGACTGATTTTTATCACATTTAGTATCCGGCATTGCATTATAGCCAACAGAAATAACTGCTAATATTTAATGAGCCCTTACTATGGGCCAGACATTCTTTTTGGCTCTTTACATATATTAACTTACTTGCTTGATACAGCAAACCTATGTGCAGCTCAAACATGATCTGTAATTGATGCTATTATCTTGCTTGGCTGCAAATAAAAAATTTCATAATATTCTATAAGCAAATGGTTAGCAATACAGGTGGGAATATGGGTAGAGGGAGTGAAATATTGTGATTTAGTGAGAGTATTTATCTAATCCACACCAGCACGAATTCAGTTTGATGGCTTAAGAAAGAAGTGTTGGCATCAGGATTCATAAACATTTTGATTTGGGGGAAGGGAGGTCCAATGTCATTGTGGTGGTGTCTGTCTTGGGCAGAGTCTCAACAAGAGAGCAGGTAAGGGAAGAAAGCCCCGCCCTCTGTTCCAGCACATTTTACACACCGGGTAGGAGGGAGCTTTAGGGATCCCATTGGTTCATCTAACTGCAATGATGAAGGTGAGTCTACGAGTCTAAAGCATGAGAAGAGCTGTGACTTGCTGGGACTACCTTCACTGCACTCCTAGAGAGATGTTTGCCATTATTTATCAGTGATAATTCTTGCTCTTAAGTCAAAACATGGAGGCTGAAGGACTAACATACTCAAGAATGCTAGGAGGCCTCACTTTCTGTTCTTGCAATGTGACACACAACAGAACCTTAATTCGCCTTAGTTGAGTGAATCAGCAGATTCCTTTCCAGCCTACACTGGCACCGTGATAGCAATTTGCGATCTTATTATGTTAGGTTCACACCCTATTAGTATTTATTTTAGTTAATATAATGCAATTAGAGTATAATCATATCAGCAGCTTTCAGATCATGTCAAAAAAATAAAAGTTATTGGAACAGCAGGGCTAATGGAAAGTGATGGAAAATAGTTAATGTGTGGACATGCTTGGATTGAGTTCGGCATGAGGAGAAAGTTGGGGAGGAGGAGGAGGGGGAGGATCAGAGCTTTGGCTTCTCCTGAGACCCCAGTTGAAGCGCTCCAGGGCTCATGTATGCCTCGCCTCTGTGGTCTTTCCCGAATGGGGCCTTGATCCTTTTATTCTTTTTTCTTTGAGACAGAGTTTTCTATCGGTGTGACCAAGAAAGTGGTCTTGAGGTTGATCATGGGAAAACAGAGATGGAGAGTCTAATTCCAACTTTTCTCTGAGTGGCTCTGTGACTCAGGCAAACCTTCTACCCTCTCTGGGTAGTCCCCACCTATAAAACAAGGAGGGTGTCCTAGATAATAATAAGGTCCCCTGCCTGTCATTATATTTAATGATACTATGAATTCTCAGAGCCTGAGCTGAGCTATGAGGCCCAATAGGCTGATTGTTTGTTTTTGTTTTTCTTTTGGCCAGAGTACGGCACAAAGTGGCCCCGTGGCCACAGAGGACCTTCACTTCAGCACTGTGCAGCTAGTGGGTACCATTCAGTCCCTGCAGCCCTTTGCTACCAGCTGTTCTAGGATCTGGGTGGTCAAGGGTGGGCAGATATTTCCTTCAGAGGATGTTAAACTTCATAATGCCTGGGTTGGTCATTCTTCCCCATTCCATGGTCCTTCCTTCAGCCCCTTGGATAATCCTGATTTCCTCACCTGTGAAGTGGGTGGGTGGGGAATTGACACAAGCAGAATATTCTAGAAAAGAAGCCAAGTGGAGAAGAAACAGTCGTCCAAGAGCCAGATACCATTTCCCAATGGCCCTTTTGTTTGAGCGGTGCTGGCTCCCCCTCAGAAGGGTGCCGTGCCATCTCTGGGCCCTGGCCCAGCTTTTGGATTCTTTGTTGTCTCTGAAGCGTGACCACAAGAAGCTCATTGTTTGGCCCTTGTTAGGTATGGTGCCGGTGGTGCAAGTCTGAGGAAATAATTAACACTTATTTCTGAGGAGAAGCCTCCAGCTGGATCCACACTTGTGGTGGTGCATACATCTCGCAAAGAATTGTTATTTAAGCAATAATCCTTGAGAAATTGGTCGTTACCCGCATTAAACGACTCAGCCCATTGCCAAGGATGGTTAACGCTCTAATAAACTGGTCATTAACTGCAGTAACAATGAATTTCGAGGGGATTATTGCTATTATAAACCTTAATCAATGGTTTATAACAGCAATAATGTGGTCTTTTCTCTTAATGGTAAGTAGGGCGGCTTGCGCCATCACCATGAAAATTTTTGTGGTGGCTGGTAAGTCAGAGGGGAGACCTTCTCAAAGCTGCCCACGTCTAAGGGTCACACGGTATGTGTGCGTGGGACAAAGGACACCTCAGGGGCTCTTGACTGCCCTGCTCTGTTCTCTGGGGGCCAGATGTGCAGCAAGGAGTCAGAGGTTCTTGTCCAGTCTCTCTGGTCCTCCCTGATTACAGACCCAGTGAGGTGCTGGGCTTGGGGATGCTTGGATATGCCCGAGAGGAGACTCAGGATAAGGATATGGTTGAAGATGCCTCTCCTCATGGTTCGGTGGTGATTGGGAGGGAGAAATGACCACCTGCTTAAGGGCATGAATGAATAAATGTGTGTGTGTGTGTGTGTGTGGTCAGTTGTGTCTGACTCTTTGGAGCCCCATGGCCTGTAGCCCTCCAGGCTCCTCAGTTCAGTTCAGTTCAGTCACTCAGTCGTGTCTACTCTTTGCAGCCCCATGGACTGCTGCACACCAGACTTCCCTGTCCGTCACCAGCTCCTGGAGCTTGCTCAAACTCATGTCCATTGAGTCGATGATGCCAGGCTCCTCAGTCCATGGAATTTTCCAGGCAAGAATGCTGAAGTGGGTTGCCATTTCCTTCTCCAGACTTTGGTATGCCTCCAAATAAAAATCACATCACTTTCATGAGCCTCTGAAAGATGAAGCTTGGAATCAGTCACACTCCAGATCCCTCTTTGGAGTAATACTGTGGTTCTTTTCATAATACTGGCATCTTATATTCGTTTACCACTGTAGAGTAATAAGAATAATAACTTACATAATCCTTGATATTGTTCTAAGTTGTTTACATATATGAACTCATAGAATCCTTACAACAACCCTGCTTCTATTCCCAAGGACTCGGAGGCCAAAGAGGTTAAGAAACTTGTCTGAGCCCAGAGCTAACCCCAGGTGGAGCTGGTATTTCAACACAGGGAGTCAGAGCCTGTGGTTTTTTTTTTTTTTTTCTCCTACAATCTACCATCTCTCTAGAAGTCCCCCTTTGTTACTGAATTCGGTCCTCACATCCCTTGAGGAAGGCTGCTTGGGGCTGCCATATTGATTTTACAGGTGAGGCAACCAAGGATCTAAGGAATGAAGGGATTTGCTCAAGCTGATACTGTGGGTCTGAGTCCCACTCAAGTGGACCTTCTGCTTCTGGCTGAGTATGTGCCAGGGAGCTGTGGTGGGAGCTTCTAGGCCAGGAACTTCTCTCTCCAGTGAGGTAGGCTGGGCACATCATGATGCCAGGCTCCTTGTCACTGGGATCTCCTCCAACAAAAGAAAGAGAAAATTCCATCCCCTCCCACATTGCTGGAAGCATGCCCTTGGAGACAGGAGGTCTGATCTTTTTTCTGGCCTGTCATTGTTTAGAATGCATGAGAAAATGGACTTGCAGTAGAGTTTTGGGGCAAGGGTATTCAAGTACTTAAATTTTTTTGTTTATTATGGAAAAATGAAAGAATGTATTGAAGGAGAGTATACTGAACCCTCAAACAACCATTGCCAACTTGAGCTGTCATCAACTCATGGTCTATTTTTTTTCATCCAACCAGCCCTCCACCCCTTCTTACTCTGGATTATTTTAGAGTAAACCACAAATATCATACCATTTCATCAGTTATCACTTCGGCATGCATCTCTAAAAGTTAAGGATTCTTTAAAACAATAGTCACAATACCATGGTTGGACCTCAGAAATGAACACTATAATTCCTTACTATCATCAATTATAAGGTCAGATTTCAAATTTCCCAGGTTGTCTCATAGATGTATTGGTGTTTTCTTCTTGCTCCAGCTGTTCATGTGCTCTGTGAACCGAGACAAATCCCTTCCCAGGTTTGTTTCTGTGTGTTCGTCATACCCCTTCTCTTCCTTCACTGATTACTGAGTGGTTGAGGTGAGGCTTTTGCTGGAAGGCCTTTCGATGGCAAAATCTCTTAATATGCCATATTGTCATGCCTGGGTCTCCTCTGCAGACCCGCAGAGGAACATTTAAGTGGTTGCCCTCACAGTGTGCCCTTTTAAATTTGACCTTCTTTTCTTCTAGCACACTCCAGAGAGCAGACTTGTTCTGGGGGTGAAGGCAAAGGAGAGCAATCCTTCACGCCAGCCCTGCCTCGCAGCCAGGTGCCCCATCTGCAGAGGAAACAGGAGCCTCTTAGTGACCTTTCTCCAGGAGAGGAACAGGGGGGATGCTGTCAGCATTTAGCCATCAGTGGGCTGTTACCAGCCTGGGGGTAACCTGCCCACATTGAATGATAAAGCCCCATTCTCCTCTTATCCTTGGTCTTGTGAGATGTACTCCCAGCTCTGCCACTGGGACTCCACTTCCTCCTCTGTGAAGTGGGAAGGCAGGAGGGGAGACATCCTGGAAGGGTGTAGAGAAACTCCTGGGACCTTTTTCAAACTTTATAGTTTCTTCTGGAATTTGCACACGACTGAGAGTAAAACCTCTTCCCCTGTGTTTTCTCTCCTCCTTCCTTTCCTCTCTACCCACCTTGAGAATTTTAGGACCAAAGGGTGGCCAGAGTCTCTTGATGTGCTAACATCCTATGAAGCCAAGGTTTTGCCTGACTTACTGAGGTGTTTCTTGTCTTGCACAACTAAAAGGGCCGTATCTGCTGGGTTGGGGCTCCTGGGGCAGGAGCTTGCCCAAAATGATCTTTGGTGCAGCTCCTTCTTCTAGGTTTTTCCTGGGAATTCAGGTTCTTTTCTGCAAGATGTGTTTACCCACAGTGAGTGACGCCTTGGGGATGTTGAACAGGAATAATTCATAAGTTACAAGAGGTAGACCATAGCTTTGAAACAGGAGTGCTTCAACATTGGGAAAACCCCTCAAATATTTGCTTGTCTTTTTCCCCTTCTGGACTCTGAGTTGGGCTGGAGACCAGGACAACTGACCCAGTTTTGTCATTGTTCTTCCACCTTCAGTGGAGCTGAATCTCCAACCAAAGTCTCCTCATCCAAGAGGACCTCACAGCGATGCTCTGCGTGGTGACTCAGCCTCAGGGCCCATGTCTTTAGAGAGTCTGCAGGTTCAAAAGAGTGTCTTTTCTTTCCCAAATAGAAATGAACAGTAATTCCTTACTATCACCAACTATGGGTTTCCCCAGTGGCTCAGCAGTAAAGAATCCACCTGCCAGTGCAGGAACTCTAGTGAACCAGGGGCTCCCAGTCCCAGTTTGCCACGACTGAAGGCACCTGGCAAACTGCAGCAGATTGCTCAGAGTTAGCCTTGCTGTGCCTCTGGGACTGTAGAAGGACTTGGAGCTGGAGGCTGAGCCCTGGGCCTGGGGGATGGACAGAAGAGGATAAACATAGGAGCCAGCATCACGCTCCCTGTGTGGCCACAGGACTGGGAGGCAGGGGGATGCTTTTATTTTCCTTTTTAATTAAAGTATAGTTACCTTACAATATCGTGTTAGTTTCAGGTGTACAGCAAAGTGGTTCAGTTAGAGATAAGTATATATTTTTTCAGATTATTTTCCACTATAGGTTATTATTAGATATTCAATATAGTTTCCCTATACAGTAAATCCTTGTTGCTCCCCTGGTGGCTCAGATGGTAAAGAATCCACCTGCAATGCAGGAGACCTGGGTTCGATCCCTGGGTTGGTAAGATCCCTTGGAGAAGGGAATGGCAGCCCACTCTAGTATTCTTGCCTGGAGAATCCCATGGACAGAGGAGTCTGGCGGGCTACAGTCCATGGGGTTGCAAAGAGTTGGACATGACTGAGCACCACAACAGCAACAGCAGCAGCATCAACTATGAGGTCAGATTTCAAATCTCCCAGATTGTCTTATAAATGCACTGGGGCTTTCCTAGAAAGGGAAGCTTTATAGGATTTATTCTAGATGCACATCTAGAACCACCTATCCTGGGCTGACTGTCAGTTCCCAGGCCAGGGCCATATCTGGTGGGGTCATTCTTGCCAGACTGTCCCTCCAGGCCTCCGCCAGGGTCCCCAGCCTCCTGTTGCTCCTTTGTCTGCAGCCTTTGTAGAGAGGAACCGGTGAGGCCCGGGGTGGAGGATAGGGGCATAAAAAGATGGATCTGGAATCAACGGAAAAGTTTACTCTATGCAGCACTGAAATAAAAAAGCTCATTCAGAAAGTTAATGATTTATTTTATAGTTTCATTATCAGGGTCACATTACTCAATAGCATTTCAAACATGTCATTTGTACAAACTATGGTAATTAAAATTTATAACATACTTCATCAGCAGCATATGAATCTTTTAGCCGGCACTCTGCTGTCATATAAACAGTGTAATTTCAGCTGCAATTCACCCTTTATTGGCTCTCATTTGTGATTTAACAGCCATCAATGACTGTGCTATAAAGAATAAATTAACCATCCGTAAACCTGACGATGACAGGGACAGTCGAATAGACTTAGCCGCCTTCCGCCCAGCGCTTGGAGCCGGCAGAGAGCAGGTGAAGGCCAGGTACGCACCAGGAGCTCTGTTCGAAGGACCTTCCTGCCTCCTGTGGCTTCCTCTCACTGGGTTGCCTTCTGGTTGGCGCCAAGGTCTCTCTGGCTGCCACTGCCAGAAGCATCAGCTTTTCTGCTTCCAGTATGGGGAGCTGGAGGGAAAAATGGCCCCTTCACAGACCCATTTTAGGAAGTCTACGTCCCTGTTGGGAACTTGCGTGTATGCACAGTCTTGTCTGACTCTTTGCGACCCCTGGACTGTAGCCCGCCAGGCTCCCCTGTCCATGGGATTCTCCAGGCAAGAATACTGGAGTGGGTTGCCATTTCCTTCCCTAGGGGATCTTCCCAACCCAGCAGATCAAACTTGCATCTCTCATGTCTTATACATTGGCAGGCAGATTCATTACCATGAACGCCACCTGGGAAGCCCGTTGGGAGCTTAGCTAGATAAGAGAAAACGCTGGGAAACATGTGGGGGCTTTTTAGGTTGATGTAATGACTGGGCCCATGGACAGAGGAGCCTGGCAGTCTATGGGGTCGCAAGAGTTGGACACGACTGAATGACTAAGTACAGCACAATGGCTGGCAGGGTGGACCACTGGCACGTAGAGATTGCGGTCAGAGACGCTAAAGCTGTAGAGGGCAGAATTTGCCCTTCCCCAGTGCCTGGTGCCAGAAACCCTGGCCATCCAAACTTCTCCTTCTGCAATGAGGAAGCAGGGCAAGGGCCTTGCTGCCAGCTGTCCCGGCCCTCAGGGCAGAGCCAGAAGGAGAAACTTGTCTGAAGGTGAGAGCTCCTGGGGCAGGTCTGGCTGGCTCTCCGGGAGGGAGTGGCCGTCAGGATGGATCAGGAACTTGACTCCCTAGAGGGGCGTGCTCCTTGGCGCCCCCTCGTGCTGGGGTGGTGGTGGTGGTGGTGGTGGTGGTCCAAGCGCTCTCGCTGGGCCCCACCCCTGACACCGCACACAGCTCATAAATGAAGTGGATTGGATTTGTTACTGCGATGTCTCCAAGGAGCCTGGGTCATGCAGGCCAATAAAATTGGCCTCATAAATTCATTCTGACATGCAGGATTACTCCAGCCCTCTGAGGTCACCTTCCTGCTCTGATTTATCGCCAGCCTATGGGTTAATAATACTGTTTACTGAGTGTTGCCAGCTCGTCTCTCCACTTCCCCTCCCTTTCTCGGAGCAGATACTGATCTTGAAAGGGTGTGGTGGAAGCGAGAGAGGAGGGGAAGGAGTATGTGGGTGGGACCTTTCATTCTGTGCTCTTTTAAAGCAACATGAGTATATATATATGTATACACGTCTATATATATATGTATATATATATGTACACACACATATATAAATATGTATTTTCTCTCTGAGATGTTATCTACAGCACGTCCCATCCAGGGCCCTGTTTGGAGTTTTACCTGATAAAAGGGCAGTTTAGGAATGAGTGGGTCCTCTCCCACTGTCATAGGTGTGCTTGGAACATTAAACTGGAAGTGACTTTTCCGTCTCTTCCTTGGCCAACACATAGGGTGCTCAGCCACATGAAACTATGTCAGTGGCTGGTCTCTGCTTAGAAACACTGTGGAATTTAGTATCGATGTGGAGAGGCTGGTGGAGAGCAGATCCTATCCTTTTTTTTCTCAGGGCCAGAAGATGTCAGTGGTGAGAACATGGAAAATCCTCACATGGGTTTTTTTGTTTTTTAATATTTATTTGGCTGCGTTGAGTCTTAGTGGCGGCCTGTGGGATCTTTCACTGTGGCGTATGAGCTCAGTTGCCCCCTGGCATGTGGCAATCTTAGATCCCTGACCAGGGATCAAACCCATATCCCCTGCATTGCAAGCTGATTTTAACCACCGGACCCCCAGGGAAGTCCCTCTTCACATGTAGATTCTAAAGTCCTAACCACACCTGAGAGTCTCCAAGCCCACTTTTTCCCATGGACAAGTTTCCACGTGATACATTCTGGGCTTGTTTGTTACAGTTTGAATGATCCAAACCAAAAACCAAACCAAAACCATGTAAAAATCAGACGATGGCTCTTTAAATGTTTCCCTTCTTCCATCAAGTAGGCTGGACAGTGGCCTCAGCGTCAGAGTCAGCCCGAGTCCCCTCCTCCTTCTTGGGCTGGAGACCAAGCTCTCACTGTGACACCATAAATAAAAAATGAAATCCGAGGCCCTTGGGCATGTGACTGCAGTGCCTCAGGGCTGCCTTGAACTGGGAGGAGCAGAGCTCTGGGTGGGTCTCTAAATAAATTAGCAAGCGGTGATGGAGTGAATTCTCTGTGAGTTTCCAAACTCAGGAATCAGATAGTTTCTACCCTCAAGGTACCTATGGTCTACAGAGGAATCAGGATGAAGGACTAACTAGTCAGCTGATTTGGGGGTGTCAACAGAGGTTGATAAATAACAGGCAGACCTTTTTATTGCACTATACAGATACTAGGTTTTTAAAAATTATTATTATTTTTTTTTTTTAATAAATTGCAGGTTTGTGGCAACCCTGCATTGAACACGCCTATTGGCACCATTTGCCCAATGGCATTGTCTCACTTCGTGTCTCTGTGTCATATTCTGGTAATTTTTGCCATATTTCAGACCTTTTCATTATTATTCCATGTGTCTTGCGAATCTGTGAACAGTGATCTTTGATGTTTCTACAATGACTCGCTGAAGGCTCAGAGGATAGGGAGCAGTTTTTTGCAATAAAGTGTTTTTTAATTAAGGCCTCTACATGCTTTCTTAGACATAATGCTGTTGCACGCTTAACAGACTGCAGTGTAGAGTGAATGTAACTTCTCTATGCACTGGAAAACTGAAAAATGTCTGTGACTCAGTCTATGGGGATATTAGCTTTGTTGCAGGGTGGGAGGGGCGTCTGGAACCAAACCCTCAGTATCTGTACATGTAGTGAAATTGTCTATATATGTGTGTGCAGTGAAACAGGGGAGGGCTAGAATGATTCCAGCGGGGGCAAATTCTGGATGTTGTTTGAGGCTGGGCATTTATTTATTCAATCGTCAAACACTTCGGAAATCCCACTTCTAACCAGGCACTGGCTCCCTGCCCTTTGGAAAACTTTCTTAGCTGCTGCCTTGGGATGGATGGCAGCTGAAGTCCCAGCCCTTCTCTGTTCAAGTGGCCTTTCTCTGCTCCCTCTCTCCGCTCTCCTCCCCCAGCGCGGGGCTCTCATCCAACCAGGCTGATGTGCCCTGAGAGAGAGCGTTCAGAAGACAGAATCACTTTCAGAGACTCGGAGTCTGCTTCCACCGTGTGAGGGTCGAGGAGGGCTGGGCGGACCGTCCACGCAGCGCGGAGGGGATGTGACTGGTGTTTCCAGAACCTGCCCTGGCGAGACCACGCCCCTGCCTGGCCACAGCCCTGCTGTCGGCTTCTTTGCTTCCCAGCATCTCTGGCTGCCTGGTGGTTGCAGGGCTGTGAGCAGCTGGCTTTGGACACTTTACTGACCTCAGAGGAGGCAGGATGGAGAAGAAGCTGTTGTGGGAGCCCCAGCTTGGCTTCGTGTCACGATCAACACTCCCTCCTGTTCTTCCTTCCTCGGCCGAGGAGGGAAGGGGGCTAACCTGTTCCTAGGTGAGGCAACAGGTGCTGTCACAACCGCTCTCTCATTTCCTGTTACAGCACCCTGGCAGGTGGGCATTTTTAGCTTCTTATTTGAAACAAAACAAAATAAAAAACAGTGAGGAGACCCACTTAGAGAAGCTAAGTGACGGGGTCAAAATCACACATCTAGTAAGTGATTTGAACCAAAGTCTGTCTGACCCTAAAGCCCAGGCTTTTTAAAATCATACCAGGGGTTTCTCAGCCTCTCTAAGGAAACTGACAGCGTGACATTAAGAGGCTTGGGAAACACAGAGCCAGCCAGTGGCAGGAACAGTCTTGAACCTGGATCTCCTCCCACTTCTTTCTGGCTGCTTCCCACTTGACCTGTAGGAAGTCCATTAAATAGAGGTACTTGTCTTCCCCAGAACAGTCACTCACTCTGGAGAATTAAAAATCTCTGGGGATTTGGGGAGAAGTACAAATACTGTGTCTGTTGTTGTTTGGTTGCTAAGTCATGTCTGACTCTTGTGACCCCATGGACTGTAGCCCACCAGGCTCCTCTGTCCATGGGATTCTCCAGGCAAGAATACTGGAGTGGGTTGCCATTTCCTTCTCCAAGGGATCTTCCCTACCCGGGAATCGAACCCAGGTCTCCTGCATCGCAGGCCAATTCTTTACTGACTGAGCTACGAGGGAAGCCCATGTGTATGTATGTGTGTGTATATAGGTTTCCAGGCGGGCTCAGTCATAGTCTGCCTGTCAATGCAGGTGGTGCAGATTGGATCCTGGGTCGGGAAGATCCCTTGGAGGAGGAAATGGCAACCCACTCCAATATTCTTGCCTGGAAAATCCCATGGACAGGGGAGCCTGGCGGGCTGTAGTCCATGGGGTCTCATGAGTTGGACACAACTTAGCAACTAAACCACTATATATAGATACATATGTGTAGCCAAGCTGGCTAGAGTCCCTCACATTAGATGGCCTGAATCCAGGGTCATTTTCAGGGACAATGGTAGGGGAGCTGGAGGTATTTCAATGCCTTGTTGGCACATTTCTTTCTGAAGGCTCTGTCAAGAGGGCCGCTGTTGGCCTTGAACTTTCACAGCTCTGCCTCAAATGCCTGTGATGTCTCCAGCTGAGTTCTCCTCTTGCTGTGTTTTCCTGAGCTCCATGATGGTATTTGAACCTACTAGCCTATTGCAATCCATGGCTGGGTGCAAGAGGTCTTCTATTAAAACAAGAAAACCAAAACTCCCATCCAGATGCAGGGAAATGGTGGGTTTAGTCCTAGCATCAGGGCAGGCTCCCTGGCTCACGACGATTGTCCTCCAAGGTGAGCGGGTGGTCAGCATTCACTGCTCCCTGTACCCAGCGCCATGCTAGATGCAGGGAGCAGGCAGAGGGAGCTGGAAAGGTGACAAGAGCCACACGTTGCAGGCTTGTCCCAAAGGTAGTTTCACACCTGCTCTCTTTGGCATGTGCTCCTGGAGGTGGTAAAAACCTTCCTAGGGTGACCAGAGTCACCCACTGGGAGGGGCAAGGGCCACATATAGGCCTGCAGACCTAATTCTGCCAATTGCTACCACCCATGTGATCTTGAGTCAGTCCCTCTGACCTTTTTCCCCTCTTGGTTTTCCCATGTGTCAACTGAGGATGAGATGGTTGGATGCCATCACTGACTCACTGGACATGAGTTTGAGCAAACTCCAGGAGATGGAGAAGGACAGGGAAGCCTGGTGTGCTGCAGTCCATGGGGTCGCAGACAGCAACAATTGTTGAGGGATGTGTGATGAAGGAGACAGGATGCTGAAAATAAAGCATCATTATAAGACAGAAGGACGGCATTATTTTGGAATGAAGACCCTCTTCACTCCTGGCCTGGCTTTGAAGCAGCCTTCAAGTTACGTATGCATCATGTGCTTCTGCTTTAACGACATGATGTCACAGGCTGAACTTTATCCCTCTCACATTTAAATGTTGAAATCCTAACTCCCAGACCCTTAGAATGTGACTGTATTTGGAGACGGACTCTTTCAAGAGGAAGTTAAAATGTGGCTCTGAGGGTAGACGCTGACACAATGTGTGTGCATCTTATAAAGAAGAGATTAGGACACAGATGCACACCGCGGGAAGACCCTGTGAAGACATAGGCTGCCTACAAGCTCAGGGGAGAGCCAGCCTTATGACACCTTGTCTTGGATGTCCAGCCTCCTGAACTGTCAGAAGATAAATTTCTGTTGTTGAAGGCACCCAGACCATGGTGCTTTGTTGTGGCAGCTCAAGCAAAGTAGTATACATAGCAAGATGATTTAATATTCACCTTATTAGAGACATTTTGGGAAGTTGCAGAGCAACCATTAAGAGAACTAGGGCTGGGATTTCCCTGGCAGTCCAGTGGTTAAGTCTTTGCCTTTCAATGTAGGACATGAGGGTTGGATCCCTGGTGGGGGAACTAAGATCCTTCATGTCCAAAAAAGGGGGTGCATGTAATTTGATTGGGAATGATTGTGTGGGTTTTGCCTATGGTGTCTGAGTACTGTAGCAGGAGGAATTCCCATTTATCTTTTTAATTTAATTCTCTGATTAACTCCATGAAGTTAGGATGACAGTTTCTAATTGACTGATGAGGAAACCGAAGCTCAAAGGCTTATGTGATGGGACCCCAGCCCCACTCTAATTTCAGCACTACCAGGGATTCGGGAAGTTGCATTGTTTAAACGCTTTGCTTGGGTCCAGCCCGAGCAAACATAACTCAAGTCCTGCACCCAGCTATGAAGGTGACCTGCCAGAGGAGCAACCTGAATGAAATAAAGAAGGTGAGGCCCCAGGAAGAATTTCAAAGGCTTCCCCTAATCAGGACAAATGGCTGCAAGCCTGAGGTTTGCACAGATAGCCCGCCGAATCTCAGGATGCGCTCTTGCCACAAGCCAGTGCCTCGCTGGCTCGGAAATTTATGCTGGAATTTAGACAGAGAACACAAATCATTGTAATCTCCCGATGAAAGATCACTGTCTCTGCAAATGCATTACCTGCTTGGAAAGCGACATGTTAAAAAATACGGATAATATATGGGCACAAGGAGAGCGATTTCCATGCCTGGGCTCCTCCGGCTAAAATACGCGCACCTGCACCAAAGGCGGAGGATGACAAAGGAAGTCACTGGGCCCCCGTGCAGCTTCTGTGTCGGCTGTGACTCTGACACTCCAAACAAAAGACTGCAAGCTCATGGAGCCGCACCCCTCCCCAACATGAGGTGTCTCAGATGTCAGGGGTGCAGGCGCGGGACCCTATGCTTTTCACCACAGAATCAGATGCCCTTGGGGTTTATAGAACCACACTTGTCTGTCCTCAGCGGCTCCAAGACAGAACAAGGTGGTGGGGGAGTGTGGGCTTAGAGCCAGAGAGACTAGCTTTTCTCAGATGACCTCCAGCTTCCTGACCCATGGGCCGTGTGACTTCAGGCTTGTTCCTGAGGTCTCTAAGCCCCAGCCTGTTCTGGGCACCGCCTGCGTCCCTCTCTCTGCCCCGAACCGCCTCGAGTCATGGCTCAGGGCTGCATCTTGGTCTTCTCACTCCTGCTCGCTCGCTCTGCGGCTGCGGTGTGATCCCGGTGCCAAGGCCACTTTCCTCCGTGCTCTGCTCAGGAGAGAAGCCATTTGCAGTCTAATGGGCCTGGAGCACAGGTGCATCCCTCTTGCCATAACGATTACGGGATAAACAAAGCGAAAAGAACCCGAACCCCAGTACATTGTCCTAAAGGGGGAAATAAGGCTTCAAAATGGCCAGGATGTTTACCGACCCAAGGAAAGGGAAATGGCCCTGCGGGCACCTAGACTCACTCTCTCCCGCTTTGAGGGGGAGGGCGAACCTCTACAGACTGGGCCTCGGTCCCCAGGGTCAGTGCTTGTCCCCCAAAGGCGTGCTTGGAGGAGAAGGAATTCAAAGCTATCTCCTCCACCATGTTTTCTTCTTTCTGGATGCAGGAAATGGATAAGAACCCAAGCACTGATGTCTGCAGAGGGTCCAGCTTGGAAGTGTCTGCGTTTGTACAAAGGAAGGATGGCAGATGGGAGACAGCCCTGCAGGATGCTAAGGGGCCTGTTTGGGGGACCTCATGGAACAGGCCTGCAAGCGGTGAGGGACCAGAGGCAGGGCTTCCTGTCAGTGTTGGGTGAACACCTCTCCCAGCGCCGGGCTGGCAAGGAGCAATCCTCCCTTATGAAGCTATGCAACAGGCAAAAGGCTCCTGTCTCCCTCGCCCCGTGCTGGAGCCGCTTCCTCATCCGCTAGCATTCTCCAAAATGGGCTTTGGCTCCATAAAACCATTTGGAGCATAGAACCAAATGCCTTTTGTGTGGCGGCATGAGTTAGTAAGACAGAGAATTAACCTGCATAGCCTCTGCACTCCTGATTTCCACTATAAACTGGTGGCTGGGGGAGGGGAGAAGAATCCTTGTTATCAACCCTCTGGGTTATCTTTTATGTCTTTCAGATCTGGTCCGTTTTCTCTTTTGTTTTCAATATTTATTAATTTTAAAAATTTAGGTATAGTTGGCTTACGATGTTTCAGGTGTACAGCCAAGCGATTCAGTTACGTGTGTGTGTGTATATATATATATATATAATATATGCATTAAGTATTCTTTTTCAGCTTCTTTTCCATTATAGGTTATTACAGTGCAAGATATTGAGTATAGTTCCCTGGTATAGTAGGTCCTTGTTTATTTTATATATGGTATTATGTCTGTTCATCCCTTACTCCTAATTTATTGCTTGCCCCCTTTCCCTTTCGTAACCATAAATCTGTTTTCTGTGTCTGCGAGTCTGTTTCTGTGTGGTAATTAAGTTTGTTTGTATCGTTTTTCTAGATTCCCTATAGAAGTCATGTGTGTTTCTCTCTGTCTTACTGACTTCACTTAGTATGAGTGCTGTAAGTGCATTCATAGGTCTGGTCCCTTTTCATCTTATTTTTTCCTCCCATGAGATGAAAAGTCCTTCACGTAGCGTGTGAGTGCTCAATTCCTTCCGTGGGTTTGGTGCTGCTCGTGGGAAACAACAAAGAGAGAAGGAAGCAAAAGAGGTGCGAATAAAGACAGCGAGAGAAGGATGCAGGGGAAGGGGAAGGGTCGTATGGCACAATTAGGATCGTGCCTTGATTAGGTATGATGTAACATACATGCAGATAGAGCGTTTTTCATCTAAAAACATTTATTGAGGGCCTATAATGTGTCAAGTGAGTAAAATTCTAAGCAAAAAATAGATGAATCTTTGCCTCCATTTGGAGTCAGCCAATGTCCTTCCCCAATGCTAGCCCCAGGTAACCACGGGTCTGTTACTAAACACTAGTTTTGCTAATTCTAGAATTCATACAAATGGAATCATGCAGCACGTATTTTTTTTTGTCAATTTTTTTCCACTTACCAAATGTTTTTGAGTTCCATCCACACTACGGCAAGTATCAGAAATTCATTCTTTTTATGGCTAGAATTTCTTCATGTGGCTATGCCACAGACTGAGCAAACCATTCACCTGTTGATAAACATTTGCATTTTTTCCAGGTTTTTCTATTATAGAAAAAGCTACTATGAATATTCATATGCAAGTCTTTGTGTGAACATATGTTTTTATTTACCTTGGATGCATACCTGGGACTGAACTTTCTGGATACTTTAGAAATGTAAACTTTACAAGAAGCTGCCAAAAATTTGCAAAAATGCTTGTGTCATTTTTCACTCCACCAGTAATATATGAGTTTTCCAGCTGCTACATATCCTTGCCAATACTAGATATTGTCAGTCTTCTGAATTGTAGCCTTTCTATGTGGTGTATGTGGTGATATATTTTAGTGGTTTTAATCTGTGTTGCTCTGAAGACTAATAATGCTGCCTTTTATTAAGGCAGCTCATCATTCAATTATTTGAATGATGCTCAATCATTCAATTATTTCACTGATGTTTTTGTCTTTTTTATTACTGTTTTGTAGGAGTTTTCTATATATTCTGCATGTCATGGGTATTTATGTTTTTCTGCCTTTCTGTGGCTAGTCTTAATTTTCTAATTTTTAATAGTGTCCCCCTAAGAACTGAAATTTGTAATTTTGATGAAGCCTTATTGACTAGATATTTTTTGAGAAGTTTTGTAGTTTCAGCTTTCACATTTAGGTTTATGACATGTTGAGCTGATGTTTGTGAATGGTGTGAGGTAAGGGTTGAGGTTCATTAAAATAAATAGGGATGTTGAGCTTTCCATCATGATTACTGAAAAAAACTATCCTCTCCCCATTCAATTATATTTCTATCCGTGTGAAAAACTAATGGATCATATATGGGGGAGGGGTCTATTTCTGTAGTCTCCATATGTTTATTGTTATTATAAATCACACTATTTAGACTACTATAGAGCTTTATAATAAGTCTTGAACTCAGGTAGTGTAAGTCTTCCAAATATTTTTATTTTTGAAAATTGTTTTGGTTATTCCTTTGCCTAACCTTTGGGTCTTTTGGAATTTTCATACATTTTGAAATAAGTTTGCCTGGGAACTCAGTTCTATGCTGCCTGTTTTCAAAAGTCTGAAATTAGTTTTAAAGGCAACATTTCCAATTTTATAGTTATTTATGATGAGCAGGCATGTCCAACTCCAGTTAATTCAACATGAGTAGAAGCAGAAGGCTAGTGTTCAGAATTCTGAGATTACATAGTAGGAACTTAGCCTGCGAAGGAGACAGAAAAACATATCCATTGAATTTAGTAACTTGGGAATCATTGGTGGTTTATCGAGCTCTGTTTGCAAGGAGCGGATTGGAAACTGGATTGCAGCGGACTGAGGGGTGGGTGATAGGTGAGCTTATTGATGAAAACACTACTAGCTGTTGCAAGTCCTTGCTTACTCCTTGGAAGGAAAGTTATGACCAACCTAGCCAGCATATTGAAAAGCAGAGACATTACTTTGTCAACAAAGGTCTAGTCAAGGCTGTGGTTTTTCCAGTGGTCATGTATGGATGTGAGAGTTGGACTATAAAGAAAGCTGAGCGCCAAAGAATTGATGCTTTTGAACTGTGGTTTTGGAGAAAACTCTTGAGAGTCGCTTGGACTGCAAGGAAATCTAACCAGTCCATCCTAAAGGAGATCAGTCCTGGGTGTTCATTGGAAGGACTGATGTTGAAGCTGAAACTTCAATACTTTGGCCACCTGATGCGAAGAGCTGACTCATTGGAAAAGCCCCTGATGCTGGGAAAGATTGAGGGCAGGAGGAGAAGGGGACGAGAGAGGATGAGATGGTTGGATGGCATCACCGACTCAATGGACATGGGTTTGGGTGAACTCCGGGAGTTGGTGATGGACAGGGAGGCCTGGCGTGCTGCGGTTCATGGGGTCGCAAAGAGTCGGACACGACTGAGCAACTGAACTGAACTGAACTGAGCTGTTGCAACACACACACACAAATTGAAATGTCAGCGCCTTCACTAAACAGAAGTTAATGTATGGCTCTTGTAACAGTTGTGTTTCTGAATGTTCCTGCTCACTGGGTAGCTTTCTCTAAGGATATGATCCAGAGAACCAGCCTCCTCCCTTTTTATGGTTGGATCATCCCCTAGTGGAACCTCAGGACTGCTGTTGTCTGCAGGCAACTGGTCAAGCAGAAAGCAGTGTGGAGAAAGATAGTTCTTAAAGCCTTTGCTCAGAAGTTACCCACGACTTTAGCTCTTATTTCCTTGGTAGAACTAATAACATGACCAGACCTAGATGAAAGGGAGGCTGGAAATACTGTGTCTGTCTGGGCAGTCACTAACTCTCTATAATTGGAAGAGGGGAATGACAGTTTTTGGGCAAGAAGCCATCTCTGCCACAGTAGAGATAATGCTTTTGAGAAGTTTGAATGGCAGGAGAGTGATTGGTTTAAAGCTGGATAGAGGTGAGGGGTTGAGGGCATTTCTCCTTTTAATCTGAAAGACTGGTGCATGTTTTCAAGCGGTTGGGAATGATCCAATTCAAGAGAGAGGTTAAATATACAAGAAAGGAAAGGATAAAGAGAATGAATATGAAGAAAAGTCAAGGTGGAAGGGGATGATATGCAAAGCTTGAGTACAAGGATTGGCCTCAGGGATGCTGGGCAGCTAGTCTGCTCTATCAGAAGGAAAGGAGGATGGTGTCAGGGCATAAATAGGTTTTATGCTTAGTAATCGGAATAGAGGGAGTTCCTCTCTGCAGGTGTCTGTTTTGTTTTGTTTTTCCTAGAAAATAAGAGGTACATTAATGGGGGAGGCCTGGGGTATGAGAAGTTTGGGAAGACTGAAAATTTAATCACTGTTGCCTTGCTTGATACTGACTATACAATGTGTTCTATATATTAAAAAAAAAATATGTGTGTGTGTATGCATTTGGCTACGTTGGCTCTTAGTTGTAGCATGCGGGCTCCAGAGTGCAAGGGCTCAGTAGTTGTGGTACTTGGGCTTAGTTGCTCCATGGCATGTGGGATTCCCCAGTTCCCTGACCGGGGATTGAACCCACGTCCCTTGCATTGTAAGGCAGATTCTTAAACACTGGACCACCAGGAAAGTCCCTATACGTGTTTTTGGAAACTGTGGATTTGTGCATTGCCTTTCTCAAGGTTTCCTGGAGAAGGAAATGGCAACCCACCCCAGTATTCTTGCCTGGAGAATCCCATGGACAGAGGAGCCTCGTGGGCTACAGTCCATGGGGTCACAGAGTCAGACACAACTGAGCAAATTTCATTTTTTTCCTAAGGTTTGGGGGGTAGCATCTAGGGATTGTTATGAATAGCAAAGGACTCTTCCTTCTGCATCTGAACAGGTTCCAAAATCTCTCTGTGAATACAGGTGCTGTCGGCTGGAAATTGTTCTCTAAGGCCAGCCTGTCTTCTGCCATACCTTAAGGAGCTTGGCCACTGAATTCCTAAAGAATCTTGTTTCTATAAATTGCTCCTCCGACCTGGAGCCCTCAGAACTCTTTTCAGCTGCTGCCAACAGCTGCAGGAGCCCGGATGCAGGATGGTTGTGGGAGGGGATGTGCTGTGAAGGGTGTTGGATCCATGCCTTGAAGCCTTGGGCTTTCCCTTGCCTCTCCTCGTTCTCCTGCCTCCAGAGAAGAGAAAACCAGACCTTGGAGTCAACAGGCACCTGCTTCCTGCTGCACGTATTTAGGATTAGGTCACGAACCTGAAATGAATGAAATAGAAGGCGGGCAATCTGCCAGAAAATAATGCATGTACAAAGCAGGCACGCTGGAGCCCTCGGATGAAGGACTCTCCAACCTCATCCATGGGTCCCGCCCCATTCCACTCCCTGTGCCCTGTTGCCCACTCCTCACATCTTCTCATCTCTCTGCCACATTCTGCTTCCCTCCACCTCCTCTCTGCACCCCCATTTCTCTTCAGTTCCCGCCCCCAGATCCTTGGGAGGGAGGGCTTTGAGCTGGAGACCCTGCAGCCGAGGGCTCCCGCAGCCTTGCTGGTGCCTGCTGTTCCCTGTTATTTTCATTTCCCTGTAATTTGAGGGGACAGGTGAGATGTGCTTCAAAACACTGTAATCATATTTTAAATGGAAATGAAATGTGTGAATTAAATGTAAATTACAGTAGAATGGAAGGACAATCACTATTAGTTAAGGTCTGACACCTAGTTTTGCAGACCTTTCCCAAACGCCACAACTGGTTTCCCCAATGTGTGATGAGAGGTTGTAATTACGTGACAGCTGCTTCTACGGTGGGCGATGCTAGTTACTGGATCATTTGTGTAAGGGAGCCAGTACGGGGGTGGCTGCATAGGTATTTCAAATAGTTATGGACTGCTGTTGGTACTATAACATTACCCCAAAGAAATGATATTTTTATAGGAGGGCCGTGAAAAGAAATCTTTTTTTTCCCCCTTGGAAAGGTGAGGCCATAATATAAAGGGACATTTTTATACAGTCAATTTATTTACGGATTCTCCATTTGCTTTTATATTGGAAAAATATGTGCCCTGCCAATGGGTTGCAATTTGGCCCTCAATCTCAGACTGCCTCCCTCTCACCTAGTCCTGGGTGTCTTGGTGGTTCCCAGGGGAGCCCACGGTGTCTCCTGCAGAACTGTGAGGAGCGTTTTTTTAACAGTCAGCTCTTTGCTTTAATACTTTGGATGAGGAAGGCAATAATTTCATTATCTATCCAATGCCATGACAAAACAGCAAAATGGCTGTAAAAAGCAAATCATTGAATTCCCATTTGACCGGTCTCCTGGTTTGTTTTCTGTGGACAAAATGACCGGTTGATTGAGTGCGGTTTAAAACTTTCTGTGTTGTGTTGCAGAACTTTCCAGGATAAGGGCAAATGTGGATAAAATAGATAAGCTTAGAAGTAGAAGATCAGTACATTCATTAAAAAGGGATCTATTTACAGGCCTGTTGTTGATTCTCCTCCGTTTGGCTTCAATGAAACGCCTCTGTCTCCACTGGAGCAGTCAGCAGATAATGTTTGTTGAATAATCATGGGTTGCCGTGAGTTTTACAAATCTTGCGTTTTTCTGAGCCAACAAAGATGCAAGCTCAGTCAATATTTAGTTCTCAGGGACACTTGCAATTAAGGTGTACCATCTATCTTGCAGTGAGCGAAGGTGTTATCTTGAAGATTTTCTGGAATCTGGCCCTGCCCTTGGCCTTGGGGCAGCTCTTCAGCCAGGGTCCTCCAATAGACCATGGCCAAGGGGTCGGGAGCAGCTGGGAACCAGGCTCCACATCACGGCTGAGCTCACGTTCTAAACGCACCTCTGGCTGAGTCACTCGTTGCCCCAGTGGGAAACTTCCGGGATCTTTCGGGGAGCTAAGGGTCCCTGCTGTTGCCATATGTGATAGTCCTCCCTCCCCATATTCTAGACAGTTCTCTCTGCTCAGGTTGATTTTTCTTTTTTAAAATCTTTCTTTCTTTACTTGGCTGTGTCAGGTCTCAGTTGCAGTACGCGGGACCTTTGCTGGGTCATACGGATCTTTCTTTGTGGTACACGGGCTCAGTTGCTACCTGGCCTGTGGAATCTTCCCGAACCAGAGATCAAACCTGTGTCCCTTACATTGCAAGGCAGATGCTTAACCACCGGACCACTAGGGAAGTCCCAGGCTGATTCTTCTTTGAAAATTTCCACCTTCTCTGCCTGGTAATCCCCTGACCCTCAAGATCTCTCAGGCTGCTCCTTGAAGGCTGCTCCTTTCCAAAGACCCTGCTGGTCAAACCAAGTGCTTGGCGGCTGTGTCCCAGGCATTATGCACTCACTAAACTACATCACTCTGACTGGACACAGGCCCACCTCTGGATGGGCCCAGAAATGCCCTGCACAGCTCAACAGAGAACCAGAAGGAACCTTTTCAGTGGTGGCCTTTTCTCTTTGGAAAGTTGAGGTGTTGAAATAAACAAACACGAATATAGGCCAATTCTTGAATTTCCTAACAGTTTTGCTCTCTTGCTGACATCATCCATCTTCATTTTTAAATAAAACAGAAAACCGCTGTATATCACGAAATGTAAACCACATCGAGTAGCTTCCTTCTGATTGCATTACATCTACCATTATCTTGTTTATGTTCATGTGGAAATAAAATTAGTTGGCAGCTTGGGTTCTAAATGCAAATCTGATCATGGCACTTGCTCCCCTGCCTCCTGACTGGGTGATAGAAAGTTTGGTTAGGATGGGCGAAAGGGCAAAAGGAAAATTTCCATGACTTTAGTGGAGCAGTATGACACTGTGAGTTATAATAAGAAATATGTGGGGATTTTCTGGCAGTCCAGTGGTTAAGATTTAGTGCTCTGACTGACAGGGCCTGAGTTCAATACCTGGTTGGGGAACTAAGATCCCACAAGCTGCGTGGCAAAGCCAAAAAATAAATAAAATGAAACTATCAACTGTTTTTTAAAAAAATGAAATATATATTTATCTTCCTGGCACAGAGCTCATAAACCTTGAGAATCTGTCTTTGTTATATATTAATGAGGTGACTTTTGGAAAGAACCTTGGAATGGGGGCTGGTTGCTAGGGTAACTAATCATGTGACTGGAGGGTTGGCACTCTCAGCCCCCCAGCCTCTGGGGAGGGACGAGGGGCTGGAGGTAGAGTTCAGGCACCAGTGGCCAGTGATGTGGTGAATCATACCTACATGATGAAGCCCCTATAAAAATTCAGAAGGGGAATTGGAGAGCTTCTGGGTTGGTGAACATGCGGAGATCTGGGGAGAGTGGGGGCACCCCAAGAGAGCATGGAAGCTCTACACTCTTTTTCCATATCTAGCCCGATGTGCCTCTTCCAAGGGGCTGTTACCGTTATACTCTTCTAACACTCTGGTGCTGTATAAGTAAAATGTTTCTCGGAGTTCTGTGAGACACTCTAGCAAAGTCATCAAATCCCAGGTGGGGCTTGTTGGACCCCCTAATCTATTGCCAGTTGGTCAGAAGCACAGGTCACAAGTTGGACTTGTAATTGGCATCTGGAGTGTGGGCGTGGCAGGGAAACAATTTCATGGGATGGAGCCCTTTCCCTGTGGGATCCATCTGGGGTCAACAGAACTGAGCTGAATTACTGGACAGCCAGCCAGGGTCGCAGAATTGCCTGGAGGTGCAGGGGGAAACCCACACACTCTGTAACGTGATGACCATCATGACCTGGTTCAAAGCAAAAGGTAAATGTTTCTGGAGACACATAAAACCCTCTGATTTCCATTCTATGAACTAGAGAAGGCCTTACTGTCCCCACTGGATGAATTAGGAGACTGAGGCAGAGGGCTGGTAGAAATAGAGAACCAGTGAACCAGTGAAGTGAAGTGAATTCGCTCAGTCGTGTCTGACTCTTTGTGACCCTATGGACTGTAGCTCACCAGGCTCCTCTGTCCATGGGATTCTCCAGGCAAGAATACTGGAGTGGGTTGCCATTTCCTTCTCCAGGGGATCTTCCTGGTCCAGGGATCAAACCCAGATTGATCTTGCAGGTGGATCTTACAGGTGGATTCTTTACCATCTGAGCCACCAGGGAAGCCCAAGAAATAAGAGAAACTGAGATAATAAGAGGGTCTGTGATGTGTTCAGGGGGAGTTAACCAGCATCCCTGGGGCTCCGGAAGTTTCTATAAGTTGTAGCAATCAAAGAAGCAAAGTTTTGGGGTCAAATAGATTTGTTCAGAATCCCCTGATAACCATTATTCCTATGCAAATTAGTATGAGGAAGCCTGGATACTTCTGCAGAAGACAGTAATTATGGTTGGGATTTCCATGGGATGCAGGTGTGAAGGGGTTCTGACCACACCCCTGAAACAGTGTCCCGGTCAGCCTCCATGTCACATGCTGGCCAGCAAGCTTCCGAATGTCCTTCTGACCTGAACTAGAAGTCAGGACCCCCAGAAAACTCAGCCACCCGATCAACTCTTCCTGTTAATACAACTAGACAGCTGCTGCGAGCCTGGGATTTATTCTGGTAAACCCCAGTCTCGGGAGGGCCCCATTCAATTTGTGCAGAAACTCCACCAACAGTTGAGGGTTGATTTAGTGTCAGAAAAGGGTGTTTGAAACAAGTGCGTTTTCCTTTACGAGTCTTTTAACATCAGGAGAGAAATACGGCTGATTGCAATTGATTTGTATACGTGGCTCTTTGTGTGAAGTGTCACAGTGAGTTTTATAGGAAGATGGAAACAAAGAAGAAGGGAGAAAATTGCTTCTGGAAGATGCGGGACAGAGGGCAGGAGGAAAAGCATCTTACGGAGCGTGGTGGGCTCTCCAGGTTGACACGTTTGGCTCCTGGCTCACTTGCCGTGTGACCCTGCTGGGTCTTGAAGCCTTGATTGCCACACCTGGGAAAGGAGGATAATGACAGGACCTCCCTCACAGACTGTGGGTGAGGTTAAATCAGTTCGTACAACTGAAGGGCTGGGCACAGCGCCTGCCAGATTATTGGTGCTCAACAAAATGACACTGAAAAGCAAAAGCGCATGCCTTGTGGCCCCACAAAGACAAGGTCTGGAGAGGTCTTTCCGGAAGTCAGCGGTCAATCTCTTCCACTCCTCTGGGACTGAGTCTTTCAAAATTGTGAAAACGGGGTTCTAAGCTTTCTGTCCCCCAACCCCAACCCCAGTTGCTTTTGTTTTCCTCCCCTTCATCTCCCTCCATAAAAACTACTTCCAGGAAAGAGCCTTATAGGAGCCTACCATTAAAAAAAAAATTAAGGGGCTTTCCTAGTGGTCCAGTGGTTAAGAATCTGTGCTTCTGTAGGGTGCACAGGTCTGATCCCTGGTCGGGGAACTAAGATCCTATATGCTGTGCGGCCCAACAACAGCAGCAACAACAGCGTCCATCATACTGAAATACAGCCGTGCAATCAATATTTAGAGTGTATTCCGTGCAGGAGCGTGCTAGAACTCTTTGTAGTTTAAAAAAACACTTTCACCCACATTGCTTCATTTAATCATCTCAACAACTCCGTATGTCATATAAGGCAAGCATTATGTTTTCCTACATTAAAACAAAACAAGCTGGGTAAGATTCTGAGCATAGAGCCTGCGCCGAGATATCACTCTGTGACGACCTTGTTCAGTTTTTGTCTATAAGGACTTCACTTTACTTTCAGGGTGAGACAGGAAAGGGACTAGGAAGTGGTTCACCGGGCAGGGTATCATACTCCCTTGTGTCAAGCGCACCTTTCCAAAGGGAAAAGCCTTACCACAGTGCAGGAAGTGTTCTGGGGCGGTTTCCTGAGTTTCCCAATTGAGAGATGATTATCCAAGGTTAGGAGGGAGGCCGGGTGCCTTGTCTGCTAGAACTTCCTCCTCTGGTCCAGCCTGATTTGGCCAGAACCCCACTTGCCTCTGGGGCTTGGGAAAGTTTCTCATGGGGCAGCAATGTGACAACCAGATTCCTTTCTCTCCCCTCCCCTTGGTCCCTGTGAGGTCAGCATCTGTGGGCTTTTGGCTTGGGAGAAGCTCTCCTGCCCCACCCCTCAAAGGAGATCCTTGGACCCAAGGAGGGTTTTTCCAAACCTGAGTCCCTGATGAACTGCTAGGGCCTCAGGCACTGCACTGGGTGGAGTCGGGGGTTGAGGATGTGAGGTTGCCCATCGTCTTTTCTGGAGGACCGTACTTTGCTCTCAGTCAGATATGTTTCTTTCACTCTGATAGAGTTAAGATAGCTCCCTTTATGAATGGAAATAATGGTAGGGTTTTTGTTTAATATCCCTGGTGGTTTAGTTGCTAAGTCGTGTCTGACTCTTGTGAACCCGTGAACTGTAGCCCGCCAGGCTCCTCTGTCCATGGGATTCTCCAGGCAAGAACACTGGGGTGGGTTGCCACTTCCTTCTCCAGGGGATCTTCCTGACCCAGGAATCAAACCTGGGTCTCCTGCATTGGCAGGCAGATTCTTTACCAACTGAGCTGTGAGGGAAGCCTGTTAATAACTTTACATGGCCGAATAAAAAATTGACAACCCAGGCATTTCTAACACCCCCTTAAAAATATACTTTTATTAGGTCTGTGATATACAAAGACAGGGAATTGATTTATAGGACAATTAAGTACTCGGTGACTCCTCACCTGAGCCTGATATTTGACTTTCTGTGAAGAAGTACACTGTGCCACACACACCTGACTTTTGTTATCAGCAACATGGGGGAAGAGACCAGGCCCCCTAGGTCTACAGAGACCAACTGAGAAAGTGATTAGAGAAGGAAAATCCCAGGGGAATTGTGTGGGCTGAAAACTGCCTCTGAAAGACACCTACTTCCTAATCCTTGAACCAGTGCTAGTGACCTTATTTGGAAAATTAAAGGGGTTGGAGGGGGAAGCTTGGCAAATGTGATTAAATGAATGATCTTGAGATGAGGAGACTTCTGCATTTTCCAGACAGGTTCTAAATGCAATCACATGTATCCTTATGAATAGCGATGGGGAGATAGAGGTGTTACATACAGAGAAGGAGACGTGGAAACCAAGCCGGGGAAGATTGGCAGATACTGACCTTGAAGATTAGAGTGATGTGGTCACAAGCTAAGGAATGGCAGGGCCACCAGAAACTGGAAATTGGTAAGGCATCGATTCTCCCCTAGAACCCCTGGAGGGAGCAGGGCCCTGCTGACATCTGGATTTCAGCACAGTGATACACACTTTGGACTTCTAAGTTCCTGAATTGGGAGGGAATAAATATTGGTTTTAATTTAAGCCACCATATTTGTGATTTATTACAGTCAGGATTTATTACAGCTACCATAGGAAATGAATTGAGGAATCCAAGCTGTAAGCTCCTTTAGCTCGGGGACTAATCCTATATTCCTTTCATCTCCCTAACTGTGTCTTGTTTTCGCCCTGGATGTACCATTGCTGCCCATGACTATAGATGGAGTTGTCTTGGCATCTTTCTGCTATTTAATGGCCAACCCCCCGTGTCTTCTCTTTTAGGGCTTGTAGATATTCCGTGTTAACCAGTGTCATTGGGAACTCCTACCTATGGCTATTTCTCAACTTCATCTCTGCAAGCATTAGACTGTCTCCTTGACATTGCACAGAGAGAGAAGTGCTTTCCAAGGCACTGTTTAGGACTCGAAGGAGGCATATTTTTAGGCAGACAGGGTGCAGAGCAATGAGAGTCCAGGCCATGTCCCTCTTCTAAACAGTGCCGTGACAGCATACGTTTTCTTGGCTCAGGTCTCTTCTGAGTGAGCATTTGTTTCCTGGGTTGCTCTGCAACCTGATAAATGGCTGTTATGGGTCAAATCATGTGCCTGCAAATCCCTATGTTGAAGTTCCGAGCCCGTAGTACCTCAGAATGTGATCTTATTTGGAAAGAGGGTCTTTGCAGATATAATGAGTTAAGATGAAGTCATTGAGGGGTCGCTAACCCCAGATGACTGTTGCACTTCTGAAAAGGGAAAATTTGAACTAAGGCAGACAGACACACATACACACACACACACGAGCACACAAAGAGAAAGTCCTGTGAACATGAAGGCAGAGATGGGAGACATCTGTCTCCAATTACAGGAGCACCAGAGATCGCCAGCAAACCGCTGGAAACTAGGGGATGAGGCGCGGGACAAACCTCCCCTTCTAGCCTTCAGAACAGACTGACCCTGCCGGCATCTTGATCTTGGACTCTGGCCTCCAGAAAGGGGAAACAATCCATCTTGCTGTTTAAGCCAGTTGCAAATGAACACAGTAACGGTAACAGTAACCTGTGCTTCCTATGTCTTCTCTAAATCTTGTAGCGAGCAGCGAAATCAGAGAAGGAAACAGAGAGAGTAGGGGCGGGAGTCCCTTTAGATGATGTGGCCTTGATGTCTGAACAGGAATCCTTTTACACCCAGCAATTTGTCTGGTGCCTGTGATAAGAGGATGGGTGAAATCTCCAAGCCCCTCCTCCTTGTTCTAATCTCTCCCCAGGGATCCAACCTTTCCCTCTCAATGGGGTCAGCTTAAGAAAGTCAAGTTTCCATCGCGCCTTTCAAGTTGCCCTCCTCGCCTCCTGAGCCTCCCCTCCCCCCTGTCTCCAAGTGCCCAGCCTTGTCAGAAGAGAGGGGACCATCTGGTTAGTCCTTGTTTACCGCACACCCTGCCAGTTTGAGCTTATTAATCATATTTACCCAAGTATCTTAATTACTCCCTGTCTAGCAACTTGCTTTGCACTCAGCTGCTGACCCCCTTTTTTCCTTCCTTTCTATCATTAATCATAGGAGCAGCGTGGGTACAGGAATTCCTGCAGCTTGGCTTTCGCTGGCACCGTTACCACTCCCAGAGAGGAGCGGCTGGAGGTCACGGCTGGTTCCTGACAAACGTCCTAATTAATCTGCTGAAGATCAGAGGAGGACTAATAGGGGCTGAAGACTGTGTGAGGGGCCCACTCCTCCGCCCTTTCGCGGCATGTGTGCATGTGTGTGTGTGCGTGTGTGTCTGTGCACGCATGCGATGCTGAGCTTGGCAGGAAAGAGATAGACTCAGCCCTCCATCCAGCACAATAGGATCGCTGCTGCTGCCCACCCCCCTCACCTTCCCTGTTTTGGGAGAAGGAATTTTCTCCTCTTTGCTTGGGAGTTGAAAAGACTCACATGTCTCCTTCTTCTCCCAAATGCAATGGTGGACAAAGTACCGTCCCGCCAAAGTGCCGGTGGAAACAGAGTCGGTATTTGGGTTTGTGCAGGCCGGAGTTGTCCCCTGGGTGGATTTGAGTGCTCTCCTGCGGACCCACAGGTCTTTGGGATCTCAGGCACAAATGATGCTCTAGGCGAAGTGTGCTGCTGGCACAGGGGCTGCAGAAACACCCTTCTCAGCTTCATTTCCGGGCTGACAACTTTGCAGCTGGACTTTGCACAGGAGGAACCGCAAAAAGCAGAGGCCCGCGGAGCAGAAGCCGCACGTCATTTCCGGTCCAGCCTGCCCTGCGCCTTTCCCAGGCTCCGCTCCCTGGTGCTCTGGGATCTCCCCGGTCTGCCTCCTGCCCCCCTGAGCCCCTTCCTTTTTTCTTGGGCGGAAGGCAGGGTGTAAGAACCAGGACTGTGGCTCCTTTCTTCCTGCCGGCCGCGTCTCAGGCCGAGAGGCACCATTAAGGAGCATAATTTGTTGATCCAGGCGCTCCTCGCGTTTCGGCGCCGAGTGGCATCGCTTTCTTTATGACCTCGTAAAGTCACAGCCGAGAGGCCGATTTGGAAAACAAACTGCCTCAGGTTGACAGATAATTAGATACAGGGGACATATTATATGCCTTTGCATATAAATGTGCTCCGAGGCGTGTTGGTTCATCTGAAGTTGAGGTTAAAGGCGCGCCAGGTACTCCTGACACATCAGGATATATATTTTCATACAGTCTCCGGCGCTGTGTTGGTTTTATAGCCCTTTCATCCCAGTGCTGACGGATGGGGTGTGAGCACAAGTCAACTTGGAAGAAAGACACGGCTCTTTTACCCGTGAGCCTCCTGGCATTTTGTCTTCCGTCCCCATTTCCTGCCCTCCACCCTGCAACCCACATCCCATCGTTTCTGGGAAGGGGCTGCTCTTTAGGCTTGGGTTCTGCAATAAATGACAGATGACCAGAGTAGGGAGGGCCAAGTTCCATTTTTCTTCTTTACACCCCCCGCCTTTTTTTTGAATTCTAATAGGCTTGATTAATGACATATAATTTAGGGGCCTTTCAAGACTAGGATAGACCCTGGTGGAATTCCTTCTGGGGCAAAGGAGAGAAATGGAAGTAGATATTTTCTAGAAGATTCTGTCAGCGGGCAGCTGCAGCTGCACGGGGTGTTGGCCTGGCTGTGTCATGAACGCTGACCTCACGGAGGCCCCACCCCTTTCCTTGAGATCCACTCTGCGGAAGCAGAACCTGAGTCTTAGGAAAACTTGAACGGAGAAAGAGTCTGCATTCCCCCCTTTGTTTTTGGAAGGCTCAGAGCTCAAGTCCCAGCTAAATCCATCCCCAAGAAAATGTAAAGAGCTTAGTTTAATGCCCTTGGGAGTAATTTCAATTTAAAAGTGGCATTAGAGCTGGTGCCTAACGGAAAGGCTTAGCGGAGAGTCATCTTCTATTTGGGCAAGTGGCTTAATCTCTTTGAGTCTGTTTCTTCATCTTAAAATAGGAATAAAAAGTAGTACCTACTGCATCACTTTGAGAAGATCAATTTGGGCAAAACAGGTAGCCAAACTCATCTAGAGTATTTCCTGGTTTGGTTTAGTTGATAAGTTGTGTCTGACTTTGTGACCCCATGGACTGGAGTCTGCCAGGCTCCTCTGTCCTTGGAATTTTCTAGGCAAGAATACTGGAGTGGGTTGTCATTTCCTTCTCCAGAGGATCTTCCTGACCCAGGAATAGAACCCAGGTCTCCTGCATTGCAGGCACATTCTTTACTGACTGAGCCATGAGGGAAGTAGTATTTCCTACATATTAACTATTTTTAGTAGTGCTGAGCAGCAAAGCTAATCATAATAAAGATGCTTAGAGAAGATTCCAGAAGGGAATGCTCCCACCCAGAGGAAGGGGGTGATCTTCTGGGGCTGCCTCCTGGCAGCATGGAGGTGGCCACTGAGCGGTGGGCTGGAAAGAGCCTGGTTCCTGGGAGGTCTGGCTCTGGCTCTGATTAGCTGTGTAATCTTGGGCTTTTCACTCCCTCTGTCCCAGTCACAGTTTCCTCATCCGTAAAATGAGGGGCCCTCTCCGGGTTGCCAGGGCCAGCAGTCTGACCCAATTATCTGTGTGGGCGGCATGGTCTGTGGTGGCCTCTCCTCTCCGGGTCTGTGCCAGGCCTCTGGGCCACCCTGCTGTCAACCTTGCTTCTGCAACAAGCCTGTGCTATTTTCCAGGTCAAACCAGAGGGCTGAGACTGCCTATCAGGAAGACTTTGGGGAGCTGGTTGTACAATCCTCAGCTTGAAATTAACCCTTCTCTTTAAATCTTGCCATTGTCCTCTTAGAAAAGGAGAGAGAGAGAGAAAGAGCAAGAAAGGGAAAGATAATAAACCCCATAGGCCAACCCTAAGTCCTGTTGACAGAGATGATGTAAATAGAGTTGCTGTCACTTTGATGAATTGAATCCTCTGTTAATTAGGATGCATCGATTTAAGGGTTGTCCAAGCAGAGCGTCCTTCTCCCCTTCCCAGCAAGTTATAGCAGAGAGAGGGAGCAGAGAAGGGCAAGCTTTCTGTTTCTCACCTGACTGCTGGTTTTGCTTCTGAGCCTCATGAGTTACCTCAGAAGCCGGTCACCCCAGTTTTCTCCACACCCCTTCCTTTCTTTCAGCTGCTCTGGGCAGTGGACTACACAGCCGATCTCTGGAAGAAGGCCTCCTTTTGAAGTCTACCACTTGCTGGAGTCTTGCCACACAAGGTGGTCTGTTGACTTGAAAGGGGAAAGGAGAAGGTCCAAAGTTGGATGGAAGGAAGTATGTGTTGATTTCTGGGCCTTGGAGGCAGTGACTCCTGAGACACAATGTCAGCGATGGCTGAGAATCAGCCTGGCAGCTGTAGCTGGCTTTGAGTTGACCGGATGTCAGATGGCCTCTTCCTGTTCCTCTGCAAGGTTATTAAAATCTCAAAAGGAGGATGAATGAGGGCCTCACCCTTGCTGTGTGGACAGCTGTCCTTCTGCAGCCTCAGTTGGGCTGGCTGGTGGAAAGACATCCTTAGTCATCCCTACCTGTACCTCAGACCAAGTCACTTGTGGTCCCAGGGCTCAGAGACTCCAGCCGTCTGCTCTGAATTCATTTCCAAAAAGATGAAGATATATTCTTCACAAGGGCCTGAAAAGTCTGAATCTGGATTGAGTCTTCCCTAAATACTAGCGGTTCAGCCTTTTATGATTCAGAGCAGCAAGACATGATAAAGCCATGGTGTGTTTTTTCATCACCAGTGCAGCCTAAATGTGCATTGCAGATTGTGTGCAAAGATCTCAGTGCTTCACATACAGGTGGCCAATACACCCATGAAAAGATGTTCAACATCACTCACTATTAGAGAAATGCAAATCAAAACTACATTGAGATATCACCTCACACCAGCCAGAATGGTCATCATCAAAAAATCCACAAATAATAAATGCTAGAGAGGGTGTGGAGAGAAGGAACCCTCCTACACTGTTGGTGGGAATGTAAATTGGTACAGCCACTATGGAGAACACTACGGAGATTCCTCAAAAAACTAAAAATAGAGCTACCATATGACCCTACAGTCTCACCCCTGGGCATATTTCCAGAGAAAAACATGATCTGAAAATATACATGTACCCCAACGTTCATTGCAGACTTGTTTGCAATAGCCAAGACATGGAAGCCATATACATGTCTACCGACAGAAGAATGGATAAACAAGATATGGTACATATATATACGCAACAGAATATTACTCAGCCATTTAAAAGAAGGAAATAATGCCACTTGCGGCAACATGGATGGACCTAGAGAGTGTCATCCTGAGTGACATAAGTCAGACAGAGAAAGAGAAATATTGTCTAGTATCCTTTATATGTGGAATGTAAAAAGAAATGATTCAAATGAACTGAAGTATAAAAGAGGAACAGATGCACAAAGAAAAAAAGATGCTTATCCTCTATTTTACATTCAGTAACTCTCCAAAGATTATAGGGGATTTCTCGTTTAAATTTAGTGGGAAGCACAGATATAAGGGTAATTTGGGCCACAGTATTGATTAAGACCATGAAAGTTTGCCAATTATTGCGCATTAGCAGATAATAAAATTAACTCAGGACCTATGATGTAGGAAAAGAAAAAAAGATCCTGATGCCAAGTAGGACTGGGAGCCAGGGTGTGACTCCTTACGGAAAAAGCGCAAACCCTGACCTAGGGCACCTTGAATAAAGTGATTCATCTTCAGGTTTCCTCTTGGCTCCCAAGGGTCCCATTCTTCAGGCAAAGGGAGTGTCTCCACTTTCAGAAAGGGCTGCCTTATAAACAGATGGAATGGGAGCTGGAAGAGAACTCCTAGATTGAGCCTTTCATCTCAAGGCTCCAGCTGAAACTCCTGGCATGACAAAGAGAGGGAGGCTCTCATGGACATCCCCTCCCTTTTAAAAACAGTTTTATTGGAGTACGGTTGATTCACAGTGTTGTGTTAATTTCTGATGTACAGCAAAGTGATGCAGTTATACGCATATATATGTTCCTTTTCATATTACTTTCCATTAAGGTTGATGACAGGATGTTGAATATAGTTCCCTGTGTTATACAGCAGGACCTTGTTGTTTATCCATCCTAAGTATTAATGTTTGCCTCTACTAATCCCAACCTCCAAATCCTCCCCCTCCATCCCCCTTGGCAACCACAGGTCTGTTTCTATGTCCGTGAGTCTATTTCTGTTTCATAGATAGGGTCGTTTGTGTCATAGTTTAGATTCCAAATATAAGTGATATCATATGGCAGTCGTCTTTCTCTTTCTGACTTCATTTAGTGTGATCATCTCTAAGCCCATCCATGTTGCTACAAATGGCATCATTCTTTTTAATAGCTGAGCAATATTCCATCGCATACATGTACCACATCTTCTTGTCTGTTGATGGACATTTAGGTTGTTCCCATGTCTTGGCTATTGTAAATAGTGCTTCTGTGAATATGGGGTAGACACCCCACTCCCTTGATACACTGAAGTCCTGTATGCAAAATACTCAGGCATCCCAGTACCAATAGACAACTCCCTTCTGGAGTTGGCCCAGGATTGAATATGCAAGCATTTCCTTGGCTAGGGGATGAAGGATAAATTCTTTAACATGGGGCTGTACCCTAAGTGTGTTCAGAAGGACAGATCCCTGACTCTGACCCTGCTGAGGGAGTTGGCAACACGTCTGCCCTTCCTCTCAAATGTCTCATCGCCCTCCTCATCGCCAAGGCGGACTTCTGCCTGGCTCACCCTATCCCATCCCTGGACCTCTGTGGCCGCTCCTGCCCTCTCTAAGGGAGTCCGGTGTGGCTGTCATGCTAAGGTTCCCGGCCTTGGAGAACGTGTCCTTTTTCTTCTTTGTTTCCCTGCCAAGGGGATTTGCAGGATAGAGGTGATGGTTTTTCTTAGCTGAGTGGATGAACTGGAAGGGATGAGGTGGGGAGAGGGAGGAGAGAGGAGAGGGTGGGAAGAAGGAGCAAGAAAAATAAATAGGAAAAAGATAACAGGAAATGAAAGTGGGGAGTGGCCAAGGGGATTCACAAGGGACAGAGACAGAGAGAGTTAGCGAAAAGACACAAAGAAGAAATACCCCCAAAGAGGAAGCGACCTTGTGGGCAGGAGGCCAGAAGAAACAGGAGTCTGGAGTGGAGGGAGAGGAGACAGGAGACCAGGAGAAGGAAGGGACGAGAGAAACCTCCAGGAAGGAGCTGGGAAAAGAAGAGAGGAGGGAGGGACGGGGAGGAGGGAGGCTGGGAGAGGAGCAGGCGGGAGGGGCGCTGGGTGCGGGGAGCGGGGAGACAGAAAGTGCTGCGCTGGGTGGATTACTGTGAGTTTGTCATCTGGAATGGTATAAGCTGTAGGTACAGCATCTCCTGCCCGTGATTTATGGTCGCTGTCAGGCAGGGAGCGCGCTTTGTCTGCTGTAGCGTGGAGGACGAATGCACTGCTGTCATCCCCGCCTGGCCAGCCTTTCTCTCTCTCTGCTCCGCACGCCCGCTCCCCATTTCACGCCAGTGAACATAAACAATCTTTTGTAAACCTGACAGTCACACTTGCTTCTTTGGAAACATAAAGCAGAAATGTATGACTCGGCTTTCATTACCCAATTTCCTACGCTATATAAAAACGCTCAGGAAAGACACGTAAGTGGTCACGAAACCCGGGAAATTGGAAGTGTCCTGGAGGGAGGGGGAAAAGGAAAAAGAAAAAAACAAAAAACAAAAAACTGAAGGTGGAGGAGGGGCGTCTGGCTGGGGAGGACCAGGGAAGGAAAGGGATGACGTGTCTCACCCCCCGCCCCCCACATCCTTCCCAGAAAACGCCGTCTGATAAACTGGGCCATCCAGACACATAATTATATTACATTTCTGAATAATAGACATTTCCTGCCTAAAGTGTTGCTTTTCCACCCCCCCCCCCACCTCCTTTGAACCCAGATCACAGTAACGAAACAGTCTTGAGATCAAAGCTGGCTGATAATGTTGCTTTGTTGTTTTTCCACCCCCCCTTCTCCTTTTTCTCTGCTTTACATTTTTCTTCTCTCCTAGACATTGGGCAAATTCTACCAAGTCGAAAGTGTAACTTATTTTGAAAGAACTATTAAGGTGCAGATTGTGGGGATTTTGCAGCTGGAACGTATGTCTCCGCTGGGAAGGGAGATCTAGTCCTGATACCCGGAGCCTGGTCAAGGGGCCAGAACAGGTGAAGGAAGCCCACCAGGATGGAGAGTTTGGGAAGCGAGACCAGAACACGCAGAGACCTGGCCCAGAAGCCACATGGCTAGCTTCCCAGGGCTCTCTGCAGAGATGGATGACTCCTCGTCCTGCCTTTGGTTGTATCCAGGTGTAGCCATGCAACCAGCAGAGGGGAGGGAGGCTCAGAGGTACTCTGGTTGCTTCCATTGTGCTGGGGTTCTGACCTGGAAGGTCTGGGCCCATAGTTACTGGTGATGTTGTTCAGCATCACTGCATGTTCCAGACTCTGTGGACCTGGGAACTGAGAGCCATTTGTTAATTCTTAGAATCACTTTCCCTAAAACTCTTGAAGATCAAAGTCTTTGCAAGGCATTGAGGGAGTTGCTTTAGTTTGGGTGTTCCCTTTTGAATAAGAAAGCGCCTTTGCAACATCCTGTGGAGAGCTGACCTTGAACTACATTGCAGCTGGGCAACTGCCATGCCAATCCAGCCATGTTCATTTGTTGGGGGCCAGCGTGAGGAACTCCGCCCATGGCAAAAGTCATGAGGAAGGAGGCTTGGCATACGCAAAGGCGTGATCAAGCCTCAGGAAACCCCCTGTTCCCAAGCATCTACCCCAAAACCAGAGTCTGTTTTATGCTCTCGTCTACACCTCTGATTTTATGGGGGGCTCTCCCCCATAACCATTTCTCTTGGAGAAGGAGTAAACGTGCACCTCCAAGGCAATAAAAATTCCTGGGCGTGTCAAGAGTGTTTCAGCTTATGGACTCCTGTGAAGGTTATCTAGACCGCCTGTATAGGTTCGTTGGCCACCTGTGATTGTTTACAGGCTCCAAATCTGAGAGGCACGAGATATTTTAGACTTACTAAAGGCAAATTCTTTTGGGGAGTTAGAAATTATTAGTATAGTGAGTTGGTTAGGAATTATTGGTGAAGGGTTTTTCATTTGTTGGGCTGATGTTTGTTGCTAAATCTGCATATTCCCTGCCCTTATAATGAATATAACTAACATATAGGAGAAATAAGTATTAACCTTTAAGCATATAGGAGAGATAGGTATTAACCTTTAAGATTAATCCTGTTAACCTTGGGTTAAATAAATTCCTTTCTTGACTGTAACTCACTACACCCTCACCCTATAGGAATGCAACTTTATCTGGAGGGTGGTGCTGGTTAAAGAAATAAGGTTTTTGGTTATCAGAAAGAAAGGATCATAGAATGTCAGCAGGTCTCACTCATGGCCAGAAGATGATGTAATATCCCTAAGACTCCCGCGTGACTCTGTATTCATCCCTGTGTGTAACAAAAGGTATATAAGCAAACCCCAAAATAAAGAAATCGGATCAGTTTCCGGAAAGACTGATTCCACCATGTCGCTTCTTTCTTGCTCCCATTTCTCTGGCTGAAATTCAGCCTCTTTTCTCCACTAATTCTCCTACTACACTATCCGTTTCTAATCTCTCTCTATATCTGTAATTAAATATGTATTTTTCCAAAGACGCCGACGCCATCCCCACCTTCGAATTCCCTGGATCCACCGGGGCTGGACCCCGGTATTCATTGACTCAGAGATCTGGGGAGGTCACTTCGCATCCTTGAGTCTCAGCTTTTCCAGAAAGATAGACACTCTGTCTATACATCAAACACACATACACACACACACTTATACGAAACCATACACAAATAACATTAGAACACAGGTTCAAAGATAAGAAAACTACAAATTTTAAAGAGTTTTTGAATACCTACTATGTGTCCAGAACTTTGCTAGGTTCTATAAAGTGTGTGCCATCAAAACAATTCTGTTTAACTAAAAAATTTCCAATATACTGATACCTACGTGGAAGGACCTCTCTTTTGACTGGCGTGTTGCATGCCTCCTTCTCTACTCTCTACAACCCTATCTGTGCCCAAGTTTGGTTTACTTTTCTTCCAAGGTCATATTCTCCTTGCACTCCCCTACAAGAACCTCTTGATCGTGGGGCACCCCCGTGTTCACAGCAGCCAAGACATGGAAACAGCCCAAATGTTCACCAGCAGAGGAATGGACAAAGAAGATGTGGCACACATATGCAATAGAACAGCGCTCAGCCACACCAAATGCATCTTAATGTCCCAGGAACCCTTGTTTACTCTTCACTCCCCACCCAGGGGTCCTCAGGCTTTCTTACTGGTCATCCAAGGAGTCAGCACAGTGTTGAAAAAACACTCAGGCTTTAACTCCAGACTTTGTTTCAAATCCTGGTTCCAGCACTTCCCTAGCTCTGTTGTCTAAGGCAGGTGATTTCTCTGAAGCTGTTTCCTCATCTGCAACATGGACAAGGTGATACAGTAAGTCCCCGACATGTGAAACTTCAAGTTGTGAACTTGCAAAGATGGGAATGTCCATCAATGTTAGGCGTGAGTGAAATTGCATCTTGCCCTCCGTCTCTTCTTGCTGACGATCCTTCAGTTCTACATCTCCCATCTCCGCCCCCTCCTCCAGTCAGTAACCTTTCTTGCCTGTTCACTCAATGCCAGTCCCTGGATGCCAGCTGTTGCACTACTGTACTTATCAAGGGAAGGTACTATCCCTTTAAAAATCATTTCTTTATTTTTTTTTTGTGTGTGTGTGTGTTTAATGTATTGTGTGTAAAAACTATTCTAAACCTATCAGAGTAGAGTACTATATAGTTGATTGTGTTAATTGGGTACTAGACTAATAACTTTGTTGGACTTATGAACAAAGTGGGCTTACGAATGTGCTCTTGGGATGGAACTCATTCATAGGTAGGGGACTTCCTGTAACCCACCCAGTGGAGTTGTTGTGAGGATTGAAGCTACAATGATTACAACACAGTAGGTAATGAATCAGTATCAATTCCTTTTCTCTCGCCATCATCTACCGCAAATATATTCCCCTCATTTCATGGAATCCAAAGGTCTTCCCAAAACCTTGCTGTTGGCAATACTTAGGGAGGAGATACGCAGGCAGCTGGCCGAGCACATCCAACCGTAATATATAGACTTGGTGTGGACCTGGAATTCTCCAGGCCTCCAGAGGGGCCCGTCCTCTGTTACTGTTAGGCATGTGCGTTGGACAAACAAAGTAAGCACAATGAGGGGAATTTGATACCTGCCAGGCGGCAGAACAAATGCCGTTGATCTTGGTGATACTCTATAAAAAGCAGGTAAGTGGATTTAGTTTGGTCCTACCACGACTTCTAATCTTTTCACCTCCCTAGGTAATTTTCACTTTTGCTTGATGTGGGGTGGAAGCAGGGTAAGTCACTACTTATACAAGCTGCCTAAGCCACATGAGAGAGAGAGAGAGAGCCTCAGAGGTGGGCTTCTCACATGCCCAGGAACTGGAGGAGTTAAAAAGTGAAAATGCCACGAGCACAGAAAGAGCACAAAACTAGACAGCATTGTGAGTTATTCCCACATCAGGAAATATTAATAACAATAGCAAAATAATTACCTATAGGGCCTTTTTAAAAAGAATCTTTAATTCTAGAACCACTTTTCATATTATTCATTCACTGAGCCAATCGGCTATTGGACTTAGAAAATGTGCTGTGTACTGGAAACTTCATTTTCAGGCTTGTCTCTAACTGTACATATCAAAAAAAAAAAAAAAAAGGAAAGAGGGAAAAGATGGGAACACAGCTGGACTTCATGTTAAGAGTATTCAGTGCACAGTTCATAGGTCCCCTCTTACTTCTAAACCACTCCCCCTACAAATAAAATGAAGGGATAGTAATTATTTATAGGGCAGAAGAACCTACTTCCTTTAATGATTCTTAGAAGTAGTCCTCTTCCTGCGTGGGTGTACAGATTAATTTACATTCAACTGAATGGGTGTTTTCATCTTATAGGAGAATTTGGGGAAATATGACGTCAGAATGTACCATTTTAAGGCTTTACGATGATGAGTGTCATTCTCAACGACCAAGAGCAGAGGACATTTGTATGAGGAAATTTTAGGAGGTAACATCAGCCTGTTTTAACTGGCTGGCAGCCTGTGTAGCTGTTTACACTAAGTTGTGTCTGACTCTTTTTGTGACCCCATGGACTGTAGCCCACCAGGCTCCTCTGTCCATGAGACTTCCCAAGCAAGAATACTGGAGTGGGTTGCCATTTCCCTCTCCAGGGGATCTTCCTGACTCAGCGATTGAACCCAGGTTGCCTGCATTGCAGTCGGATTCTGTACCACTGAGCCACCTGGGAAGCCCAGGCGGTCTTCAAAATCCCATCTGGGGAATTGGAAAAGAGATTTGTGTTGGTATCTTAGCCTCGCTTGTGGTTTCCTGAAGTTGACTGGTCTTTGGAAGAGTCTCCTGTGAATTCAATGCTTGGGCTAGGATGTCTCAGATCAACAACCAAAGGAGAGTTGAGCTTCTTTTTCTCATTAAAGCAGAAGTAGAAGCTCAGAGAAGGCAATGGCGACCCACTCCAGTGCTCTTGCCTGGAAAATCCCATGGACAGAGGAGCCTGGTAGGCTGCAGGCCATGGGGTCGCTGAGTTGGACACGACTGAGTGACTTTACTTTCACTTTTCCCTTTCATGCACTGAAGAAGGAAATGGCAACCCACTCCAGTGTTTTTGCCTGGAGAATCCCAGGGACAGGGGAGCCTGGTGGGCTGCCATCTATGGGGTCACGCAGAGTCGGACACAACTGAAGCGACTCAGCAGCAGCAGCAGCAGCTACTGTTTGGTATAAACAAGCCACCACAATGCCTGGTCTTTGGTTCTAATCTTGTTAGAATATTGCAGGATCTCATCTTCTATGTTAGTTATCTGTTGCTGAGTAAGGTGTCACTCCCACAAGCTTAGTGGTTATCATCTCACAATCTCTGTAGAACAGAAATTTGGAAATTGGTTATATGGGTGGTTTGGGCTCAGGGTCTCTCCTGAAGTTGCAGTCAAGACATTGGCTGAAGCTACAGTCATCTGAAGGCTTAACTGGGGCTGGAAGAGTTGACTCAGATGCTCACCTGGCCTCACTTCTCTGGCTGCTGGAGGTGATCTCAGATGTTAGCCACATGGGCTCCTCCATAAGTGTACTTGAAGTTTACCCCAAGGTGCTGGCTTCCCTAAGAGCAAGTGACCCAAAATGGAGACAAAGATGTCACAGTACTTTTTATAATACAGACCTGGGAGTCATATGCCATAAATTCTGCCACATTAGTGTTGAAAGTGAGTTGTTAATACTATGCCCAACCTACTCTCTAGCAGAGGACTTCTTGAATAAATCTGTACTGTAAGAATTTATGGATATATATATTTTAAAATTGGTGGCTTCCCTGGTGGCTCAGATGGTGAAGTGTCTGCCTGCAATGTGGGAGACCCAGGTTCAATCCCTGGGTTGGGAAGATCCCCTGGAGAAGGAAATGGCAACCCACTCCAGAACCCTTGCCTGGAAAATCCCATGGACAGAGGAGCCTGGTAGGCTACAGTCCATGGGATCTCAGAGTCTAACATGACTGAGCAACTTCACTTTCACATTTTTAAAGATCTATATTTTCCTCCCTCTCTTCCTATGTATTCATTCAAAACTCATAGCTTTGAATCTTTATTTTCACTCCAGGTCATTTCCATTTTCATACTATAAAATTACCAAAATGTGATATTGAAATTGATTGAGACTATAAAATACAGATAAATACTTCTACAGATATTTACTAAGTATGTAAAGCCAAACAATATAAAAGCTTTGTTTTGAGTATTTTCCCTTTGTGATTCTTTTTCATGGGTTTCACCGGGTCAGCCTTCTCCCCTGTCTTAGAGATTTTCTTTATAGACTTTCTTCATTGCCCCAGGGACTTTCATACTGTGTTTAAATTTATGGTCATTTATTTGGGAAACATTTAAGAAAATTGCCTGCCCACTCAATGAGGTTGTTCAATGGAAGTTTTTAAAATAGGAAATAATAGGGAGGTAGGTATGGTTTCCATAGTTGAAACCGTGTACAAGCCCCCGTGTCCTTGTTTTTTGAAGCAAAGGGCTGATTTAAGAGTTCATGTTTGGGGAATGTGAGATGTAGAAACTGCAGCTGTTGGGCTGGGGAACTGATAGCAATTTAAATTATGAATCTGCCACATAGACACCAGACTCCCTGTTCCCTGAAAGATATAGATGAAGGCCTGACACACGTCACTATGTTGTTTTTACAGAAGGCAGACTCCCACCAGATGAAAACTGCTGACTACAGAACACAGATCCTAGACTGATTGAAACCAGAAGATTGATGATGCTTCAAACTTCACCTCGATGCCAACCAATCTGAGAATTGTCCATGAGCTGATCTTGCACTACTCCTTGAAAACTTTAGACTTCTTACTCTCCCCTCTAATGGGGAGGACATAGTCTTGAGGGCACTTGCCTCTGTGACCTCCTTTGCCTGCCAAAGTAATAAAAGCTACATTAAAAAAAAAAAAAAAAAAAAAAAGCTGTGCCCCATGGCATGTAGGATCCTAGTTCCCTGACCAGGGATTAAACTCACTCCCCCTGCACTGGAAGCATGAAGTGTTAGCCACTGGACCACCAGGGAATTCCCAGAAGCTACTCATTTCTACTTCACCCCAGAGTCTGTCTCTGCATTTCTATTTGTCACAGGTGAATAGAGACCAGGTTTCAGGAACACAATAAAGCCTCCTTAGCCCTTGCTTCAGGGACCCCTGCTTTAAATGTGGGGCAGATTGAATCAGTTACGATGCTGCCTAACTTGACTTTGGCCAACAGACCAGTGTTTCACTGAGCATCCACACTGGGACTGGTCATTTACTGGATGGCTGTGGATGACATTGGCCATTTAGCAGAGGGAGTTTCACGCTAAAACCAGAGACAATTAGTAGGCTCAGGAGTACATGAGGATGGTCCAGTCCAAAGCTTTCCCAAGTCCCTGGTTACATTCACTCAGCCCGTCATCCGTTCATTCACCCATGTTTATGAATCCCCTACTGTGTGCGAGGCATTGCACCAAACCAAGAGGTGGCAATGAGTGTCCAAACAGGTGGGGGGCGGGGGGACATATTGGGATGAAAGAGCTGGGAATGGAAGGCCCTTTCTCCTGGCAAAGAGCCAGCCAGTGGACTGATGTTTGGGCGACACCAGAGGGAAGTGACTAGTGAAAGAAAGTGACCCACGATGCTTTCTAAGACCTTGATACAGAAGCCCAGATGTAGGAACTGGGCTCCAGGGTGGGTCCAGCTGCCCAAGATAAAGGAGCCATCCAATGACCAGAGCTGAGGTCAACTTAACAACAAGTGAGACTCAGAGCTTGAGTCCTTGCACTTCTCTAATCTCTTGGGTCTCAGGTGGGACACAGCCTCAAGTGGGAGGGGCCTCCAGGAAGCATCAAGTCCCCTGAGTGGGAAGGGAGAGCTGCAGAGACAGGAGCTCAGTGGACCCAACACACCCCAGGGGCTCCCAGGTGCTGGGGGTTCACCTGAATGCTCTGCAAAGCAGAGAGGAGGCGGCAGGGTGAGGAAGGGGGCATGGTGAGCTGGGCAAAGCCCCTTGAGGATCTGGCAAGGATCCTAGCTTATCTCAGATGTGCCCCCTTCCTGGCCGGCTGCTCAGCCATCAAAGGACAGAGTGCAACTCCCCTCTTCTGATGCAGAGGCCGAGGGAGACGCCTGTGGGGAAGAGTTGTCTGTCTTGGCAGCTCGGATCTGCAGGCATAAAGCTTTCTTGAGGCTCAGGACCCTTCCCCCCACCCCCTCTCCTCCCTGGGTCAAAGCCGGTGCCTTCCCCTCAAGGGCTTCATTTCAATGTTAATGAGACTAAGAAGGTGGGCAATCTTGTTTTCCTCTAAAAATTCCATTTCACCCTTCCTCGCTCTCTGAGCATACCTCTCTGATTTAGATGCTCTGTGTTTAATTAAAGCCGCGTTTGTTTTTTCTTTCTCCTTTGCTCCCTCCACTTCAGGGGGATCACTCGCACTGCCTCCTGGAGCACACTGTTTTTCTGGGCCTCTATGTCTGACCCCCGAAGGAGGCGATGGCATCCCACTCCAGCACTCTTGCCTGGAAAATCCACGGACGGAGGAGCCTGGTAGGCTGCAGTCCATGGGGTTGGTAAGAGTCAGACGGACATGACTGAGCAACTTCACTTTGACTTTTCACTTTCATGCATTGGAGAAGGAAATGGCAACCCACTCCAGTGTTCTTGCCTGGAGAATCCCAGGGATGGGGGAGCCTGGTAGGCTGCCATCTATGGGGTCTCACAGAGTCAGACACGACTGAAGCGACTTAGCAGCAGCAGCAGCAGCAGCATGCCTGACCCCAGCCCCACTTGCCTTGGAGGTACCTCTGCTAGCAGGCCAGGTAGACTTCTTCCTTCCATGCCTTGGCCTCTGGAGTGGAGAGGAAGTTTGTGCTGGGAGCCATTAGGTATCAATAGATGGTTGAGTTAGGTACACAGGTGCCTTGCTTTGGGTAAACCTGAGAACCCAGTTAGGAACAATCTGGGTTGTCTGAACACTAATTTGAGAGAAAAGGAGAGTTTCCCAGTGGATGGGAGAATCTGGGACAGGAAATTGGAGACAGTTCTTTTTTTTCAGGAAGCAACAGTTGGAACTGGACATGGAACAACAGACTGGTTCCAAATAGGAAAAGGAGTACATCAAGGCTGTATATTGTCACCCTGCTTATTTAACTTCTATGCAGAGTACATCATGAGAAACGCTGGACTGGAAGAAACACAAGCTGGAATCAAGATTGCTGGGAGAAATATCAATCACCTCAGATATGCAGATGACACCACCTTTATGGCAGAAAGTGAAGAGGAACTAAAAAGCCTCTTGATGAAAGTGAAAGAGGAGAGTGAAAAAGTTGGCTTAAAGCTCAACATTCAGAAAACGAAGATCATGGCATCCGGTTCCATCACTTCATGGGAAATAGATGGGGAAACAGTGGAAACAGTGTCAGACTTTATTTTTGGGGGCTCCAAAATCACTGCAGATGGTGCCTGCAGCCATGATATTAAAAGGTGCTTACTCCTTGGAAGGAAAGTTATGACCAACCTAGATAGCATATTGAAAAGCAGAGACATTACTTTGCTGACTAAGGTCCATCTAGTCAAAGCTATGGTTTTTCCAGCGGTCATGTATGGATGTGAGAGTTGGACTGTGAAGAAGGCTGAGCACTGAAGAATTGATGCTTTTGAACTGTGGTGTTGGAGAAGACCCTTGAGAGTCCCTTGGACTGCAAGGAGATCCAACCAGTCCATTCTGAAGGAGATCAACCCTGGGATTTCTTTGGAAGGAATGATGCTAAAGCTGAAACTCCAGTACTTTGGCCACCTCATGCGAAGAGTTGACTCACTGGAAAAGACTCTGATGCTGGGAGGGACTGGGGGCAGGAGGAGAAGGGGACGACAGAGGATGAGACGGCTGGATGGCATCACTGACTCAATGGACGTGAGTCTGAGTGAACTCTGGGAGTTGGTGATGGATAGGAGGCCTGGTGTGCTGCGATTCATGGGGTCGCAGAGAGTCGGACACGACTGAGTGACTGAACTGAACTGACCCTTTCCATCAGATAGGAATTCTAAGAAGATATTCTTTAAATACTTACCTCCTTTATTGCATTCAAAATAGAATTTAATCAACAAAATGAAGAACATAGAATTTCATGGCGGCAGAGACCAATGATGACTACTGATGTACTGGTTTCAGTGAAAGCACCTGAAAATTTCCAGTGACATTCTTACTGAAGCTTTATATCATTTTACCTATTTTGCATATGAAGAAACAATGACTCAGAGAGGTTAAGTTTCTTGTCCAAATTAGTACAGCTTATAAACAGAAATGACATTTGAATCTAGATTTGTCCAACCCCAAATCCCACATTTTCCCACCATATCCAGAAGAGACTTCAAAGGTCATCTGTATGCTCTCCGACTCTTTGCGACCCCACTGACTGTAGCCCACAAGCTCCTCTGTCCATGGGATTCTCCAGGCAAGAATATTGGAGAGGGGTGCCATGCCCTCCTCCAGGCAATCTTTCCAACCCAGGGATTGAACCCGTGTCTTTTATGTCTCCTTGCACTGGCAGGCAAGTTCTTTACCACTAGCACCACATTGGAGGCCTCAAACGTCATCTAGTCCTGAGCAAGTCAGCCTGTTCTGATTATGGATGGGAACTGCAGCTTGCCACATCAGAAAACAAAGGATATTGCAGCCATCAAGCCACTATGGGCGCCCCCAAGGTGAGCCCCGAGGAGACCAAGGGGCTGCCAAGCCCTCAGCAACCGCAGCTGTCCTTGGCTGTGCACCCTGAGGGGATTCAGGATGGGGAAGCACAGGATACTGGCCCCAGATAGCTGAAGTGCATATCAAAGGAGTGATTTCAGTGAGCACGGACTCCTGCCTCTTCCCACAGAGAAAGAGCTAAATTCATTCACTTGAGTTATCTGGTTTCCCTTAATTATCTTTTGATGTTCTGACTACCTGGTTTGTGTTGCAAAAACTCCTATATATCATGGCTCCTCCCTCACCTTTCAGGAACAGTCCCTCAGAGTGGTCTGAGATGCTGTGTCCTGGGCTTAAGTCTTCAGATTTGCCCACCACATAAAGCCTAATTCTCAACTTTTAGTGCATTTTCCTCAGTTGACATGATTTTCCAGAAGCCCAGTAGCAAACCCTCTGGGGGGATGGGGTAGAGAATGCAGGCTGAGACACCCATCACATGGGGAAACCGCAGATCTGCTGAGAGGAGGAAGGCTTGAAGGACAGACCAGCAAACTCCAGCCACAACTGGCTAATCAGAGGCCACGATGATCTGGCCAACTGCCTCCTATGGTCACCCATCCACGTGGCGGAGTGCCCGGGGCTGGACCTGGGGTACTTAGGTCTATGGTTTTTCTGCCTTTCTACATTGACCCTGTAGATGGGAAAAAAAAACACACAACCTGAAAGTTGAGAGTCATGTTTTATTTGGTGGACAAATGCCATGACTTAAGCCTGGGATGCAGCGTCTCAGATAATTCTGAGAAACTGTTCCGAAGAGGAAGTGGTGGTGGGGAGCCAGGATATATAGGAATTTTTGCAACAAACCCAGGTGGTGGGACTGTTAATAAAAGAATCAGATATCTCAAGTTAAGGAATTTAGTGATGTTCTATGTATAGGAAGATGCAAGGGTCTGGGCTCACTGAAATCAGTCCTTTGATCTGTATCTCCGCTATCTGGGGTCAGCGTCCTGTACTTCCTCATCCTGAGTCCTCTCAGAGTGCAACGTTCAAGGGGAATGCAGCACCTGACTGCTACGTGGCGGGCATTCTTTGGCTTGATCCTGAGTTGTAATACCCTTTGTTTACCAACCCAGCAGGCAATATTTTAGTTCTCAACTCTCACATCATCTATATAAACTGAGGCACACGTGGCATCTGACACTGTATACAGGGGGTGTTCAGATTGGAAGGAATCAGTATTTTTTGTTCGGTGCCATCAGGAATTCCCCATCTTCCAGCTCAGGACGGTTCAATAAAAATAGGATGCCTTCCACTTGTATGATTTAACATTTTTTTTTAGTAGCCACATTATAAAAAGTAAAAACAAAGCAGGGAACTTAATTTGAATAATATATTTTATATAATCCTATATATCTAAAAGGCAAGCCATATAAAAAAACAGTATAAAAAGCAAGGAGATATTTCACATTCTGTTTTTTTGTTTTGTACCTAGTAGTAGTCAGAAGCCACGGCGTATTTTTCACGTATCACAGGCCTCTATTTGGACGAGCCACATTAGAGAGGCCACAGTCCCGTGCGATGAGCGGCTGCTCTATCAGCGAGCCCAGCCCTAGCTCAGGAGCTCTTCTGAAAGCTTGGTTGTTGGTCCAGTTACAGGTCTTCCCCCTAGGGCGGAGCTTTCTGGTTTGGGAAGATGGGGAGCAGACAGGTGTGTCCACTTCGGCTTTCCATGGATTCCCTGTGGAAGGCTTCCTAGGACTGATAGCACTGCTTTCTCCAGCAAAGATGAGCTGCTGGTGGGCAGGGAGAGGGTTTGAGTCCTTGTCCAATTGTGGCCCTAAGTGCAGAGGGCGATTCAAAGGGGATGCAAATGATGGTTCATGACAGTTCACTCTGTTTCTTTTGTGCTTTTTTTCTTAGAAAAAGATGGGCTAAATTTTTGTGATCTAGAAAGGCAAGCTCAGCACTTGGGAAACAGTGAAAGAGAAGACCTTTGTCATCAATGTCCCTATTTCTCCACTGAGCTTGCTGTGGGGCTTCATCCTCAAGGAGGGTCATTTGCAGAGACATGGATGGACCTAGAGGCTGTCATACAGAGTGAAGTAAGTCAGAAAGAGAATAATAAATATTGTGTATTAATGGATATATGTGGAATCCAGGAAAATGTTATATGCGTGCCTGCACGTTCAGTTGCTTCAGCCATGGCCAACTCTTATGCGACACTATGGACTGTAGCCTGCCAGGCTCCTCTGTCTGTGAGATTCTCCAGGCAAGAATACTGGAGTGGGTTGTCATGCCTTCCTCCAAGGGATCTTCCCGACCCAGGGACTGAACCCATATCTCCTGCATTACAGGGAGATACTTTCCTGCTGAGCCACAAGGGAAGGCTCCCCAAAATGGCATAGATGTTCTTATTTGCAAAACAGAAATAGAGAGACAGATGTAGAGAACAAACGTAGTGACACCAAGGGGGGAGCGAGGGGTGGGATGGATTGGGAGATTGGGATTGATATATTCTCATGACTAGGTATAGAATAGATAGCTCTTTGAGAACCTTCTGTGTAGCACAGAGACCTGTACTTGGTGCTCTGTGATTCTAAATGGGAAGGAAATCCAAAGAAGGGGGCATATGCATACATATACACACACATATAGCTCGTTCTCTTTGCTGTACAGCGGGAATTAACACAAGATTGTGAATCAATATACTCCAATAACAATTAATTTTAAAATAAAGAAGCCCATATGCCAGTCCAGTGGATGGCTCCCCTTCACCCTGCTGTCACCCAAGGACACCGAGGCTTCTTCATTGTGGATGTTGGGGGTGGGTGCAAATGTAGACCGCAGCCTCCTCTGCTCGCATATGCACTTTCATGCTGAGTTCTTGGAGGTCTGGGAGTTTTGGGGGAAACTGACCTTTCTCCTGGTGGAGGAGGATGGGGTCACATGTGTGGGATTAGCAGTAGACAAGGACGGAGCGCACTGAAAGATGCCCTGGCTCTGGAGGAGGTAACCATCATCCCCTGGCTCTCTGGCCCTTTGTTTCCCCGCCTTGGGCCCTGGACCGCTTCATGACCACCTGGAGGGAAAGTGCATTCCAGACTGTGAGACCAGCCCCATCCTTGGCAGGAATGAAACAGGAGCCTCAGGACCAGCAGTCCTCAGATCCAGCTGTTGGTTTCTCTTGCACACAGAGGAAATGGCCTTTTGGTGCTCCCATTTCCTCTGGTTCAGGATCCCCCCTTTCCTACCCTTGGTGCCTTGAAGGACTCCTGTCTTGTCCCTTGGACATTTGGCCTTCAATGCCTATAGCAAGCTCTGCTTCTGACAGGGAGCTTAACTCGGGTCTTGTCTGCTCATTGATGAAGCTAGGAGATTTGGCCAAATTAAAAGAAACAGTAGCTGTGTTTTCCTTTCTTTTTAAAAAATATTTATTAGTTTACTTATTTATTCATTTTTGGCTGCTCTGGGTCTTTGTTGCTGCGTGTGGGCTTTCTCTAGCTGCATTGAGTGGGGGGTGCTCTCTAGCTGGGGTGCATGGGCTTATTGCAGTGGTTTCTCTTATTGCAGAGCCCGGGCTCTAGGGTGCGAGCTCAGTAGTTGTGGGGCATGGGCTTAGTTGCCCTGGGCCATGTGGGATCTTCTCGAATCAGGGATCTAACCTGTGCCCCCTGCATTGGCAGGTGGATTCTTAACCCCTGGACCACCAGGCAAGCCCCTGGAATCTTAACAGTGTCTCACCTGGTGTGTGTGGGTGTGTGCGCGCGCGCATGTGTGTAAAAGCATAGAGGTGTGTACACATGCCATCTCAAACTTGACGGAAAACTCTATCTGGTGAAGAGACACACCCCTTGTTTCTTTCCTAGGACTCCATGGAACCTGTGCAGAGAACTAGACCAGCCTCCAAAGGTTGATCACTGACTTAATAAAGCACAAGAATAACTGTACATTTATGTAAAGCCTTTGTCCCAAGAGTGCTCCGTACTCTGCCAATAATGGACTTATTTATCCCTGGAGCACCTCTGTGAGGCACTTCCAGTACAGGGGTGACCAGACTCGTGGAATAAATAATGTCAAAAACAGCATGAAGCTAAACTAGCCTATAAGTCTGAGGCCCAGAGGAGGTGGGATGGGTCCAAGGTCACCCACTGAGCTGGGAACCAGACCCAAGTTCTTGCCCCAGTGAGGTGACTCTCTCCAGCACCTGTGGTCCTGGTTTCCATCTGCACGTCCCCAGGCTGACCGCAGGCCTTCCACATGCGCCTCCAAAGGCATATTCCATGGGATATTAGAGGCCTTCTTACTAACCCCTGCCCTAGAAAGTTCTGGAAGTAATGGGTGTCACAGAGTTAAGCAGGTTTCTTTACTCGAGGACTCTGTAGACACTTTTACAATCCATTTTGTTAATTTCCAAGGGGTGTGCCCAGGACGCACAGTTTCTCAAATTTAATTGTCTTTGGAAACTTCCTTCCCCAGGATCTCGATGGATTGGTGAAGTGCTTGATTTTTTAATATCTGGCGCCAGAACTTCCCCTGTGGAAGGGGATATCTAAGTTTAGGAAGAATCTTGGCAAGCCAGCTTGGGATGTGGGTGATGCTGCAAAGCGTGACTGTCATCAGAGGCTGAGATATTGAGAGGGAAGGTACCTGAGACAGAGGGGAGGAGTGGACTGTTTTTGTTTCTAAAGGGGAAGAGGAAAGAGAAGAGGAAAAGAAAGAGGACTAAAAGAGAGATGCCAGGAAAAGGAGGAAGGGTTGGGCTGGGTGGAGTGAAGATTTAGTGAAGCTCCAGGATGGTGGGAGAACCAAGGCCATTTATAAGGATGCTCACAGTTTTATGCGAAGTGTAAATCCCTCCCTCATTCCCTCCATCTCCCATCTATAGGGAAGGTAGGATCTTACATGCTTTGTAGAGTGGGTTCTGTGTGTGTGTGTGTGTATGTGGATTGAGGAAGAGTTTTGTTCCTTCCCTGAAATTTTATGACCAAGGAAAAGGCAGCATTAACAGAAGTGGGAGCTTGGAAGCAGAGATGACCCCAGAGGTATGCCTTTGTGTGTTTATATAACCCTTGGGAGGTTTGGCCACTTTGGACTTGAGCTAAACCGCCTAAGTTCTCAGATGCATCTAAGCTGGAACTGGGCATTCTATAGGTGAGCTGACATCCAACCCTGCTCCCCGACATGTCCTCCTAGGCTCCCAGTTACTGTCTCCATTTGTGCCACAGTAACCCGAGCCTCAGAGAACAGGTCTTCCAGTAGTGATCCCAGTTTTCCATAGAAGTCTGTTCTCCAGGTTCAACAGACTTCATTCCTTCTGAATATCTCATATGACTGTGTACCAAGCCTTGTCATCCTTTTGCCACTGTGGTCTAACCATCCTCCAGGGTTTCAACCTGCCTCTTGGGGCTCAACGCAGTGCTGGGCTGTGTGATCTGCTTATCACCAAATCCAGGAGATTTTTTACTTTCTGTGATCTGGTCCTTCCGCTTCTACTAAGGAAACCAAAATTTGATCCAGCATTGTTTTTGTTTGGCAGTAGCATTGCGTTCTTGGCTCCCTGAAGCTTAAGGTCAGCTAAAATCCTTGTCAGGTAATAAATGAGCTTACTCATTTGGGTTACAGCTGTTCTCTGATGGAATGGTATTACTGCCACGTGGCTGAGAACGGCTGCTTCTCCCGTCACTTACATAATGATTACAGTTTATATCATGTTGTTGTGGGGGAGGCGCGTGTGTGCAGAGCCTGGGTTCAGCTTTAAGGAGTGCCTGGGTGTAACGAAGTGGTAATTAACAGCGTCAGTCACAAATAACTTTTTTCTTTCCTTCTTGCACTCCACAGCTTGTTTGTCAGAGGCTGCTGATGCTCTCCTGGTAGGCGCTATGTAAACACACAGGTAGACAGAGAGAGCCTGGCAGACGGTGATTGTCGAGTGGAGACAGGGACCCCATCACAGACACCCTTAACAGTAATGACAGCCATTGTGTATACACACAAATCACCCTAACAGCTTTTACAAAAGTGCTTTTGGCGGGGGTGGGGATATAGGGGTGGGGAAGGGAGAGAATGAAGAACTGGAAGGATGTGGAGGTCTTCAAGTATTTGAGCTGAGCATCTGTCTCATCCGAGCTGCATTGGTATCTCCTGACGGCAGTGACTCTGGAGGGGACAGAGATCCCGTGAGCCTGGGACCTTGAAGGATCATGAATTTCATGTGGGAAAAGGGGGAAGGGAAGGTACTTCCTCTAGCACTGCTCACTAGCTGTGTGACCTTGAGCAAGCTGACCTTTGTGAGCCTCAGTTTCTCCATCTATAAAATGGATTTTCCAAAGTGGATGAAGGGGAGGATGGGAAGGGCCCATCCAACCAGTGCCCTGACAGCCTGGGGGAGCTATAACTCAGTAACTGGGAAGAGTAATCTCCCTTTTCTGTCAGGGTTCTGTTTGGAGTGAGACCAGTCACTCACTCATCCCGCAGGTGTGAGCCCCTTAGGGGTCAGGTTTGCCATGCGGCTGTGGGTATGCGGAGACAGAGACCGTGCTTGCAGGGGGCACGGGACCACATCCTGATAACAATGCAGGACAGAAATGAGAAGCCCTCTAAGAAGCAAAATAAAAGGTGAGATGGGAGTCTACTCCGAGTGGGGGATGAGAGGGTGGCCAGTTCTGGAAGCTTTTGGCACTTGTGTGATCCTGAAGGGTGAGTGGGTGGGATGGGGTGTCAAGGAAGGGGTGCAAGGGAACACCTCTCCTGAAAAAGAGAAAAGTATGACCTCCCACTTGAACGCAGAGTGTTTTCCCATCAATGATCAGATTCAGCCCTCGCTCTCATAATGCCAGCAACTAATAGCACAAAGCATTCCATATGCTGGGTACTGTTGGAACTCGCTCAGCCAAGGCAGGAGAGAGGAGCCAGGTCCTTCTGTCCAGTGGTGTCCTGGGATGGAAAATACTAGTGACAAGACTGAAAGTCATTTGCAGGAGGTGAGCCTGGAAGCAGGTCATTGACCTGATCTAAGTAATACCTTTAGGGGGTGAATCAGGCCACTGATTCTGATATGAATGAGGAGTCCCCTTCAAGGCTGTCTCCCTCCTTTCTCAGGTGCCAAGAATTTCAACCTGAAATCATTAATTCAAAGGTGTGGGAGCATGGGAGATAAGGTTGAAGCTTGAACCCACACTAAGCTGCAGTTTTCTAGAAGAGTGAATTAACTTTAATTTGTTTTTATTAATTTACTAAAATTTATAGAATTTTAATTTAATTAAAATTAAACTCATTAGTTAATCCCTTATCCATTCAATGAACAATTAGGAGAGATCTAAACGTGTCAGGCACTGAACATGATCGGTCATTGTCCAGCCCAGCCTCTAAGCCTCCCCTAAAGGAAAGGCCCTTCAAGGAGGCTTTCCTCATATGTCCCCCGGTGATGGGCTCTGCCTTCTCTCCAGATGGTCCCCAGGTCATCCCTGCTTTCTCAAGTAGCTTACCATCTCATGATGGTGGAGATCCATCGGTCGACTTGATTTGATATGGTAAGTGGTGTTGGACCTCTGCAAGGGTGCTACAATGTGAGCAGAGAGGAGGTGCAGTCAGGAGACAGTGAAAGCTGGGCAGGGCCTCCAGAGGGAGTTCTGGAGACAAGAGGCAAAGGGTCAGGGGCACTTCGGGTGACTGGAGTTGTTACAGCAGAACCTGGGGGACGGGGAGTAGCGAGAAGTACGGCTGGATACTCGTGGATGGTGGTGGATGAGGATCAGATCACAGAGGGGATATGCACCATATGTAGAAGTCTGGACCCTGATAAATGATGAAGAGCCATTGATGCTTCTCAGGAAGAGGAATGACAAGGTCCAATCTGAACTTTTTGTGAATGATAATGGTGAATGCTTGTATTGTTCTGGGCACTGTTTTAAGTGCTTTGCAAATAATCCTCGCGATAATTATATACATGTTGGTGTTAATATCATCCCCATTTGACAGATGAGGAAACTGAGGTTTAGAGCTTAAATGACTTGCCCAGGCCCATGCAGATAAGAAGAGGGCAAAGTGGGCTTCCCAGATGGCGCAAAGGGTAAAGAACCTGTCTGTCAATGCAGGAGAGAGAAGAGGTGCAGTTTTGATCCCTGGGTCAGGAAGTTCCCCTGGAGGAGGAATGGCAACCCAGTTTTCTTGCCTGGAGAATTCTCATGGACAGAGGAGCCTGGCGGGCTGCAGTCCATAGGGTGACAAAGAGTCAGACACGACTAAAGAGACTTAGCATGCATGCACAGTGTGGCTCTAGAGTTTGTACTCTTATCTAGTCTGTTCTGCGGCTTGTAGGGACACCATTCCAGGCAGCAAGTCTAGAAATCAGGAGACCCTTCTGGAGGTGGTTGCAGGAGACACTGACATCTTCAACTAGTGTTGAGAGAAGGGGGTACATTCCAGAAATGTCAGGGAGAAGTCATCTGTCAGACGATGGTTACTGCCAAGGGAGTTGGGGGTTAGTGTTGGGCTTGGTGGTGGTGAGGGGACAACTATTTCCTGCAAAGACCCAGCTAGTAAAACTTTCAGGCTTTGGGGGTCAGATGGTCTCTGCTGTAACTACTCAACCACCTTTGCAATGCGAAAGCACTGCAGACAATCTATCAATGAATGAGCATGGCCGTGTCCCAATAAAGCTTTATTAATGGACATGAAACTTGAATTCCATCGAATTTTCGTATGTCATAAAATGTGATTCTGCTTTTGATTTTTCCCCCAATCCTTTGAAAATGAAAAAACTATTCTTAGCTCCAGGGCCACAGAAAAATAGGCGTGCTTAGTCACTCTGTTGTGTCTGACTCTTTGAGACCCCATGCACTGTAGCTCACCAGGCTCCTCTGTCCATGGGATTTTTCAGGCAAGAACACTGGAGTAGGTTGCCATTTCCTCCTCCGGGGGATCTTCCCGACCCAGGGATCGCACCCACATCTCCTGTGGATCCTGCATTGCAGGTGGATTCTTTACCTGCCGAGCCAGGGGAAATAGGCCAGATTTGAGCTGAGGCTGTAGTTTTCCAACCTCTGGGCTAATTCCTGGGAGGGGGGAGGTGAGTGGTGGCCAGGAGGTGACCCAGAATGATCTGAGGACAAAGCAAAGTGGAGAACTATGAAGCCCACACGCTGCTCCTGGGACACATGCAGCGAGGGGGGTCATTCAGAGCTGGCATGCAATATGCGACCCCCTTAGACCTGAAGTGCTGCTAATAAAAGAACATTTGCAAGGACGGTGTTAACAAGCAGTAGCTCTCGTGTCTTCCAGCTCTCCCTTCCCACCCCAGGCCCGGTGGTAATGAAAACACGTTTATATCAACACAGAGGTCGTGCTCACACAGCCACCCTCATGCTAAAGCATCTTCGAATACTAATAGTTTTCATTTAATGCAAGATCTGCGTTGTATGGGAGAGCTTAAGGTGACCCCAAATACCTCTCTAAATTGCACAACTTTATAAATAAAAAATCATTCTGCAGGCTAAATGACTCCAGTGTTCTTCTTCCATGTTGAGAGAGGGGAAACACAAGGTTTGAAATTGTATCTGAATATGAATCGCAGGGCACCAATGGTATGGGTCGTGGGTTAAAAGGCACCCCCGGGGCCACCGGCTCCACCAGCCATGGTCCTCCATCCCACCCTTGGGCTAGGAAATCTCTCATCGGGCACAGAAAGTGACACATTCACAGATGTTCGTCCTGAGGAATCGCACCTGGGCAACAGATTTTGGCTGTCATTTTTCAGCACACACTCTATCCCAGGCCCTTGCACACCCTCCGTAAGCAGGCTGCAACAGATGCTGTGTTATGCTGTCAATGATGCTAATGGCATGTGAACAAAGGGGCCTTAGAGAATGTCTCATTCAAGTGTTTTTAAACATTAAAAACTTAATCAGTAGACTCTTAGGCACATCATCACCTTTGACTTGGGGCTTTAACATACAACCTGGAAAAGAGGGAGCAGGAACCCCCTCTTGCACAGCAGGCCCTGAGGCATCCTAGAGTTTTGCATCATGGGTATGACCTTCATTTTATAAAAGTCAGAAGCTGAGGCTCAGAGAGGTTAGGTGGCTTCCCCCAAAGCACACAGCTCTGGCTAGAGGCTGTTACCTCCCAGGTCAGTAGCCACTTCTGTCTGCAAGGCTGTTTCACAGCAGCATTTTCTGGAGATGCCCTCTGACTATGGGCAGACTCTTCCAGGTCAACCAGGAGCCCTTGACCTCCAGTAGGGGCAGTTTGGTGAAAAGGAATTAGCTTTGGAGGATATGATGGCAACTTGGGTTTGAGACCCCGTGGCCATCAGCTATATGACTTCCAACAAGTAACTTCCCGTCCAGAAGCCTGGGCTTCTCATGTGCAAAATAGGAATAGCAACCAGGCTTGTTATGAGGACTTTGTGAAAAGAAGTAAATGAAAGCATTTTGTGAAAGGTTGTATTTAAGAATATGATCATGGCAGTTCCAGGGGGAAAAAAAAAATCCAGCTGCATTTCAGTCTTTGCTGTGTGCCCATTTCTCTAGCTCCAACTATGTCTCCATCTGCCATCCATCCAGGCAACAGAGAAGGAGAAAAGGACTTTTCTTTACCCTCTGGTTCCTGGGCAGCATTCAAGAGTTATGGGCTTTTGCTCCCCCAAGAAAAAAGACATTATTCTCAGCTTTCAAGGGAGAGGATTCCTGCGTGTAACAGGACTGAATGATGCCTTTTCTCTCGCTCTCGTACCAGAATTTAAGAGGGCCCCAGAGCAGCCGAGTTTATTAGGACCCATAAGAACTGTACTATAACCGGGACACCCACAGCCATAAACCTCTACCTTGAAGCTTGCAACAAATCCTGAGATGGTGAACTAGGACGAGCTCTTGTCTCTGTCAGCAGAAAAAAATAAAATAAAATAAAGGGAGAAATGCAAACTTAAGCAGAAAAAGAGAAGGAAAGGCAGGAAGAATGGGAGAGAACAACAGTCCAGTGGTGCTGTGAATGATGGTGAAAATAATAATCCTGATAAGAAGGCGGCCAGTGTGGCCAGACCTCCCGGGAGATGCCTGGGGACGTCACCTGTGTGATAGGATGCGGGGTAGGGGAGGGACCAGGAGAGAGGAAGACTCACAGATATGTTGGTGCACACACACATCACATGTATGCACACAGTGTACTCGTACATGCACACACAGAAACACACACATCCTCATGGACACACATATGCACGCATGCAAATACATGCTCAGGACACACATGTACACATAGATACACACAAGCACACACGTTATGCAAGGCACAAGGCACATACATGCACACGTGTGCATACAAGTACACACATACACACAAATACACACATGCACACATAGATATACACATGCAGATACGTGCACACGGTTGCACACACAAATATATACATGCATACAGGGACGTGCTCACACAGGTATACATAGCATGTATGTTTGCACACAGATACAGGCACGCATCTGCATACATGTACACACAGATGCACGCATGCACACAAGGTACGGTGTGTGCACCAGGTAATGGTGCAATGCACAGACAGAGGGGAGGAGAGAAGCTGGCTGGAGGGAAGCAAAACCCAGGTAAACAGTAAAAGCTGTCTTGGGGCCCCTGGGCTGCTCCTGCCGATGAAAGGGCCCTTTGGAGCAAGATCTGTGGTGAGGGAGAGTGTTTTCTCCAAGAGCCTTTGGTGGCTGGACTGACTGCCCTGAATGCTCTGAGTTGCAGTGAGCCTGCACAAAGACTTGGCCCTTAGTAGAAAAGAGCAGCACAGACAAGTAGCAACTGGATTTAGGGCGGAGCCAGGAAGTGGAACTTGAAGACCAGCACCGCCTCTTCCTGGGACAGGGCTGAGAGCCCCTCTGTGGACAGCAGGAGGTGAGCATACCCACCCCTCCACCCCTGTCTGCCCCCACTGGGCCCTCCTCTGTGGGTGCCTGTTCAGTTCAGTTCAGTTCAGTCGCTCAGTCATGTCCGACTCTTTGCGACCCCATGAATTGTAGGTGTCTGAGTCAGCCCCAAATCCCCCTTCATCACCTGGCAAATTCTGTTAGCAGCAGACGCTAAACCTGTTCCTCTCCTTCCTTGTAAACAGAACGACGTTTTCATTTGGAGTGACAACATGTCCATTTCATCTCCTAGGCTCTAAGGTGGTTCTTTGAGGCTATTTTAGTCAGTGAGAGAAATACCTAAATTTGCTGGGGAGTGGGGGCAGATTCTAGGAAAACTTTGGCTTTCTTGATAACAGAGATAATAAAGGTCAGAGTCATCCTTTCTACTCTGTTCTTCCTTTGAGCCTGGTCATGATGTCTGGAGCCACGGTAGCCATCTTGTGACCATGAGTCACAGAGGTTAAAAACCACCGCCCTAGAGCTGATAAGACAGAAGTTCAGAAAACTGATCCGGCACCTCCCATCTTTGGACTTCTGTTACATGAGAAAAATAAACACTTCTTTGTTCAAGTCACCGAGGATTCCTTTCTCATACTTGAAGCCAAACTCAATTATAACTGGTACAGTCAGGTAGAAAGGGACTTGACTTCTTGTTTTTTTAACTTCCAACCTTTCTGCTGTCCCTTTGTAGCTCATGAGATCTACTTGCCAAAGTATTAAGTAATCTCAACATTCCTGACGGTGTGAAACGGAGTGTCTTGTTCTGGGCTGGGTGGGGAGAAAGAGAAGGACCAGGCCGGGTGCGGGCAGGCTGACTCTGAGCCCTCAAGCTCTCTCCCACACCTGCTTTGGTGGCAGAAGTTCTTCTCTCCTCCTCTTCTCCCCACCCCACCAAGTTGTCAGTTTGCTCTTTTCTACACTTCCAGCTTGCCTCTTTGACCCCGTCTCAGATCTAGAACGGGTTAAACTTTTTATTGATTTATTTTTCTTTTTGCGAGTGTGCAGGGAGGAAGAAGAGGGAAAAATAAATTATACATCTCCCAAGATACGATCTGTAGTTAATTCTTAATTAGGACTGACAGATGTTTCCCTCATAATCCTCTCCCCAACATGTTCTGTTTGCTTTGTTTGCTGTTGGAAGATATATTGTGACACACTAATGACCTTTCTAAGCTTGTCCTGGAAGTGTTATTGGCATTCTAATGATTTATTGCGTGTTCCAGTTGATTACAGGGCCATTTGTCAACATTTTATTTCTCTCTCCATAAACCTGTCTCCTGCGTCACAGACGTTCACCAGCATGAAATTTAAACAAATACAGTATACGGCCCTTACTCCCTCTCTGCTTTCACTCGGAACCTCTGGAGCAAACCCACTCTGGCCAAGAGAGGGCTTTTTATGACCAATGCTGTCGTGGTTTTCACGAGGCGGGAGTTAGTCCCTGTGTATGAGTCTAAGGATGACTTCCTGTCTATTGATGTGTAATTCCCTGGGTTGGGATTATTTTTTTTTTTTTTAAAGCAGAATCAGCCAGGCCAGTTTCCCAATTATTTAGATAGATTCCATGTCTAGGGTTTCAAGCAGTCATTTTGTGCCTCTTGGCGGGCAAGAACATGCTTGGCTGGAAAAGGAGGTTCTGGCCGGTCTGAACCAGTCAGTCAGGCCAATTTACCTCTTCACTCCTTACAACCACAGAGGCACCTCACAGGTGACAGGACTGAGCAAGCCCAGGGGACACAGGGAGAATATGAGTCACACCCTCAAGGCACAATGGTTTGAGCAGTTTTCAACTTGCTGGGTGACCTTGGGCCCATCCCACCCCATCCCGGGCCTCAGACTTATCGGCTAGCTTAGCTTCACGCTGTTCTTGACATTATTTATTCCAAGAGTCTGGTCACCCCTGTCCTGTAAGTGCCTCACAGAGGTGCTCCAAGGATAAATAAGTCCATTATCTGCAGAGTGCCGGAGCACTATCCTTGGAGAAAGGCTTTACATAAATGCACAGTTATTCCTGTGGTTTATTAAGTCAGTCATCAACCTTTGGAGCTGGCCCATCAGTCATGGTGAGGTCATGTGAAAAAAAAAAAAAGACGGAAGATGCTATTCCCTTTCAGTTTGGGTTGAAAAGGCACAAATATTCTCCAGGTTGCCTTCATGCACATGCAAACTCATGCACACACCTGACAGACGGCACTTTTTAAAGTTAAACACTCCATCTGAACAGTGTGAGGGCTCAGCTTTCCTCAGGTCTCTGCATCTCTAGGAAACTGTTATCCTGGTTCCCAGCACTGTCTCTCTTGAGTCACGTGACAAAGCCAGGAGGTGATGACTGTGGTCCTGTGTATGGCAGATGTCTCCCTATGTGTTTCGCGCAGGTATCTCAAAAATCACCAGGTTGATAACAACTTGGAATTCGTCTGCGTGTTTTAGTTCCCTGAGAGCTGCTTTCTCTTGAATCCTCTTTTTCGCTTAATGGCTTGAGCAGCTAAACCTGAGAAGCATCCTTGCCTGCACCCTTTTCCATATCTTCCTCAAGTCCTATTGGATTGTGGGTCCTGGGTTCTGACCCCTCCCCACCATCACATCTGTCCTCAGGCCCTCATCGGCCCTCTCCTGGACCTTGCCAATAGGCTTCTCATTGGGCAGGGACAGTGGTTGGGACGACAGGCGCCCAGTCTTGCTGGTCACAGAGCCATGATGTCTATTGGAAAGAGATCTGGTGACATTGGTGACACAGGGCAGGTGGGATAGTGGGAAATTAGGGTAAGGATACAGCCAGGAGTCAAGAGATCTCTAGAGATCAGGCGGTTGGATCCCCCATCAAGGTCACTGTTTCTGCATTCCATGTAATAAACTACCCCAAGCTTAGCGACTAAAATGACATTAATTTTGCTCACGAATCTGCAGTTCGGACATGGCTTAGAGGCACAGTGTGTCTCTACTTCTGCTTGGCTTCAGCTAGAATGGCTTTGAAGGCTGAGGCCTGGAATCACCTGAAGACTCCCTCATATAACGTGTCTGATAGCTGATGCTGCTAGAGCCTTAGCTGGACTGTTGGCCAGAACATCTCCACGTGCCTCCTCCGGGGGGATGGGCCTCCCTTGTAACATGATGGCTGGGCTCCAAGGGCTAGCTTCTTGTGAGAAAATGAGGCAGAAGGAAGCCAGTTTCCTTCTGATGACACATCTCTGAACTCTCGCAGCGTTAACTTCCACTGTTTGGGAGAGAGAATAGACTTCTCTTGCTGGCTCTGGAAGAGCATGTGGGATCAAAGAAACACAGCCGTGGCTGTTTTGGGAAAATAAATCTGCCACAGCCTGTGAGGAGTCTGCTGTTTGGTTACCCTCTTAACAGGTCAAGTTCCTAGTAGGGAGAGTTGAATTGGCTTGTGTGTGTCACAAGCCTGCTCCAGGTGACCTGCGATAGAAAAATCTTGTCCCTTTGATGATGGAAGAGGGAGCTGTCCCCCTCTAACATGACACAAAATGGCAGGAATTTCCATCAAAAGGGGTACCAGGGAGCTGCTGAGAAGGTGGTATGGGAGACACAAAGGGAGGTACTGAATTCTAGACAGCCAAAACATGATAAGCATCTTTTACAGACTGACTGAAGACTTCTATTTTGACCTCTATCTAGGTTTTCATGATCTTAATGCTATTGTGATCTAAATTTGACTGTGACCATGTGACTCTCATGCCTCAAATCCTCTCATATACATATACATATGTGTGTGTATATATATACATATATATACACGCGGATGCTCCGTTGAACCTGACTCCTGCGACCTCATGGACTGCAGCCCGGTAGGTTCCTTCTGTTTGAGCGATTCTCCAGGCAAGAAGACTGGAGTGGGTTGCCATGCCCTCCTGCAGGGGATCTTCCCCACCCAGGGATCAAACCCGTGTCTCTTATGCCTCCTGCATTGGCAGGAGGGTTTTTTAGCACTAACGCCTCCTGGGGAGCCCCAGTCCTCTCACAGTTCCCTGTAATTGCAGGATCAGCCCTGAGCTCCATAGCCTGGCGTCCTAGACACTGTGGACCTGTCTCTTGTATCTCTTGCCACATGTCCCCTGTGGACAGTCGCCGCCCACAGCCCATGTGTAGTCTTTGGTCCACCAAGCTGCTTTCAGACCCTTTCTCATGTTTGCTAGACTCCCAGTCTCCTCTCAGTTTCTGTGCTGCAAACCTGTAGAAGCTTCTGCAGAAGCCCCTTCTCTATTCTCGGGGACCCAGTTAGCTTTTGTTCATGTGTATGGATCTGTGCTGAGAATCACCATGGAGAAGCCTTCTCTGGAGTTATTTCCTGAGAGCTGGGGAGGGTTGTGGTCCCTTCTGGGTTCCCATGGGACCCCATAAAGTTCTCTTGCAGCTCTAACCTGTGCTTTTCTGGTTAATTTCCTCAGTTAGCTGGTGGGTGCTGTATTTTGGTTATCTCTGAATCCCATGCTGCTGGCCATGAAGCGGCATCCTAAGCCAACCAGCTGCCTGGTAAGCGCCAGCTGAGTGGTGATGAGTCATACTGTCATGTGGTCCAGATGCCTTTCTCAAGGATGACTGTCTAAAGATGGGAGTCATGGTGGAGGGACTTAGACTTGAGTGCTGGAGAACAGATGAGAACTGGTCCTGCCAATGGCACCCTGAGCCGTGCACCGCAGGGCTGGAGGGGCAAATGAATCTGATCCACTTGACGGGACCACATGGATACGGATGCTAGGGCATCACAATTTGGGCCTGCTGGGGGCAAGGAGGTGTGTATGTACATAGCATCATCCTTGACCAAAAGTCTTCTTTGGTTCAACATCCTCCCAAGAGAAACGAACATTTGAAAACTGCAGAGAGGAGCAAATTCATGTCACTGGGAAGAAAAATAGCTTACTTTTCCATGTGTCCTCCCAATAAGATGCCCTGGAGAAGGAAACATCATCCCGCTCCAGTATTCTTGCCTGGGAAATCCCATGGACAGAGGAGCCTGGAGGGCTACAGCTCATGGGGTCAGAAAAGAGTCAGACACGAACGACTTAGTGACTAAACAACAGCAGCAACAGCCTAGGACGGGACACAATGCCTAGGAAACCAGGAGAGGCTGAAGCTTGGAGGATGGAGATGAGCTAGGCAAGTGATGCGCCAAGAACCTTCTCTGTTCCTCTTATGTACAGACCCTCGGTAGGATTAGGTCATCTTGTGGGGAGACCCATGGGGAGAGATTAGCAGGGCTTTTTCTCTCTTTCTGATGACTAATTTCTCAGCTGTTGCTGGACCCTTGGTGTGAGAGCAGTGTCTCATTAAGGTTGCCCACACCACACACATTGCAGCCACCTGGAAGCCTGCCCCCAGCATCTGGGGGCAACAACAGGCTCTGGAGCAGAAGCAAGCCTGAACTCTAGCCCTCAGCCAAAGAGGACAGATGGGGTGAGGAGAAGGGCGGCCCTGAGAGGTCTGGAGGCTGAAGAGCTCCCAACCCCAGTGCGAGCTGCGGGTAACGTATGGCTTAATTTCCTCTCAAATTAGACACTTGATAAAAAAAGTTATTATATCTGTCAAATTGCCAGGGCATTTTATGGGCGTGATAAACTAAGAACCACTGCTTTACAAACCTTGATGGGATGTTTCAGTACCTGGAAAACAATTTTATGGCCGCCCAGGCTACTAACAAATTGCAAATACTGATTAAGCCATAAAGTTACAACAACATTAAAATATAATGAGAGGTTATTGCACGCGGGAAGGCTCTTAAGCAACAGCCACAGATGCACTCAGCTGGCGAGTCGGGCTTATGGTTTCTCTGGCGGAGGGGTCCCTTTTGGGTCAGATCTGAGCTCCCAGGAGGCCTGGGAGATGTTTCCTCCAGGGCAGAGTGGAGAACAGGGAGAAGCAACCTCTCGTGGTGGGCTGAGCAGCTTAGACACGACCTTGAATGTCACATTTTGGGCGAGCCCATGGCGTAAGACAGGGCAGAGAAGGGGTGCACTATGTCCGTCTCCCATCCCAGGCGTGTATGCAACACTCTTTCCGGAAGTGTGAATTCTTTCCTTGACCCTTTGTTCTTGGTGCTGTTGGAGATTCTATGCCCTGCTCTATGCTTGGGGCAAATCAAAAGGTCCATGAGCAGTGTTCACCAAGGGCAGACACCACGAGATGCCCCAGGGAAGCAGGACCGGGCTTCAACCTCTGCAGAGCTGGCACCTATCAAGGAGATGGGACAGATGAAGGATACAAATACAGAGCAGAACGGACTAGGAGCTGGCCAGGGCATCACAGGAAGCCCTTCTGCAAGGAAAGAGGAGTTGGCGGTCTCTCTCTGGTTCTCTTTGCCTCTCTGTGCCTTGGTCAAGCTGAGATTGTTTGTCACCCAGTGAGTTAAAGTGTTAGCTGCTCAGTCGTGTCTGACTCTTTGCGACCCCATGGACTGTAGCCTGCTAGGCTTCTCCATCCATGGGATTCTCCTGGCAAGAGTACTGGAGTGGGTTGCCATTCCCTTCTCCAGGGGATCTTCCTGACCCAGGGAGTGAACCCAGGTCTCCTGCTTGGCAGGCAGAGTCTTTACCATCTGAGCTAAGCAACAATTCTCCTCTGGATCACTGGCCTCTTTAAAAGTGAATGTCAATCAAAGTCTGGGCTTTCCGAGTCCCGGTTTGGCTTCGCTGACCTCTCTCAGACCTGGAGGCCTTGCAGGCCCCAGAATGCCCGAGTTTCCTTCTCCAGTCTTCCCTCCGGGTGGCAGGACTAGCTCCCTTCATCTTGGCTCCTGGGCTCTGGTCCTTGGATTCTCATCATGGGTAGGTTGATTCTTCATTGAACGTGCCCTGTGCCAAGCACAGGTCCAGGCTTCACACCAGCACTTACGTGCCCTGCCTGCCATCCAGGGAAGGCAAGCAGGTGGATGTTCAGCCCGTGGTAACTGGGGTGGGAGGTAGAATTAAGCACTTTGAGGGACTTGGCTAATGAGTCAGTAAGAGTAACAGCAGGAACCAGAGAGGGCAGTGTGGCGTCTGGGGGATGGAGGCCGAAGCCTGACCCAGGCCTTACCAGCTGAAGGCCTGGGTAGGTTACGTAGCATCTTTATGCTTTGTTTTTCTCTTTTTATCTATCCGTATATGATGCTATTTTATTTGTATTATATTTATTACAAGCACACCCTAAAGATGCTGTGGGTTTGATTCTAGGCCATGGTAATAATGCTAATGTCACAATGAAGTGAGCCACACAAATTTTTTTTTTTTTAGTTTCCCAGTGCAATAAAAGTTACATTTCCCTTATACTGTAGTCTCTTGTCTCAATAGCATTATGTCTTAAAAAACAATGCACATATTTAAAAATATTTTATTGCTAAAAAGTGCTCCCCATCCTCTGAGCCTTCAGCGAATCATAGTAGCAACATCAAAGGTCACGGATCACAGACCATCAGGACACATGTAATAACAACAAAAAAGTGAAATATTTTGAGAATTACCCAGATGTGACACAAAGATATGAAGTGAGCGGAGGCAGTTGGAAAAACGGTATTGATAGATTTTCTCCTGATGGGGTTGCCACAAACCGGCAGGTTGTAAAAACTAGAACACCTATGAAGCACAGAAAATAAGGTCTGCCTCTATTTTTGAATTTATTATTTTATATTTTTACTCATTTAAATGATCTACCCAGAGAGGTGTCAGGAGGGTTAGCTGAGTGAACATGTGCAGAGCCCAGAGACCTGGGCCTGGCATAGGGTAACCCTCAGTTAATGTCACCATTGCCATTTATTGAGCACCTGCTGGGCGTGAGGCTCAGTACTTCACATGAACTGTCTCCTTGATATTCATAGTATTCCTAACAAATATAGGATACTGCTTACATATGTAATCTAAAAAGTGATACGAATGAGCTTATGTATAAAACAGAAATAGACTCACAAATGTAGACGATCTTACGGTTACCAAAGGGGAAGGTGGGAAAGGGATAAACTAGGAGTTTGGGATTAGCATAGACACACTGCTACATACTGGAGAAGGAAATGGCCACCCACTCCAGTCTTCTTGCCTGGAGAATTCCATGGACAGAGGAGCCTGGAGGGCTACAGTCCATGGGGTTGCAAGAGTCAGACATGACTGAGCAACTGTCACTCACACTACTATATGTAAAATAGATTACCAGCAAGGAGGTACTGTGTAGCACAGAGAATGCTACTCAATATCTTGCGATAACCTATAAAAGAATCTGTTAAAGAATATATATATATAACTGAATCACTTTGCTGTACACTTGAAACTAATATGACATTGTAAATCAACTATACTTCAAAACAAATGAACAAACAAACAAAAACTTAGCAATGAAATTTTAATAAGCAGTATTATTCTAAGAATCCTAAAATATATATTTTTTTAGGTAAAAAGGAGGATTTGCTTTTTAAAAACTGACATGGCACACGTTGTTTAATTTATGAATTGAACAGTTAATAATCTTAACAAATATTTGTAATATTCCTAATAAACATCATCATCAGCTCCATTTTATAAACACGGAAGCTGAGTGAGACTCAGGGAGGAAGATTTGCTTGGTGACAGCTAGTGGATGACAAGGCTTGAATTCAGAACTAGATGGTTCTGATTTCATAGCCCTTGCTAGAGAGGCGATGATGAAAATTGTATCCTAGGACTTTTGGGGAACTAAGGCCTGGGGCAAACACCCAGAAAATGGGAAGAGACCTGGCATCCATCCTGCTCAGCAGGGCACCATCCATGTGACTTAAACCGGGGCTCTGCTGACTTTTGGTTCTAGAAGGTCAGCCTGGAAGATGGTCTGATCAAAGCCATCAGGCATACAGGTCGTGAGGGATGATCTACCTGCCCTGGTGTGGCAACAGTTTACAATGAACAGTGGACATGTGTCAGGAGATGACAGGATGTCCATCTTTTGGACCATATTTGCAGGAGGAGATGGGCAGGTCTGAGACGATGGCAGTCGTCTTACAGGACAATGTCATCTACTGAAAAAACTACACATTTTCCTCTTTTCGGGTCTGGTGTTAAGTGTGCAATGCAGAGAGCAGCAGTAGTACTCAGAGCCTCCTTATACATCCATTCTTGCTTATTCGTAATTTATTCCTCAGAATTTGATACTTCATAACTACCCAGGAAGTGACATCACCATACTAGGCACCAGGGAGCAGTAGTTGGATGAGAAGAGGATGTGTGTGCTCAAGACTGTTCGAATAGAAAACTGTTGTAATGTCCACACCTGCACAGGCTTTGTTGGTGGCTCAGGGGTAAAGAGTCTGCATGCAATGCAGGAGACGAGAGCCTGGTCCCTGGGTCGGGAAGATCCCCTGGAGAAGAAAATGGCAACCCCCTCCAGTATTCTCGCCTGGAGAATACAGTCCATGGTGTCACAAAGAGTCAGACGCAACTGAGTGACTAAACAACACCTGTACAGCATGTCAAGCATGATGACAAAAGGGATGGAGAACAAAAGACAGTAGGGAAAAGCTGCCCCCATGTGACCTTGGGGAGGTTTCAATCAGAGGCTGTGCTGAACTTCCTTGGCCAGAGAGTCAGGACAGTCATATTCCAGTTGCTCTGCTCTTCTCTCTTTTATAAAAATCATCATTTTAAAAATATCTATTTTAAAAAATTTATTTATTTTTCTGCACTGGATCTTAGTTGTGGCACTTGGGATTTTCGATCTTCACTTTGGCACGCAAGCTCTTAGTTGTGGCATGTGGGATCTAGTTCCCTGACCGGGGATCGAACCTGGGCTAACTGCATTGGGAACGTGGAGTCTTAGACCTCTGGACCACCAGGGAAGTCCCTCTCTCGTCTTCTCTTAAGAGCACCACTCCTTGGATTTAGGGTGTGAAAATATTCGTGACGATAACAAACATCTGTGTAGCACTTTACAAAAGGGCACCTCGGAACCATCAGGCAACTGTCATTGTTAGTCCTGTTTGATAAATTAAGAAGCGCTGAGACGAGCGGTGATGTCATTGGCCCGGTGTTGCTGGTTTACCACTGGGTCCCAGTAGAACATGACTCCCGCGGGACCAGGACTTTGCCGCATTTGGACTGCTATTCACTGGCAGATTGTCGGCACCTGGAAGAGTACCTAGTACATGGCGGTCGCTGGATAAGAGTCTTGCATGAGTGAAAAAACCCAAACCCTTCTCAATTCCAACACATATGCTTTCCACGATATTACCAGCCAGTCCCTACCCCCCACACCTCTGCCCTGGTAAAGAATCCACCTGCAATTCGGCAGACCTGAGTTCAATCCCTGGGTTGGGAAGATCCTGTGGAGAATCACTGTGTGTATCATTGTGTGCAATGCAAAGGCTACCGGCTCCAGTATTGAGGCCTGGAGAACTCCATGGACTGTATAGGCCATGGGGTCACGAAGAGTTGGACACGACTGAGCAACTTTTTCACTTTCACCAGCTCTATGTTCTAGAAATCAGCTTCTGTAGGAGAAAGTGTTACACACAATGATTCCTTTCTTCTCTTATCCAGGTCCAAGGGTTTGGTGACTGCTGTTTGTACAAAGCACACTCCACTGGGACCTCTCCAAGATGCTTGGGGACCAGAAGCACTGTGTGCTTGTAGAGGTGGGAGGAGGTTGGCGTAAGGAGAGCTTTGGCCGGGTGGCTGACCAAGCTGGGAGCAATCTTCTGGCCATTTCAGTTCATCAGGCAGGACCCCGCTGGGGCCCAGCTGGAATCAGACATAAACAAAGTAGCCTTCCCCATGCCAACAAAAGTGGAAATAAGATGTGTCAGAGAGACAAACCCCCTCCTTGAGGCTCTTCCGTTGTACCTATTAGAAGTGCAGTCCAGAGGCTGTGGGTGGCGGGGGAGAGCCTGTGGTTAAGAAAAGGGGACTATTAGCCGACACACTGGGTCATAATGGAAAATGTCACCTTTTCCAATTCCCTTGAAATAGTCACCTGGGGTCTGTTTTCTGCTATTGCTGCCCTGTTCTCAGTGGGGTCATTTCTCCTCCAGGGAACTTTGGGAGAGGCGCTAGATGGGAATAAAAGAGGAGAAACCAGGGCCGGGCATCCATTTCCGCGCCTGCCCTGTTCTGGACCGCTGCTGGGCCTCCCCGAGTCCGGTCACTGGGGTCCTGTCCGTCTTCAGGAGTGATGCTTTCCCACTGGTCCTCACTCTCCTGGACACACTGCCAAGAGGTCCAAACGTCTCCACTTTCTCCTGCAGGAGTCGAGCCAGTGGATGCCGGTCCACCAGCAGCATCAGCGGGGCCAGCCTGGCTGGATACCCGCTGCAAGCTGAGAGCAGTGGATCCCAGAGGTGGCTCTCAACCACTTTAAAGTCGTTTATCACTTTCTGGATCACCAGCCACAAAGTAGCCTTCTCCATGCCAGCAAGAGTGGAAATAAGATGTGTCAACAAGGTAAACCCTCTCCTTGAGGCTCTCGGCAGTATACCTATTAGAAGTGCAGTCCAGAGGCTTCGGGTGGTGGAGGAGAGCCCGTGGAAATCTTAATGTTGCCACATCTTCCCAAGGTGGGGGCAGTGGTACCAGCTTCCAACACAGTAAGGAGTGCGGTGATATTTCTGAAGTACACCCAAACTTACGAAAAATTCAGGATGTCTCTCTCATTCAAAAAAGCCCCTATACTGGTCAGGGCAACAGGGAGATGCGGGGAAAATGAAAGTGCCCGGTACAGTGTAGTAAGAGGAAGACAAGTTTCTTTTCCATCTTATTGAAGAAAGTAATGTGGCATTTATTAATGTCCCAAATGCTCAAAACCAGTTGTTTCCTTATGTGTACTAAATGTGTTTAGTCTTGACATGGGTGTGATGCAAATTTGCTTCAGCAGGGCCCGTGATGTCTGAAGGTAACATTGACCTTGTGTTGGGCTAATTGCCTGTTGGGCTAACGGCTGTGTATGTGTGTGTCTCTCTCAGAACAGTGCTCACTAGTGCTTCATCCAGGTGGAGCCCAGTAGATTCTTTGAGACGAAGGCGTGGTCACTTTCTTGAATAGTTTGGTTGTTAATGACAAAAATGTCGCAAAGAGTCGGACACAACTGAGTGACTGAACTAACTAATGACAAAACAGAGAATAAAGTGAGTTAGGTGTCTCTGCAGAATGGACAGGGGAAACATACAGAATTGTGTCGTCGTTCCTGGGGCCTCCAAAACCATGGCATGGTGCAGGGGGCCCATGGAGGCTTGGACTGAGTCCCCTCTGTTGGCAACAGTCGGTGTGAACTTGGGTGTGTTATTTCCATCCTGCGGCTGGTCTCGGGTTTCTCATCTGCATATAGTGTTGGAGGGTTGGGCTTTCTGTCTCCACTGCACGGAATGGTTCCGGCATTCCTCCCTTTTGTCTGTGAGTGTGTGGCGGGGGCCGGGGTGGGGGGGGCAGGGGTGTGTTCACACTGCACTCATACTTGTCACTTAATCCACTTTTGTCTTCCTACCCTCAGAGTATTCCTTTATCTTGTCACTCTTCCACCTAAAACCCTCACATCCATGGGATAAAGACAGAGCTTGCCGTGGATATAAATAAGAACATAGAGGATACAGACCACGTGCTCACGTGCTCACGTGTGATCTCCTAGTTATACATGGAATTATGTTCCCTACAAAGCCAAGATGCCCATTCTCTCAAAAGGTCCGTAAGAGATCTACACAACCTGAAATTTTAGAGTAATAACTTCCCTGAATCAGAAAGTCTGATAGCCTTATTCTCTGACTGTGATGCATTACAATTCGAGTTTACAAATAGAATAATAGTTGCCAAACCCTTTAAATATTTGAGATGAAGAAAAAAAAATACTCCCAAACCTAAAACAACTTTAGAAAAAAGTGATGGGCAGAAAGGATATCAAAATAGAAAGGACAGGTTATTTTAAATTATTGCAAGTCTGAAACCCTGCAAAAGTTATAGGATGTGGCCAAGTCTCTTTTTAAAGCACGTTTCATGTGCTCAATTGACTTTATCAATAAAAAAAAAAAAGGGAAAAGCAGGTGATTTTATAATTGAATTCAAGAAGCAAAATATATAAAAATAAAGAAAACCAAGGAAGGTAAGAAGTAAGAATCGGTAAAGATAAAAGCAGAAATGAATGAATTAGAGAGAGAAAGAGAGGGAAAAAAAGAGTGAGTTCTTCAAAAACATTCCCACCGTCTGATGGGGTTGGGTAGGAGTGAGACTCAAGAGGGAGGGGATATAGGTATACTTAGCTGATTCACTGTTCAGTTCAGTTCAGTTCAGTGCAGTCGCTCAGTCGTGTCCGACTCTTTGCGACCCCATGAATCGCAGCAAGCCAGGCCTCCCTGTCCATCACCAACTCCTGGAGTTCACTCCGACTCACATCCATCGAGTCAGTGATGCCATCCAGCCATCTCATCCTCTGTCGTCCCTTTCTCCTCCGGCCTCCAATCCCTCCCAGCATCAGAGTCTTTTCTAATGAGTCAACTCTTCACATGAGGTGGCCAAAGTACTGGAGTTTCAGCTTCAGCATGATTCACTGTTACACAGCAGAAACCAACACAACATTGTCAAGCAATTACCCTCCAATTAAAAATAAATTTAAAACATAGCCTGAACCTCAAGGAAAAAGATTGAACCTGACAAGAAAAAGATTTCCCGTTTCAGTTTTCTGCGAGTAGTTTAACATACCACACCTTGGTGGCAACACAAATCGAGGAACTGCCCTGGTGGTCCAGTGGTTAAGACTTCTGGATTCCAACGCAGGGGATGTGGATTTGATCCTTGGTTGGGGAACTAGGATCCCACATGCCAGGCCGGTGGCCAAAGCAGAACAGAACAACGCCCCAATCTATTCTCTTGCAGTTCTGAGTCAGTTTCACTAAGCCAGGGTCACGGCATGGGCAGGGCTGGTTCCTTTTGGTGCCTGTACGGACGAGTGTTTCCTTGCCTCTTCTGGATTCTGGAGGCTCGCGGCATTCCTTGTCTCCTGACCTCTTCCTTCCATCACTTGATTCTGTCGTCACATTCCCCCACTTCTTTCTGTGGCTTTCCTGAATCTCCCCTTTTCACAAGGACTTTCGTGATTACATGCAGGAGTCACTTGGTTAATCCATGATACGCTCCCCGTTTCAAGATCCTTAACTTAGTGGCATCTATAAGTCCTTTTTGCCTTATAGGTTGACATATATAGTTTCCGGGGTTTAGGACATGGATCCTTTATGAGGGGATTCTATTCAGCCTACCACAATGCATAAGCACAAATGTTTTCAAATTGCAGATTAAAAATGTTCAGGGAATATTACATGCAGCATGATTCCAGTAAATCTGAAAATCTAGATGGAATGGTTTTCCTCACCCTGGGAATCTGGAAATATCCAAAACTGACTCAAGAATACGCAAAAAAGTAATACAACAAATCGCCCCTTCTCCTGGAGGCTTACCAAAAAGGCACCAGGTCTGGATAGTTTTGTGGGCAATTCCTTAGTGACTGTGGCAAAAAGATAATACTCAGATCACACACATTTCTCCAGAGCATAACAAACAGGGAATATCTTCAACCTCATTTTTCTGACTCATAATGAAACTTGACAAAGTATCCTGACAGGAAAAAAGAGACTAATTTCACTTGACTAGACATATAAAAATCCTGAGAAAAATATTAACAAATCAAATACATCAATATATTAAAGGAAAAATAAGCCATATCCAATGAGGCCTTATTCCAAGAATAATTATGGAAGCTTGTTTCACATTAGAAGATTTATTAATTTCTTAATGTGATATATCTTACTGTCTAAATAGAAGAGAAAAACAGATATGACCATCTTGTCAGGGTCTAAAACTTAATGTTACAAACTTAAATATCCAGAACTGAAAACAGTTAGTTAGAAAGCTTTAGTATATTAAAGATAGAAGAAAATTTCTTAACATAAATAAATACTAATCATCAGAGTGAACAATAAGAGAACTGCATTGGCTAAATCAAGTCTCTCCAATATTGTTGTCATTGTTGAGGTTTAGCTGAAGAAATACTGCAAGAATAGTAAATAGGAAATAAACATCACAAGTATTAATAAGAGCCAAAAAATTTCATTATTGATTTCAGTATTATTGTAAATCTAGAAAATCTAAGTTAATCAAAAGAGAATATACTAAGTGATAGTTCAATAAACTGGCTGTATAAGATAAAAACCAACAGTTTTCTTATGCATTTAGAATAATCAAAAATTCTATCTGCAAATGTAACTAGTTGCTGGAAATTAGCAAAAGCTCAAAATGTGGGAGAACTGCATAAAAACATTATCAAATTCTACTGAATGAACTAAGAAAATAACTTAAAAAATGAGAAATATACCATATTCTTGCTGGAAATATTCATTCTTATAAATAAGCCTTTTATCCCAGATTAACATATTAATTTATGAAATGCCACTTACAATCTCAGTGGGTTCTTTTTGAAGTTTACAAATTGATTCTTAAGTTCATCTTGAAGAGTGAATACAGAAAAATTATTCATAAATTTTGGAAAAGAGAAGAATAATGACTGGGTTTGCTTTGCTATCATCAAATATACTATGAAGTTATACTAGTTAAATGATATTGTATCGGCACAAAAATTGATAAAGTCATTAACTGATCAAAGTTAATTCCAGAAGGATTTGTATTTAAATGCTCTTATAAAATATAGGAAACAAGGTTGAAGGGAGGAGAGGGTGAGATGTATGGAGAGAGTAACATGGAAACTTACATTACTGTGTGTAAAATAGATAGCCAATGGGAATTTGCTGTATGTCTCAGGAAACTCAAACAGGGGCTCTGTATCAACCTAGGGGGTGGGATGGGGAGGGAGACGGGAGGGAGGCTTAAGAGGGAGGGATATATGTATACCTATGGCTGATTCATGTTGAGGTTTGACAGAAAATAGCAAAATTCTAAAGCAATTATCCTTCACTAAAATTTTTTTTAATTACATCAAGGCTGGAAATCATTGACAGATTTGATTACACAATAATTGTATGTGTTTCCACACTGAAAGACATCATTAACACAGTTAATAGATAACCAACAAACTGGAAAAATACATTCTGTGTGCTAGGTAAAGATGTAGCAATCACAATATATAAAGAACCCCTACACATCAATAAGGAAAAGGTAAATAGCAACAAAGTGATGCTAATTGATGATTTACAGAAAAAGAAATACAAATTTTCAGTGAGTGTAAGATCTTTCACTAATGAAAAGAAATTCATATTAAATCTGTGAGCTCCTACTTTTCACCTCTTAGAAACAATGGGGACATCTATGTTCTGAAAGTGTACAGAAACATATGCTGTTGGCGAGGGTATACCCTGCTTGATGCAACCATCTGGAAAGACAGATTATCCATGTGTATTAAATTGTAAATAGGCATTCCCTTTGACCTAGCAATTACACATCTCTGTATTTATTCTATGGACATAATCTCACAAGTTTGAGAGGATCCAAATGCAATGTCAACTGATACATTACTTATAATAATAGCAAAGAAATTAAACTACCAGTTAGGAATTTTAAAAATACATACAACTGATTCAAACCTTGATGAATTACATCAAGGAGGAGCCAGCCTGAATTTAACACGTTCAGGGCTGAGGGCATGAGTCTAAATAGAAGATGACATAGCTCGATAAAAAAAAAAGGCACAAATGAAACAAGTGAACAGTTAAAAATATTATATCCTTCTACCTTGATACACATAACTTTAAACATGGGTAAAACGGCAATTTTATTCGGCCATAAGTTTGGCAAAAAGCAAAGGTGACTGAATTTAATGGTTATCATGCGTGTTTCTGTGCTCTGCTGAGGGGCCCGTGGTTTCTAAGTGATTTTTTTAAAGAACAGACATTTCATCATGATAGCTGTATGTTTATTCCAGAAATTTATTTTTGTTTTCCATATTTCAATGAAATCACTAATCATATCATTATAATTGAGATTGTCACACACTTTGTGTTGTATTGCTCAGTCACTAAGTCGTGTCAACTCTTTCTGATCCCACGGACTGCAGCGTGCCAGGATTTCCTGTCTGTTACTATCTCCTGGATTTTGCTCAAAATCATGTCCTTTGAATCTGTGATGCTCTGTCATCCTCTGTCATCCATCTCATCCTCTGTCGTCCCCTTCTCCTCCCACCTTCAATCTTTCCCAGAATCAGGGTCTTTTCAAGTGAGTCAGTTCTTCACATCAGGTGGCCGAAGTATTGGAGCTTCAGCTTCAGTATTAGTCCTTCCAAAGAATATTCTGGGTTGGTTTCCTTTAGGATTGACTGGTTTGATCTCCTTGCAGTCCAAGGGGACTCTCAAAAGTCCTCCAGCATCACAATTCAAAAGCATCAGTTTTTTGGTATTCAGTCTTCTTTATGGTCCAACTTTCACATTGTACATGACTATTGGAAAAACCATAGCTTTGACTGTATGGACTTTTGTCGGCAAAGTGATGTCTCTGCTTTCAATATGCTGTCCAGGCTTGTCATAGCTTTCCTTCCAAAGAGCAAGTGTCTTTTACTTTCTTGGCAGCAGTCACCGTCCACAGTGATTTTGGAGCCCAAGAAGAGAAAGTCTTCCACTTTTCCTCCTTCTGTTTGCCATAAAGTGATGAGACCAGATGCCATCATCTTAGTTTTCTGAATGTTGAGTTTTAAGCCAGCTTTTCACTCTCCTCTTTCACTTTCATCAAGAGGCTGTTTAGTTCTTCTTTGCTTTCTGCCCTTAGAATGGTATTATCTGCATATCTGAGGTTGTTGATATTTCTCCCAGCAATCTTGATTCCAATTTGTGATTGGTCCAGCCCGGCATTTCGCATGATGTACGCTGTATATAAGTTAAATAAGTAGGGTGACAATATGCAGCCTTGTCATACTCTTTTCCCAATTTTGAACCAGTCAGTTGTTCCATGTCTGGTTCTCACTGCTGCCTGTTAACCTGCATACAGATTTCTCAGGAGACAGGTAAGGCTGTCTGGTATTCCCATCTCTTTAAGGATTCCCAGTTTGTTGTGATCCACATAGCTGTGTTGTATGGACAACACCCAAACAGACAAACTTTCTCAAGTCATTGTAGTTTTTATGTAGTCTTTTATTAATTTTAATCTAGAGAAATTTTTCTTGGCTGAGGCAATAGCAACTGGAATCATTGATCTCAGTCTTTTTTTTTTTTTTTTTAAATATTTATTTATTTGGCTGCATGGGTCTTAGTTGAGACATGTGGGATCTAGTTCCCTGACCAGGGATTGAACCTGAGTCCACTGCATTGGGAGCACAGAATCTCAGCCATTGGACCACCAGGGAAGTCCCTGATCTCAGTCTTAAAACGATATAGACAGGGACTTCCCTGGTGGTCTAGTGGTTAAGACTGCCTTCTAATGCAGTAGTTGAAGGTTTAATTCCTGGTTAGGCGGCTAGGATCCCACATCCCTCATGGCCAAAAGACCAAACGTGGAGCAGAAGGAATATTGTAATAAATGCAATAGACTTTTAAAATGGCCCACAACAACAACAACAACAAATTTTGGAAAAAAAAAAAAAAGATTTAGAAATGAACATAAAATTTTACCTATCCTGTTCAAACATCAAAATGGGTAACATATGATAAATCAGAAAACATTAGAGAGTACATCACTTTTATCATATATATGGCTATCACTTACACCTTAATTTTCACTGTCTTTTAAAACAAAGCTGGATCAACTCAGAAATGGGAAGGCTGGTAACATGCCTTACCCTTTTAAATTTAGACGTGCGTGTGTGTGCTTAGTTGCTCAGTCATGTCCAACTCTTGGCCACCTCATGGACTGTAGCCCAACAGGCTCCTCTGTCCATGAGGGTCTACAGGCAAGAATACTGGAGTGGGTTGCCATTCCCTTCTCCAAGGGATCTTCCTGACCCAGGGATTGAACCCACATTTCTTGCATTGCAGGAAGATTCTCTACAGTCTGAGCCACCAGGGAAGCCCTTAAATTCAGATGCTGCTGCTGCTGCTGCTAAGTCACTTCAGTCGTGTCCGACTCTGTGTGACCCCATAGACGGCAGCCCACCAGGCTACCCCGTCCCGGGGATTCTCCAGGCAAGAACACTGGAGTGGGTTGCCATTTCCTTCTCCAGTGCATGAAAGTGAAAAATGAAAGTGAAGTCGCTCAGTCGTGTCCGACCGTTCGCGACCCCATGGACTGCAGCCTACCAGGCTCCCCCGTCCATGGGATTTTCCAGGCAAGAGTACTGGAGTGGGGTGTCATTGATCTATAAATGTAAGGCTGCTCAGGTGGCATTAGTGGTAAAGAACCCACCTGCCAATGCAGAAGGCTACTATAAGAGATGTGGGTTTGATTCCTGGGTCCAGAAGTTCCCCTAGAGGAGGTCAGAGCAGCCCACTCCAGTATTCTTGCCTGGAGAATCCCATGGACAGAGGAGCCTGGTGGGCTACCGTCGAAAAGAGTGGGACATGACTGAAGCGACTTGGCATGCATGCCCACGACAAATGTAAAGTAATATAAATTGCTTAATACTGCAAAATGTTTCTCAAATGCTACACACAGTTCTTGTAAATACCATGATGAGTTAGAACACGAAAAGAAGCAAGAAAATGTACACTTACGTTTCCTGGGAAACAATACTGATGAGGTAAGCATGTGGCACATTTATGCTCTTTGAAAGAAAGACTGGAGTTGGTTAATTCTCACTCCCAGCAGAAGCCTTCTGACTCTCTGATCATCTCTACGACCTACAGCACTGTCAGTCCCTGACATCAGCGGTGGCACAACCCACAGATCTCTGGGGCATCTGGACACAGATGGAGGATGAGAGATGAACAAAAACTCACCTGGGGCCTGAACAGCATTAGCCAAGGGCATGAAGATTTAGGTGGTTTGTCTGCCAGCACTGAGGCTGGGTCCTGGGCGACAAAAGCACCCATATGTCCTTCTTTTTTTTTTTTTTTTTATGTTTATTTTTATTTTTATTTTTTTATTTTTTATTTTTTATGTTTATTTATTTATTTGGCTGTGTCAGGTCTCATTTGCTGCACTCAGGATCTTCGTTGCCTTATGCAGGGTCTTTCGTTGCGGCGCACAGACTCTCTAGTTGTGGTGAGCGGGCTTAGGGGCCCCGTGGCATGTGGGATCTTAGTTTCCTGAACAGGGATCGAACCCGCATCCCCTGCATTGTAAGGCACATTCTCAACCACAGAACCACCAGGGAAGGCTGTCCCATGCGTTCTGTAACAGATCTTTTTTTTGGGGGGTAAGTTTGTGATACGGGAGGTCACAGATACGTGATATCCTAAGTCAGGGCTTAGAGGCCCACTTGAAGGAAAGAAACTCATGCTATGGGTGGCCTGTCAGGCCTGGAGCAGAGGTCCTGCCAGGAGCTGGGATAAAGCATAGAGTCAGCCATTTGGAAAGTGGGTGGACAGTGGCCAGACAGTGTGTGAATTAGCATCCATGAAAGAGGCACAGCCATGTGGATGGGAGGACGTGTAAGAGTTAAGTGGGGGGCGGAGCTGGGGGGAGGGGAAGCAGCTTGGTGAGCCCATGGTTCAAGATCTCCAGACCCCTCTTGCTGAGACTGAAGCTTCTAGAACATTCTCATCTGGAGCAGAGCTGAGCCTGGGAGCACCTGGGATTTCCCAGGGAAGGTTTGCCCCCTGAGAGGCTTTGGTGGGGTCCCTGTGATGGGGAGAATAGTGAGACGCTGCTAGTCTGTTTAGTACAGAGAACATCACTCTATGGAGTGTGTAGCACTCAAACGGTGTGCAGGGTTGGGACTCAGTTAGAGCAGAGTGACTCAGGTTCATGACTAAACCGTCAGCTCCTTCAAAACATCTTTCCTGTTGATCTTCCATTGGGTCCCCAGTGCTTGTTACACAGTATGTGTTTTAAAATATTTATTTATTCATATAATTGGCTGCAATGGGTCTTATGGCATGTTGTGGCATGTGGGACCTTCATTACATCATGTGAGATCTTTCAGTGGGGCACATGGTCTCTCTAGTTGCATCCTGTGGGCTCAGTAATTGTGGCCAGTGGGCTTACTTGCTCTGAGGCGTGTGGGATCTTAGTTCCCGGAACAGGGATCAAATCAAGGTCCCCAGCATTGCAAGCCAGATTCTTTACCGTTGGGCTACCAGGCCAGTCCCCACACAGTGCATATTGATAAACATCTCTCCAATGAACACTTAAGTGGTTAGAGGTAATCAGTGAATACGAACAATGAGCACTTAAGAGGTAGAAAGGCTGGTTTTGCATTCTGGCAAGGGATGGAGTGCAAAAGAAAATTCTAGAGATCGGAGGGCAGAGAGTTTTGTGTCTCCAGGATTCAAACTTCCTGCACGGTGAAATCTAATTATGGAGATTTTCATACCTGGCAAGTCTGAAGCAAGCGCCAGAGGGACAACTACAAGGATGGAGAGGCCCATTAAACAGAGATTTCCGCCAGCAGAGAGCTAGAATTCCTCTAGTTCCCCCGCTCTGCAATACCCCAAGTGTTTCCCGCAATGTAAGTTCATTTACTCCAAGCATCCATCTGAACTCGGCTGGCCATGGGTATCATTCGATCTGCTTTATGGGATGGGAAACGAGGCTGAGAAAACATTAGCTATCTAAGACAGCACGGAGAGTGAAGGTCGCCTGTGGACAGGGCTTCAGTTTCTGGGCTCCCTGGGGAGGCTAATGCAATGTGAGGAACATGCCTCTGGCCACCTCTTTCTGACCTGAGGCATCACCGAGGTCCCCTTGGCTTCGCAGAGCCTTCAAGAAACAGGTAAAGGCAGGAGAGTGAATGTCTCAACGAAGACCTGCGGCGGGCCACCCCTCGCTGCTTTCCCGATGACAGGGTACATCCTTCACGGCGCGTCCTCCCAGCATTTGGCTCGGAACACGACGGGGCTTGCGGAGGGCTCCGAGATCCCCAAGGGTGGCAGGTGCTAGATATTAACATAACAGCAACTTTTGTCAAGCAGAAAGCTCCCTCACGCTGCTGATGTCGAGCTCCCCAAAGTTTAGAAATATGCAAAATTGGCTCACCGGCATCTTTACACCTGGCCGAACCTCTTAACAGCGTCTTCCCCCCACTCCGTGTGCCCAGCAGCAGGCTGCTCGCTCCCCTCTCTCCTCTCTCCTCCCTTTCCTTCGTCTCCTGTCAGATTCCTTCCTCCCAGTCTTTCAGGCAGCGAGTCATTTTTCTGGCACTGTCACTTACCGTTCCGCCTAACTGCTGCAGTTCAGCGTGGCCGAACTAATGATGTAGCAATTAAGAGTGATTAGGGTTATTGATAATAAAGAGACTTCATAAACGTGATTAAACGCACTCATTAATGAGCGCGCGCTGGGTGCTTGCGTGGGGGTGGGCGGGGTGGAATGAAAGGTGGGAACGACGGGAAAAAGAATCTTACTCTGGGAAGGTCCTGGTGTGGATCTGAAGATGGCTGAGCGCTTTGGCAGGAAGGTGGGGAGTCCCCGGGGGCTTGGACTTTGAGGAAATGTCAGCAAAGCTGCTGTCCAGAAGACATCACTCATCTCTATGGTGTAAGGGGGGATGGGACCAAGCAATGAGATGTTGAAACAGAAGAGCCTTCAGAATCACCGGAAATGGTCCAAGCTTGAGATGCCTTTTGTCCTCACCTTTCCTGGGGGTGAATGACTGAGGTTGTTATGAATTTACACAAGCAGACTTCTGCCCCCAGAGCTCTCCCCCCGAACCATTGCTCTGCCAGCTCTTGGGATTAAGGATGGTGCCAGCATCTTTGTGCTTTTGATCATCTCTCTGCTTGCTGGGGATAAGGGTACCACTTTAATAGCATCCTTCTCTGCCCCTCTTTCTAGATAAACCTCTAGCGGGCTGAAGATATGGTCCTCATCCTCCCTGCCATATCTAGAAACTGTGGGGAAACCTCACAGCTCACTTCCTTCACGGACTTAGAGAATTAACTCTGACCTCCGTTCAGAGCTATGACAATTCAGAGAGGAGAGCTTCCAAGTCCATCTTCGCTTGTAGATTGCAGACAGTGCAAATAAACCTGAGTTTAAATAAACTGAGGTGTTTTTTTTTTTTTAGAAAAAATAAGAGAGCAAGCTTTTTAGAAGAGGAACCCCAATACACATGCCAAACACCCACTTTGTTGCGGTGGTTGTTCAGTTGCTTAGTAGCGTCCAACTCTTTGTAACCACATGGACTGCAGCAGTCCAGGCTCCTCTGTCCTCAACTGCCTCCTGGAGTCTGCGCAAACTCACATCCATTGAGTCAGTGATGCCATCCAATCATCTGATCCTCTTAGTCCCCTTCTTTTGCCTTCAATCTTTCCCAGCAGCAGGGTCTTTTCCAATGAGGGCTTCCAAGTCTATCTTCACTCGTAGATTCCAGATGGTACAAATACACCTGAGTTTAAATAAACTGAAAGAGATTTTATTCTTAGAAAAAATAAGAGCAATCCCTCTTATTTTTATAAGAGGAACCCCAATACATATGCCAAACACCCATTTACCTGAGAATAATGTGCTGCGTACTATGGACTCCTGCCTTGGAGCAGGCTCCCAGGAATTTTGAGACAAGTGAGTCATTAACTAGCCTATGGTTACTGATACTGCCAAGCAGTTATACTGAATTTCTCCTATATCAGTCAATGATTTTAAAAAACGAATTGGTAATATCCCCTCGTTTGGCTTTAGTTAGTCTGGGTTCATGCAACTATGCCGTGGATCCTCAAACCATGTTGTTGACCCACCTGGGGGACCCCTGCAGCTGGGAAAGGTCTGCTGTCTGCCCTCCACACCATGCCCTCTGGTCCTCTGTGGACTGAGGCTTCCTGTTGGGGGGAAGATTTAACATGGCAGGGGGGGCACATCACTCACCCCGGCAGCAGAGTCACAGCTGGAGTGAAATACTCGAGCTGTTGTAAAAGATTTACGCGGGCATCGTGTAACTGATACTGTGAAGGGAGATTTAATAGGCACCTTCAGTTTGCAAACGCCACTGATTTAGCCCTCAACCCACTTCTGTCATGTGTTGAGCTGCTTAGGGACTCTGTCATCCAGTCGACAGCATCCATCCAGAGCCCTTGGTGTAGACGAAAGCACCTTGGAGGGAGGAGGACTGACAACAGGGAAAGGAACCCCTAGATCTCAGGACTGGATGCTCCTTAAATTTCATCTCATGTCGGATCCCTTTAACAGCATCCCCGTCACATGCTCCTCACTCGTCACCTTTCAGGGAAGCCCATTTATTGATTTGAGGGGAACTAGGACTGTCAGAAAGCTTTTCTTTAGCCTGACATGAAATCACCAGGACCTAAAAGTTATGGTGCGGGATCGCTTTGTAGGCAAGACTAAGTGATAATGAGGACTTTTTGGTACTTGAGCAGCTCAACTTCCTGGAATGGATATCAAAGTGAGCCCTGTGGAGTACTCCTCTGGTGGGAAGAAGACACTCTGAGATTTTGGTGGTTCTCATTTGTCCACTCAACACTCATCTGTTGACCTTTATTCAAGGTGCCCTGGAGGATAATTGGTTCTTGTCTTAGAGGTGCTCAGAGACTGTAATAATCGGCAATGTCATGTTAGCTCATCCAGGAACTACAGAGCATTCAGAAAGAGAGAAATGCAGTGCGCATCAATACCCTGAAGTCACACATACACTTTGGCCAATAAACTCCTTATATAGGAATTTAACCTTAGAAAATAATTCTAGGACAAGATTAACATGCAGGACGTTCTCTGCAGCGTTATTCATGTGTGTGTGTTAGTCACTCAGTCATGTCTTACTCTTTGCAATCCCATAGACTGTGGCCCCCAAGCTCCTCTGTCCATGGGATTTTTCCAGGCAAGAATACTGGAGTGGATTGCCATTCCCTTCTCCAGGGGATCTTCCTGATCCAGGAATCGAACCTGGGTCTCCTGCATTGCAGGCAGTCTCTTTAACATCTGAGCCACCAGGAAATCAACATTATTAATAATAGCCCCAAACCAGAAATAACCTTAGTGTCCAATAATAGGGGAACAGTTAGATAACTTATGGCTAAATTCATTCAATGAAATATTATGCAGTCACTAACATCCATGCTTTCAAATAAGGTCATGGGGGAAATTCTCACCATGGGATCTTAAGTGAAAACAAACAAACAAGATGTAAAACCATATATCCGGCTTTGAATATCTATCTGCCATCTGTATTTAACACTGGCTATTATTAACCTCTTTACACTTGTCTGTGTTTTCCAAAGTTTACAGCGAATGCAAACAGCCTAATTTTTATCATCAGAAAGACTCAATGTCCATATTTTTCTTGGTTTGTCTCTATGGCAGAAAGGAGAAGATAGGACTAGCTGGATGGGGAAGGTAGGGCGTTGGTAATCCAAGCAGAGGTAAAACTGGTGAGGAAAGACTGCCCAGTGCTGCTGGCTGCCTCCTGCTCTATCCTGAAGCCTGGAGGGGCCGCTGGGAGGGAAAGGCACAGATACGGGGAGGGATCTTCCAGAAAGACTCTGTAGGGAGGTGATGCGGATGCAGGAAAGGAGGTTGGCAGACGCAGGATCCTGCCAGCATTGCAGGTGCCGTCCTGGTGAGGTGCTCGACTTGAAGGGGCCACGTGAGGATGCCCAGGCCAGGTGGGGGAAGCTTGCTACATGGTTTTCTTTTCAACAGCTGGCCATCACATTCTAGGGTTTGACATCTCCTGCCTTGATTTGAATTTAACTGAAATTCCAAGGAATGCATGCATTCCAGCTTGCACAGTGCATTTGAACACACCTTGCCCAGAAGAGCTCATCTTTCCTCCAAGGTACAGGCCTGGCCTCACTTCCTCTGACCACCAACCCTCCATTCTTTTCCCAGCACCTGTAGCACCCCTTACCTGCATTCCTCACGCACTGCCTCAGTTATCAGCTACCTTCGTGCAGACCCATCTGATCATCTTATTAACTAGATGTTCAGGCTTGGGAGAGCTAAAACTCTGTCTGAATCCCTTTATGTCCCCACACAGGCCACTCAACTAATGCAGTGTCAAAACTGGAAGGCTGTCTCAATGTGATCCCACCCAGCCCTTCATTTTAAAGGCTGTGAGAGAGTAAGAGAGATTGGGAGACTGGTCCAAAGTCATCTAGCAATGGATGAGAAGCAGTTCATTCATTTAACAAGTATTTAGTGAGACTGTGTCTCTTGGCTTCCAGATTGGGGCACTCGGTCAATGATTCTTTGTTTGCTGATTGAATGATGACACACTGACTACATCCCTCCTTGTGGTCAGCTTTGACCATAAGAAATATTTTTTCAGCACCAGTTGTTTGCCAGACACCTTATAGGGAGCCGGCCTCTCTTTATTCCTCATATCCATCCTATGGCATCCTTTATTTTTGTGGATGAAAACTAAAGAGGATTGACAATCTGAGCATGGCACACAGATAAAAAGTAGAGGAACTGGAATTCAACTCCAGGCTTGCTCCTGAGAGTTCAGGGCTATAGCCTTGACCCTACCCCTCAGACTGCGGGGGGGGGGGGGGGTGTTGAGAGTCATACTGGGTGACGCTGCTTTCAAGGTCAATACTATTCACTCTTCAGCCTCCCAGTAAAGCTCTGACCAACAATATTTGTTCCTTAATGTCCTCTGTTGAGCTGCCCTTAAGATAAAATTCTTTTCACACAAGGAGACCTGGCATTCAGTTCAAGGTAGGAAAGAGATGAGGTGAGGCCTGTTTTCCTCTGGTGGTTTTGCGCATTTGGCATTGAAGCCTGCAGTCTAGAAAACAACAGCAGTCAGCCTGCACCGGGAGAGAGAAAGAGAAAATTCTATCATGTCAGAATAATGAGATCTGTGATTTCAGCACTTACCAGGTCAAAGACACACACAATGTGTTATCTGTAATGCTCTCCTCCTGACATTTGGGGAAATTGCATTTATGCAGAGGACACGAGACAGGAAACATGGGACTCCATGGATGCCACGCAAGAGCTGACAGACTGCAGCTCCCCTGCCCTGGGGGCCCTCTGGGAGGACAGAGGTGTGGCCTTGCCCCAGTGACAGCAGGGGCCTCCCAGCTCCTGGGGCCCTGCCACCCCAGTGATAAGGGGACATCCTGGGGTTTGCCGGGTGGTTGGTTGGTTGGCTGAGGAGTTAGATGCAAAGAGACTTCTTTGGGGTCTTCTGTGTGCAGAATGAGGTCTTCTTTTAACCCCAAATCTTCCGGAACACCTCTCCCTGCCAGCCTTTCCCAGATGTTTGATGACACCTCTGGGTTTTTTCGGGTTTAAGTTTCAATTGTTGTTGGGGTCTCCCCTCCCTCTCCAGTCCCTGCTTCCACAGGCCCACAGGCACCACAGGAAGGGCATGGGGCTTGATGCTCTGAACTGACTCACAGCAGTGAGTTTATCGCCCTCTCTGACAAGTTCCTGCATCTTCCTCCTGTCTCACCGCTCTCTTTATCTGCAGTGGCAGTGATGAAGTGATTGATTACCCTGCCTCAGACGTCTGTGCAGTTTTAAATTTAATCCTGCTCACAATAGGCAGACTGACGGGTAGGTCCATGCACTTGTGCGTGTGCATGCACACACACACACACACACTGCAGAGCAAAGCAGGGAGTGATTCTCTCCTGGACATGACATTTCAGAAGCTTCCTCTCTTTGCTCGCAATCTGAGAACCGTTTTCTCATCTGGTTCTTCTGGAGAGAATTAGGGGTTTGTTAAATGGCCCTGACAGCGCATCTCCCATCAGAGATTCCTCAGAGGTTGTTCTTTTCAGTGGCAGTTGCATTCGAATGCTGGACTGATGAATAGCTTGCAAAAAAAAAAATTTTTTTTTTTTTTTTGCAGCAGAACTCTTTTTTTTTTTTTTTTTGTTTTGACCTAGAACTCTAATGTAAGAAATAGAGTGAAGAACTGATTCCCTGGCCAAGCTAACTCTTTGGTCAGGTTCATGTCAATATCTGTGGTGCTTCTCAAGTACTGCTCACTTCTTGGGAGCCCCGGGAGTCTGTAATACTCATTTGGGAAACCTACTGGACCGGTTGGTAAGTGCTTACCAACCATCTCTAAGGACCAGAGAAGTTAAGTGATAGATCAAGGTCACACAGCAAATTGGCAGTTGAGTTGGGTCTGCAAGCCAGGTTTTCTAAGGTCAGATACATGAGCCATATTTATACTTCCATAAAGAATGGAGATTATTTTTCCCCATTGCCCCAGAATCAGTGATTCTGAAGATAGGAGGCAATAAATGCCACATTTTAAAGAGAACCACTAACAACTGGGCTAGAACCTTCTCCTAGAGCTTCCTGTGAAGGGGTTGTATTATATCCTTCCCCATAGTCATCAATCGGAGAAGGCAATGGCACCCCACTCCAGTACTCTTGCCTGGAAAATCCCATGGGTGGAGGAGCCTGGTGGGCTGCAGTCC